>NC_064565.1:119600178-119906088 GCF_937001465.1 Orcinus orca
TCCAATATTTATGACATTCATGTCCTTGACTGCCCTAGGACGCTGGCTAGGACGTACGGTACAATGTTTACAGAAGTGGTGAGGACATACATTCTTGCATTATTCCTGATATTAGGGGTAAACCACTCAATATTTCAGTATTAGTATGAAAGTTATTCACAGAATTAGTATTTGTAGTAAAGTTGTAAGTTTCCATAGATGCCCTTTAGCAGATTGAAGACTTTTCCTCCCACTGCTAGTTTGTGGGAATTTTTATCACACATTGATGTTGAGTGTTGTCAGATGCTTTCTCAGCATCTATTAAGATGAATATATCTTTTCCTTTTATCTGTTAATGTGCTGAATTGCACTGATTGGTTTTTGAATGGTAAATTAGCCTTGCATTCCTGTGATAAACCTCACTCAGTCCCTCTATATTATTCTTTTTAGATGTTCCTGGATTTGATTTTCTAATTTTTAAAAAGTAATTTTGCACCTGTTTTCATGAGGATATTGGTCTGTAAGTGTTGTTTCTTGTAACGTCCTTCTTGTGTTTGGTATTAGGATCTTCCTGGCTTCACAAAATAAGTTTAAATGTGTTCCTTCCTCCTCAGTTTTCTGAAAGAGTTTGTGTAAAATTGGCACCATTTATTTTTTTAATGTTTGGTAAAATTTAACAATGGAGTTACCTGGGCCTGGAGTTTTCTTTGTGGGAAGTTTTCTGATGACAAAATCAATTTCCCTAATATACATAGGGCTATTCCTACTTTCTATGTCTTCTAAGTGTCAGAGTTGGTGAATTAGGTCTTTGAAGGAACTGTTCTTGTCTCTTAATGTGATGAATAGAGAATTTAGGGTTGACAGTTTTTCTTTCAATACTTTGAAAATGTCATTCCATTGTCTTCTGGCCTCCATTGTTTCTGATAAGAAGTCAGCCATTACTTGTACTATTTTCGCCGTCGGTCATGAGTTTTTCTCTGACTGCATTCGAGAGTCTCTCCTTATCATTAGTTTTCAGCAATTTGACGGTGGTGTGCCTAGGCATGATTTTCTTTGCATTTATCCAGTGTAAGGCTCATTGATCTTGAATCTGTAAAGCGGTGTTTTTCACCAAATTTAGGGGAATTTCTGTGTTTTCTCCCATATATTTTGTCTATCCCATTCTCTATTTTCTTTCCTTTTGTGATTCCCATTACAAGCCTATTAGACTTCTTGATAATGTCCCACAGGTCCCTGAGGCACTGTTCATTTATTTTTTCTGTCTTTCTTTAAATTTGGTGATTTAAAAAAATCTATCTTCAAGTTTATGTTTTCTTCTTCCAACTCCAATCTTTTGTTAAGACTATCCTGTAAATTTTTCATTTTAGATATATTACACCTCAGTATTAAAATATCTATTTGGTTGTTTTTATAGTTGCCCTTTTTCTGTTGAGATTTCTTCCATCTATTCATTTATTTTGACCAATTTTCACATAATTCCTTGAACACATTAATAGCAGTATTTTAAAGTGTTTTTCTGCCAATTCCAACATCTAGGGCAAATTGAGTAAATTGAGTAAATTGAGTAATTGAGTAACTTGAATGTACTTACATTGATTGCTTGTTCTTTTGTCCATGGCTCACATTTTCTTGTTTCTTCACATGTCTAGTAGCTTCTGTTGTTTATTGGATATTATTGATGATACATTGTTCAGCCTCTGGGATCTATTCTCTCTCTGAAGATTATTTTCATTTTATAAGCAGTTAACTTACTAGATAATCACCTTGAACTTGTGAAGCCTTCATTTAAACACGTGGGATAAATTTATTTTGACTTTTTCTTTAGTTTTAGGGAAAATTCTTAGTCCTGGACGTAGTCTTTGCTCCTTAGTTGTGACCTTTCTGGGATCTCGATGGAAAGCGCAAGGTTTCTGCAGAGCCCCCATAACTGACAGGATTTCAGCTCCAAATTCTGGTGCTTCTGTGGTAGGCAGCAGCTGAAATTTCAACTCAGCTCTTCCAGCTGTGATTTCCCACCAAACTCCTTCAAGTCTCCCCTACAAGTGTCACCAAGGATCGAGGGGACTTTATATAAGGTTGGGGCCACCTCTTCTGTGGCTGCCTGTTTTCTTGAATTTCCCTCTTCAATTTCCAGCTGCTCTGGGGGCCCAAACGCCACCTTCTGACACTTCAAGCTAATTACACGGCACTTTTGCTTCCGTTCCGTGCATCCCGCACCGTGGAGACTGGAGGGTGCCCTCAGCCTGAGCTTCCGGCAGTTTCTGTCTATCTTGAGGTGCGCTCCAATGCCTTAAAATATATTGAATTTTTGTGCGTTCGTTTATTTATTCAAAGTTTATAATTGCTATCTTAAGGAAAACTAGCACAATACAAGCTATTGATATTTCACCATTATCAGACTTATCACTTCTTCCGTAAGTCTATAGAATGGGATATACTGGCTGGGCTAATGCGCTTGTCGGGCAAGACTCGTTGCAAGAGGACTGTGTGTGGTTGAAGTTTCCTCCTCTTTACCTCCTCCTCCCTCTTCCGACTCTCATCCCCTGAGGTCATCTGTGAGCCTGCATGCTGGGGACAGCTTCATCAGACATTCACAGGTCACTACCCAGGAACCCTACCACAACCTCTAATTTATGAGGCTGGGACCACCACAAGAAATAAGGTCCCCTGTGTCCACTGTCAGGGCTCTGAGCTGCAGAGATGCTTCTGGTGGCCCTTAGAGCTGTATGGGAGTCAGATTACAGCAGTGGATGAAGGGGCCCTTGACTGCCATGTGGGGAGGGAGCCATGATTCTGCCCTTGACCAAGGGTAAGCATCACCCTCACCCCAGGCCCCAGCTGTGCCCGCAGCCCTGAGCAGGAGAAAAAAGACAGAAAACATAGCTCAAGAGACCCAAGTGGCTCCTCCCTCTACTTCCCAGAGAACTGACAGGAGAACAGAAAGAAGAGCCTCATGGGGCAAAGAACATGAGCAAGGTCCATGGGCCTGAGGAGGGAAAGCGGGGAGGGAGACACCCACAGCTGGGACCCAGCACGCAACAACACAAGACTGCAGCAAAGGGAGCAGATGGCCACTGGCCTCTGACAGACACTGGGGCTGGTCAAGGTCCGGGGAAGGTAACCTCAAGGAACTCACGTTCCAAGAATTAGGAAGAAGGCCTCCAGGTTGGGAGAGAACCCTCAATGGTTACCGACACAACAGGAAATGTTAGCATCACAGCTCTCATCCAGGACTCCAGACGCAATAGGCAACCGGAGAGCCACTCGGACTTTAGAGCAGTGACCACAGGGTTCTCTGTTCTCTTGAACCAGAGTACCCATGCGAGGTGACAAAGAGAGACATGCACAAATACAGGACTCGGGAAGCATCCTGGAAAACGCTGCTCAAGTGAAACGTCAGATGAACAAGAACTGGATGAAAATGAAGATTACAGCTAAAAGAAGGTATGATACAAAAGGCGAGACAGTAGGGACCCAAACCAAAGAATCACACGTGAACGTTTAGACAATGAACGTGCTCATGGAATAGAGTGCAAACGCCAAAACAGTTACTGCAGCAACACATAATGAATAAAATACCCTCACGAAATAAAGCCCGGGAAGCCCGTATTACTGAAGCCTAATGCGAGGCTGGGTGCAAAGAAAGGAGAAAGTTCAACACGCGAAAATCTCTCATTCTGTAGGAGGTGAAAAACATCTATTGATATAGTATTAATGCTGGAGGAGAAATAGGGCGTAAATATGTGGATTACATCTTCAAGTAACCACTAGTAGAAAGAAATGCTTCATTTTCAAATAAAGAAAAGAGTAAGCAAGAAAAACTTGAGCAATGAAACAAAAGAAATTAGAATAATACTAATGATGATAAAGCATGGAAATGTTAAACAACAGGGAACATAATGAGGTGATAAAAAGAGGACAAAATAGAACCTTATTGTAATAGACCCGGAGCGGGCACCAACTACCGAGCGGGCACCAACTACCAAACGGGCCCAGAGATGAACTCCAACTCACTGTTGTTACAGGAGATGGAAATTGAACAGGACCAGGCTGAACCTGCAGAGCACAGGTGAGCCAGTCCCAGTGGGGAGCCCACGGCACAGCCCGTCCCGCAGGCGCACCACGCTGGGTCCCGTGGGTCTTCCTACCTACACAGAGCAGCATGGAGCTGTGAGCCAGGTAGAAGCACAATTAGTAAAGGACAGGGGTGCAGGTATTACCGCATGAAAAAAGTACAAGACCACCTGGAAATGTGTGAAAGGGCCTCAAAAGCTTTTCTTCGTGTTCAAGTTGGAATTCAACAAGTCGTCGACACTCGCTGTGTGCCCTGCATGTTACTGTGCAATTTACCATCACAGGCTCTGAGTTCATCTTCCCGACACATCCCTCACAATTCCTCTTTCTGTTTTGGACACGTGGAGGCTGAATTTCAGCGGCATCCCTCTCTTGCCAGAGATAGCTCTCTGGCCCTCCTTCCCATCACCTCCCCACCCCGGCGTCCTGTGAGCCCAAGTCAGACACAGGGACATAGAGAGCTTGGAGGTGGTCAGCCTTGCAGAGGCCAAAAGTAGGTAAAGCAATGAAGGAAGTGTTTTAGTACGGTGCTGTGATTAAATACGGTTGGCCCAGTGGGCGGCTCCGACTGTACGCCCCACAAACACATCAGACAGATTTTTTCAAACATCTGTGAATCATTTAATTACATCTACCTGGGACAGTTCGTTTGGGGCATTAACTCAGATCCTGGATCAAAGAGAACATCTTAAAAATTAAATTTTTTTAAATGTTGAAATCATTCAGGCCAGGTTCTCTGACCAATAAAATTAGAAACTGATCATGAAAAGAGGAAAACAGAAGAATGTCAAACCATTGGGGAGCTTCTGAAAAAGTCTTAACCCTTTGCTCAAAGAGGAAATAAAAAATCATCACAAAACTGATAAAGTCATGAGAGCCACAAGGCCACAGACCAAAACTTATGAGATGAGGCTGAGGATGTAATTAGAAAGAAGTAAAATTAACTAACTATTAAGCATAAGGATAGCAGCTAAATAAATAACGAGAAAGCCAGAGGATGTAAGCAGTAAAAGCAGATATTTACTAACAGAAACTGAAGATAAGTGGGTCGAATTGATACGCAAGTTCAAGAGCAGATGTTTTAAAACCAAACAGAATAGAAAATAAAAGAGAGAAAACTTTAGCAAGACTGGTAGATAAAGGAAAAAGACAGAAACCATAAATGTATACTGTCGGGAAAGGCTTAACCAGACACAGAAAAGATTTTTTTTTTTTTAATTCTAAGAGAATGTTGTATATAACTGTGTAGAAAGCAATCTTACAAGATCCATAAACTGAATGATTTTCTAGGAAAATATAAACTACCAAAAATGACGACTGAAGAGATAAGACAGCCATAAAGATGGAAAACCTTAAAATATTGAGTTATTTTAAAAATTCCCCCAAAAGACTCTATATTCAGTTACAGATATGTCTGTGATTTCAAATCAAAAGTACTTGTGGGGCTTCCCGGGTGGCGCAGTGGTTGAGAGTCCGCCTGCCGATGCAGGGGACACGGGTTTGTGCCCCGGTCCGGGAAGATCCCACGTGCAGCGGAGCGGCTGGGCCCGTGAGCCATGGCTGCTGAGCCGGCGCGTCCGGAGCCTGTGCTCCGCAAGGGAGAGGCCACAACGGTGAGAGGCCCGTGTACCACAAAAAAAAAAAGTACTTGTGATGCCAAAACAGGTAGAACACAAAAAAATAAAACCAAAGACACATTTCCCTAGTGAAGAAATATAAAAATTTTAAATTCTGCAGATAATTAAAATAATTATGCACTCTGAAGAAGTTATAATAATCCTGAGTGATATTTGTACCATAAATCATCATGTGAAGAGATCATGGCAGCCCCAAGTCCCACCCTCCTCTTACATTTCCAGCCTCCTTCTGGTAAACGGCGGCTCTTTGAGAGATTCCTGCAAATGAGCTCTAAGCAGAAGCCCTTCTGGACGAGGCTTCCAAAGAAAATTTTTATTTTCCTGATAACGAAGAACAACTTACTCCTTTTGCCTTCGCCTTCCTGGACTTCAGAGATGATGCCTGGAGGTGCAGCAACCATATTGTAACAATGAGGACAAATGCCACAGGCAAAATCTAGTGCAGGTATAAGGCGGAAGGAACCAGGGCCCTTGTGTGCTGTGGAATCAGCCATGGGTGGCCTCACTCCATCTTACTTTCTAATTTTTATATTTATCTTTAAATATCCTTAAATATTATATTAATAATCTATTATGTATCATATTATATATTTAAAATATTTATATTTTGTCTTATTTTCACAAGACAAATATAACTCTTTTTTATATAAGCCGCTGTTTTTCTGTTACTTGTAGTCAAATCCTAACTATTACGTTTTTATTCAACAAACATCCATTGAATATTGAATAATGAATGTTGAATATTTGTGGTGAACATGGGGTTTCCAGTTTTGTATCTTTTTTTTTTTTTAGAAGATGTTGGGGGTAAGAGTTTATTAATTAATTTATTTATTTTTGCTGTGTTGGGTCTTCGTTTCTCAGTCTTGTATCTTGAAAGACAATACAACAGCATTTGATGAAATCAGACTTGGTTTTTAAGTCCTCAGTAAGAAGTGTTGATCTCAGCCTGATGGATTGGAGTGAACCAGTGACACCCACCAAGCCACGATGAGCGCCTTCTGTCTATTAACTCACTGACGATGGTGTGATTGTTACCTGCGTTTTACAGGGGAGAAGGCTGAGGTCCAAAGAGCTGCGTACCCTGCCTGAGGACACACAGCAGGGATTAGAGAGCTGGAGGTCGGCCCAGCAAAGTGGCTCTTGGCCTCTGATGACACAGACCCTGGCTGCCGGGGTGAACACCCACAGCCTTGGGCTGGCCTCTTGTCCCCTCCATGCTACAGCCCAGAGCAGCAGGGCACAGGAAGGCCAGTGGCTGGATCCAGCCTGCAAGCCAGCAAGAGGTGGGGCTGGAGTCAGCCCCAGGCAGCCGGGATCCCCAGGCTTCGCTGACCAGGCTGGAGAGACGGCTAAGGAAGGAAGACCCGCCAAGCGTGGGAAGGGGTCCAAGGGGTGCTCAGAGGTCTTCCACAGCAACACCACGGCTTCACAGGGGCCAAGGTCACAGGGCCAGCCACAGGGAGCCCAGCTCTGCGATGCCCTCCTTGCAGAGGCTCCTGTGGGCGTGGTTTCCTTCTCCCGCCCCAGAGATCCGGCCAGGGATGGCTCTGCACCACCTGCCCAGGCCAGGTCTGACCTCATCCCCGCATCACCCTGGGTGGCGGCAGCCAAACCCCAAGAGCAGACAGAGTGGGTGCAGAGCCCTCGCTCCCTCTCCTGTGCCGCCAGCAATTCTCGGAAGATCCCCCCGTGATTCAGCTACTGAGGTTACTTTCAAACACTACATTTTATGTCATCAAAAGGCAACAATGAGGGTGAAAAGCAAAGTGCAGACTCAACTTCGATATTGACAACACATAGATCTGACAAAAGTTTCACACCCAGAGTGGAAAAAGAACTCAAGATCAGAAGAAGAGAGACAAGTGAATGGAAAAGTGGGCAAAAGGCTCGAAGAGGTGGTTTTGAGAACCAGGGGTGTTCAAGGGGTTCAAATGCATATGGAAGGGCACCTGGCCTCACACCCCACAGGGAAGAGCAAATTCAAACCACACACCCGAAGAACGGCTGAAACGACCAAACAAACATACCCCATGTGGAGATGTCGAGCAATCAGAGTCCTCGTACAATAGTGACGGGAGCCTAAGTCGTCAGCACTGCTTTGGAAAACAGTTTGGAAGCATCTACTTACAGCTGTGATTTGCATATTGCATGACTCAGCAGTTTCATGCATCTGTATGTATGTATGTATGTATATAAACACTCCCGGTACAAATGCATGTGTGTAGCACCCGGAGGCTGTCGACAATGTATGAGCACCAGGAATCATAAAGCCACGAGTGGTGGTTGCCCGGGTCCATCTATTCACGCACTGGAATATTATACAGCAATGAAAAAGCACAAACTGCCGCTCTACACAGCAAGCGTAAACCTTACAAACACTGTGCCGTACAGGAGAAACCTCACACGAAATGGTACATCTGTGTTATTCCAGGTGTAAGAAGTTTTGAAACAGCAAGACTCCTCTCTGGGAACGGGGTAACTTTGGAGGTGGAGGGAGCCTTCCAGGATGCTGGAAATGCTCCGTGTCGTGACCTGGGTGCGGATCACCTGGGTGTGTTCACTTGGTGAACGTCCATTAGGCCGCACGCCTCTGCTCTGTGTGCTCTTCTGTGTGTATGATTCACTTCAGAAACTTAAAATGAAAAGCTTACCAACAATTGAAAAAAAAAACTGATTTATACTCAAACCAGGGAAAGACTGTATGGAATTCCCCTTTTTACAAAGAATGGGCTGATCCTTCTCAACCTGAAACAGCAGCAGCAGCAAACCCTGCCGTTTTGCTGGCAGAATGCAACGTCTGTCTGTGGCCTGAACTAATACTGTGTGCCCAGCACTTAGTCAACCACAGGAGCGGAGCTGCGTTGGCGGGGAGGGGATGACCCAGGAGCCTCACCTCATCAAGGCTCCGGCGGGTCTGGCCTGAGTCTAGGGTGGGGCAGGGGGCTGTTCGGTGGTTACGGTGCCCACGGAGAGGGAGAGGCAGGAGGAGAGAGCGGGAAGTGAGCCACGAAGGATCTGAGGTGCTCACAGGAGGAACCTCCAGCTGTACGTGGGCACGTCCCCCACGCCCGCCGGCAGCCCCAGCTCCTGCACGGCCTTCGCCTCCAGGCCTGCGTGCAGAGTCTCCCCTGCAGGGTTCCTGCTGGCCCATTTATGGGCGGGGGGCCGGGGGTGGCAGGCTGACAGTGGCATTTTCGAAAAACTCCGTGAAATATGTTTTGAGCTTGGCTGCAGTCCAGTGACTGACATGCCACTTGGAAGGAAGAATCGAACCTGAGCAAAAGGGCTTCAGGTTGACGATGGGGGGCCTTCTGGTTGGGCGTCTCCAGGCCACCCTGGAGGGTTCCAGCCCCTCAGCTTTGAGGGGTGCATTTGTTTGGAAAAGGTCCCATCGCTTGGGTTAACACAAAACCGAGTGATGGCCAGATTGGAGGAAATCAACCTTGAGCTTCCGGATCCAGCCCTGGTCCAGCCACAGCTTCTCCCTTCTGCCCCCACCCAGCCTGCGTCGCCTCCCAACCAACACTGCCCAGAAGCTGACACGGTCAGGTGTTTGGGGAAGGCTCCCCTCCCAGACCAAGGCCATGGGGGCTGCAAAACCACCTGAGCGGGAGGTGACTCGTGTCCCCAGGTCTGGGCGAGACTCCTCGGCAGCAGGGAGAACTTGTAGGAGGCCCACTGGAGGTGGGGAGGCCCGAAAGCACCCAGGCGGTCAGAGTAGAAAGGAGGGCATGAGCCGGACGTGTCAGAAGTGGAGGGGAGAAGTCAAGGTGGCCGGGGACATTTGGTTGTCTCTCTGTCTTGGCTGTCGTGAGTAATGCTGCAGTGAACCTGGGACGGATGAATGGATGAAGAATACGTGCTATGTTTAGACAACGGAATATTACTTGGACTTAAAAAACAAGGTCATCCTGCCATTTTCGACAGCAGGGATGAACCTGGAGGACATTATGGTAAGCGAAATAAGTCACATAAAACACAAAAGGACAGACACTGCATGATCTCACTTACATGTGCAACCTGAAACAGTCTAACTCCTAGAAGCAGAGAGTAGAAAGGTGTTGCCAGGGGCTGGGGGGAGGGGAGATGAGGAGATGTCCCGTAAAGGGTGCCGAGTTTTGGTTAATCTAATGCATAGCAATGCGACTACAGTTAACACTATTGCATACTTGGAATTTGCTGAGACGGTACATCTGAAGTGTTATCACCACAAAAAAAAAAGTAGGAAAGGAAAGAAGCAGCTGTAATTTGGACTGACTCCATGTTGGATCAGTTTCTTCTTTTACTTTAACCTTTGTATTCTGCTTTTGCTACAAGTTAAGAAGGCTGCCTGTAGCCTGAAATATACAGGATCGCCCATTCTCAAGGCTCTGACCTTTAAAGGTGTAACACTTTTATTCATATAGAGATAAAAAGTTGCAGAACAGAGAATAACACTTATCTTGGAGGTTTACAGGTACATGGAGACCTGACCTACATGGGCAGCTGCAAGAACAAAGGATTCCGACACCAAGAGGTCTGCAACAACCAGCCACGCCCCCTCCCCTTTTAGTATAAAAGAATCTGAATTCTAACTCGGGTAAGGTGGTTCTTTGGGACACTAGCCCACCGTCTTCTTGGTCTGCTGGCTTTCCAAATAAAGTCGCTATTCCTTGTCCCAACATCTCATCTCACGATTTACTGGCCTGTCGTGCAGCGAGCAGAATGAGCTTGGACTCAGTAACAGAAAGAAGGAAGGAGGGAGGGAGGGAGAGAGAGAAAGAGAAAGCAAATGGTAACTATGGGAGGCGATGGAGTGTTACTTAGCCTGGTTGTGGTGTGATCATTTCACAGTGTTTGTACATGTATCAAGTCATGAAGTTGTACACTTTAAATGTATATCGTTTTTCAAATTATCAATTACACCTCGATAAAGCTGGAAAAAAAAAGTTGACCGGGGATTTCAGAGTGGGAATCAGGCTCCCCGCGGCCCAGGCTCAGCCGTGCGACCCGTCCTCCCCAGCCCAGCCTGGGTTTTGCAGACCCTGCTGGGCCGGGCTTCTTCTACTTGGAGGACTAACTCATTACAGAATCCACAAATCCAGGGAATTTTTTCTGATTGATTTTTATTTCAAGCCCCCAACGAAGGGTCAGCAGTTCCTTCCAAAGACTGGAAACGGCACAGCTCCCCACACTACCTGGTCGGTATTAATTACACGGATACGCAAGAAAATGACGTGCTCTGATTAAACTTGTATAATTTAGCCTACTTGTTTTCTGTCAGCGAAGAGCACTTTCTTAATTAGGTGATGAACCACCTTGGCTTTGGCGTTCCAGTGTTTTTATTCTTCCAGAAAATTCATTTTAATTCTGTGAGTGGTTTCGTGGCAAGTGTCCTACACAGGAGGGAGCCGCTCCGAGGCTGGATGGGAGGAGCTGAGACCCTCCCGTCCGGGGCTCCCAGGAGGAAGCAGGCAGCCCTGCCCCGGTGGCCAGAGAAGCTTCACTCAAGTGGGTCAGGGTGCGGCGAGTCGGAGGGGACCCCAGGGCTGGGGTTCGTAGGGACCGAGGTCTGTGCTCTCGGAACTGAGGGCTGAGTGGGGAGCTGCGCGGGGCAGGGGCTGCCTCGCAGGCACCGGGACCTCAGGTCCAGGATGTGATGTGCGCAGCCCGAGTCCCGGGCCCTCCCGGGGCCTCACACGCCTGCCTGGCTCTCGTGAGCTGGGGGCCTCCGGGGCACCTCAGTCCAGGCAGGTGTTTCAGGGTGACCTGGCCGGTAATCCCAAGGCCCCGTGTGCTGGCTTCAGCAAGCTCTGTAGAATGGCTGCACACAGGAGCTGCCCCAGGCAGAGTGTCCCTCCTGGGTGAGCCCAGGCCGAGGACCAGCGGCCTGATCCACCCCCCTTCCTCACCAGGAGCCCCAAAGAGGGTGGGCTTCCAGGACAGTGCTCCAGGGCGAGCGACAGGCCCTCCCGACTCTTCCAGGCCCTGTCCTTCCCATCTGACCCTTTGCTTCCCGCAGGCATCAAGTGAGGGAGGGGCTTCCTCTGGGAACCCGTCTCCCCGGGGTCCACCACTGGCTTCTCTGAGGTCAGACAAGAAACTCAGGGAACCCGGTGTGCCGCCTTCAGCTGCTCAGAGCCTGCCCTGGGGGTGGGAACTAGGTCTTCCTCGTGCAGACAGTGTGTCAGGCCCGGGGCCAGGATCAGAGACACCTCATTTCATGGTATAAAGAGCCCGGGTGAGAATTATGGCTGGGAACAGAGTCTCACCACGTGGTGTGATTTGGAACTGAGGGGCGACTCCATGAATGAATGAATGAATGAATGAATGAATGAATGACGTGGGCTCCAGGCTGCCCTTCCCTCCGCAGGGTTGTGTCTGGAAGCACCTGAGGCCATCTGGGTGCTGGTCCGAGCGGGGAGGGGGAGGGAGCAGAGAGGAAGTGAGGGCGAAGGGGCTCCCGGACCAGGAGAGGTAAGGGCAGGGATGCCCCGGCCAAGCCCAGGACCTTCCACCAGGGTGCACGCCTGCTGAGGGACCTCTCAGAAAATGCCTATGACCTTGGGTGCAGGTGACCCACTGCCGCAAGCCCTGAGGCCCAGAGACTCCGAGGAAACACTGGCAGACTGCAGCCTCATGAATATTAATAACTTCAGAGCTGAGAAATAGCCGCAAGGGAATATTTCAGGTGAAGAGGCGGGCGATGGGGCGGGTGAGGAAACATCTGTGACAGATGAAACACAAAAGATCAGCCTCCAGGAGGTACAGGCCTCCAACCAGTGAGGCAAGGCCTCAGAAGGAAGAGAGAGGAACGGGTGGGGAGACAGCTGGAAGAGAAGGAAGGCCAGTGCCCGGGAGACACCGGCAAGACGCTGAGCCTCCCAGGGACCTGGCCAACGCGGGCGAAGCCCCAGAGCCGCCGTCCCGGCCGCCGCCGTCCTGGCCGTGGGCTTGGCCGAAGTATAGACGGCTGATGACACAGGTCTGTGGACAGGCGTTCACGGGTCAGAACAAAGCTTACGGCCTTGGCACTGGGGACACAGCTGTGAGCGTAGCAAAGTCCCCACCCCGGGAGCAGCAACCTGGACAGAGCTCGTGTCAGAGGAGTTCACGGATGTAAGTGGACACAGTTCCCATCACGGCCTCCCAGCCGACGAAGGCACACGTATGTCACCATCTACCTAGGGTGGACGACGTCTCTGTGCCACGCGGCACAGGTGAGATCTCTAAGACGTTTATTACTTGGGAAACAGCCAACACACACGTGAGGTGTAACTACTGGTGTAAAGTAAGAGCTCAGTTGTGTGCAGACATCCTTAGGCGCGTGTAGGTGCACCAAAGTGGGGAAACGCTCCTCGTAAGGACACTTTGCTCTAAGAGAGCAGCGCTGGGAGGGCCAGCGAGGCCGCCGTGGGTTTCGTCCTTCTGTGCTCGTCTGTGTTGCTCCTTGTTTGCAGTGAGTGCCCGTCCCTCTGCTGGGGTGTCCCCGAGCCTGCAGGCCTGGTGCTGGGAGTGGCTTCTTGCCTGACAGCGGGTCTCATCCTGGGCTGCGGGATCCTCATCGGACACCCCTTCGAGGCGGCCTCCACGCCGCCCCTGCGTTCTGATCGCCCAGCTTGAAGCCTTGGAGGCAGGTCGGTGCCCCCGTGTGGCCATTTCACCAGGGGCCTACCCCGGCCAGGGCCGCCCCGCGTGGCCCACCTGTTGGCCCTGGGCGGGGGAGGGGAGGCAGGCGTGCCGCTCAGACCCCCTGCAGGCCAAAGGCTCCTGGGCGACCTTCCCTTGTGGCTGTGTCATGGTTCCAGGACTGAAATACCTTTCAGCTCAGAAAGGAAGTCTCTTCCTTTCAATCCTGCAGACCCTCGCCTGGCCTTGCCTCCTCCACTGCCCACTTCCCTTCCCTTTGAGCCAGTTTCAGTTGGTTTCCACGCATTCCCACAGAAGTCCCTTGCCATGATCCGGAAAGCATCTCACCTGCTGAGAGATACGGCCGCACCCTGGGGCCCCGGCTCACAGGGGCCTCCCGACAGAAAGAGGCAGCTCTGAACAGAGGGTTCGTCGTGCCACCGAGTAAAAACGGCCCCTGAAAGTCGTCTGTCTCAACGACTTCTCCATCAGAGCGCCTGGTCATTCGAAACCTTTTTTATTTAAAGAAAGTGGGGTGAGGGAGTACATTTTCAGCCAGGACTGGTTGCTTTCCATGCCCTAATACCCCTACCCCCTCAGGGTGGGGAGGGGCAGGACAGGCTCCCTCTTGCAGACCCCGTCCTGCCCCAGCCCTTAGCTGTCATTCACGGAGGAGGAAACGGGCCCGGGCAGCAGAGGGACAGACTTCCCAGAGGCCACGCCAGCCTGAGGACCAGAGGGCCGGGTGCAGCAGCCACCAGGTGCAGTCCTCGGCCAGCTCACGGTCTCTCTCTTTCTCTCCCCCTCCCTCCCTCTCTCATTTTCTGGGTGCCTCCAGGGGCTGGACTGCCGAGATGAAGGGAGCCAGGCCAGGCCTCGAAAGGGCCCCCGGCCCCGTGCAGACACAGGCCAGGGTCTGCCCAGGGAGGAGCACGGCTTCACATCCATGTCCAGGACCAGATGCTCCGAGGGGGACCAAACGGAACCTCCAGGAGGGGCGGGGAGGCCAGGGCTGGAGCTGCAGGTCTGTGGCCAGCTCCTCTTTCAAGATGACTTTTTTTGGAACTACCTTGAGGTGTCATTTAATTAGCACACGGAAGGTAATCAGTTGCGGCGGGAACTGTTCTTCGCCAGCGTGATCTAACTCTTAGCAGAGAGCGGTACTTTGTAGGTTGGTCAAAATGTACCCCCCTTGGATTGTGGCCGCAATTAATGGAAGATGAAGGGCAAGAGGCCCCCACAGGCCCCGTAGGAGGAAGCTGGGCCCCGGCCGCGCTAGCCAAGCTCACGCTTCCCTGAGTTCCCACGGCCCCAAGGGCTTCCAGAAACCGCACTTCTTTCCAGCACCTTCCATCTGCGTGAATGCCCCTCATTTGGGTCGACCTGTGACTGCTGCATTGCATGATTTCATGCCCGGAGCATCACGCAGAAGGAAATTAGTGCAGTTACAGCTAATCCCTGTCTAGACCTGCAAAGCGCTCAGTGTGGCAAAGCAGCTTCGACACTCGGCCCTTTGGTCTGGGCGGGTGACTCCGGCCCCGGCAGCCCTCCACTCTGCAGGGCTCTGGGTGGCCAGGCCTGCAGGGCTGTGGTGTGAGTCTTGGCCTTTGCAAGGAAGGAGAGGGGAGGAGGAGACCCTTTCCCAGAGTCTGTCCTTCTGGCCTTCCCGGGCAGGCCGTGCTGGGAGACAGCTGGGACCTCCAGGGCTGCAGTGCCCAGAGGCAGCTGCGGCCAGTGGGGGAGGCCCCCCCGCCACTGCATCTTAGCTGCCCAGGGAAGCAGGTACCACACGAGGGGCACTGGCTCCTCCCGGAAAGGGCCAGGGCAGCCCATTTTGAGTCACGGGTGGCCCTGAGTTGTGGGGCTGTGCCCACGGAGGCCCTGGTCAGCTCTGGCCCCAGCAGCCTGAGCTCTGGACCTGGAGCCAGGCTGTCCTGAGCGAGTCTGGCCTTAGTGTCTAGTGGTCTGTTCTGGGACCCAGGCACGAAGGCGAGCCCTGGGGAAGGAGCCACCGTGCCCTCCGGAGGGCCCTGTGTCCAGCTGTAAGGGCCTTGGCTAGGCGAGCGCTCTGCACACGGGGCAGGTGCACAGGCAGCAACTTTGGGAAACGAGGTCGTTTTTGCATTCCTCCACGTGGCTGCCGCGCTGCCAGCAGGGGCGTCTGTCCAGGGCTCTGGTCTGAGATTCTGCGTGGCAGTGAGGCCTGCTGCTTGGGAACACGCACTGTCCCCGAGGCTCTGGCTAGGATCCAGAGACTGCGGCAGGTGCCCTGTGCCCGGGCCAGGCAGTGGCATCTCCAAGGACCAGCGCAGCTCCCCAGGGCCCCACCCCCTCCCCACCCCCCTCCCCAGGGTCTTCAGGAAGATTTCTGGAAAGATCCAGGGAGCCACACTGCCCGCCAGGCTTTGGGAGGCTGGTCCCGGTCACGCATTCTCATTTTCAAAGCCTGGGGGACTCCGACAGCCGTGGGCAGGTCGGGTTTCCTCCTAAGTGGAACTCGCTGAGGAGTCCGGCCTGATAAGAATGTGGTGCTGGGGGCTTCTGAGCCGAGCCGGGTCTGGTTTCTCCCCGGAGATAGAAGCCCATTGTCGGCTGGCTCTCCCACGGCGTTTCCCAGGGAGAGCAGGGGCCTCTGGGGGCCGTGGCATCCCCACCCAGGCTGGGCAAGCCCCGGGGGCTTCAGAAAGATGAGCCGAGTGGGGCAGATCTGGTGTGACTGGGGGCTGGGAGTGTGGTAAAGTGACCCTGGGTGGCTTCTGGAAGCAGAGAGGAGGATGGGCCGAGAGCCAGGGCGCCGCTGGGCACCACTGCTGCTCCTGGCTGCCCACGCCCGGCCCAGCTGCCCTGGACAGAGGTCCACAGGGAACTCAGACGAGAAGGCTGAAGGGGTCTTCATTTCTTCCTCCCACCTCTCACCCGCACAGCCGGCCAGAGGCTTGGACAAGGGGGTCTCAGCAAATGCTAAGGGGCAGATTTTTAAAAATAACGATTGCACGCATAATCGTACGGTTCAATGGCATCAGATACGTTCACAGCGCTGTGCAAACACCACCACTAACTACAGCTAAAACTTTTGCATCATCCCCAGCAGAAACCGTGTGCCCGTTAAGCAGAAACACCCCTGCCCCAGGCCCTGGTGCCTTCTAACTTACCTTCTGTGTCTACGGACTGGCTATTCCAGGCACCTCACGCAAATGGAACCGTGTGGTGCGCGTCCTGCTGTGCCTGGCTTATTCCACTTAGCGTCCTGAGGGTTCGTCTGTGCTGCAGCCCCTGTCAGCACTTCGTTACCTAGGGTGAATAATACCCCACTGCACGGAGAGACCACACCTTCTTTGCTCATTCCGCGGTCAGTGGACACCAGGGCTGCTTCCACCTATTGGCTACTATGAGCCATGCTGCTGTTAACAGGGCTGTGCAAATATCTCCTCGAGATCCCGCTTCCAGTTCTCTTGGGTGTGTGCCCGCAAGAGGAACTGCTGGATCGTATGGTAATCCCACGTTTCACCTTCTGAGAAACTGTCAAACCGTTTCCTACAGTGGCTGCACCATCTTCCCACCCCGCCAGCTACATAGGAGTCTGCCAGCTTCTCCACAACCCACAACTTCAGCAACGCTTGTTATCTCTGGGATGTTTTGGTGGTAGCTGTCCTAGTGGGTGTGAGGCGCCGTCTCACTGGGGTTTGATTGGCTTTTCCCTCGTGACTAATAACCTCGAGCATCCTCCCATGTGAGGCGCCGTCTCACTGGGGTTTGATTGGCTTTTCCCTCGTGACTAATAACGTCGCGCATCCTCCCATCGTTGGCCATTTGTGCATCTTCTCTGGAGAAACGTTTATTCCTTTGAAGTGGCGGATTTTTTGACTCAAATGTTCTGACTGATTTGGAGCCGGTGTGGACACTGCCCATCCCCCCACAGTGGCCAGACTGTCACCACCCCCAGGGCCACTTTCGGGAACTTGGCCAAGGACCGGGGGCGCTGAGGGAGGGTGAGCAGCCCCAGGTTCCCTGGTTTCTCAGTGGCGGCACAGCGGCGAGAACCCGCGGGCTGCGCTTTCTCACGGTTTGGGTTACAAGCCGAGCGGCCGGTGCTGGGATTAATTGGATGGATCAGAAATTACCCTTCTCTGTTTCTGCTTTTCACCTTGCTCTCTGGCAGGCACCTACTTCAGAATCGCAAAGGACTCCCTCCGCCCCTCCTGGGACGGCGCCTTCTCACAGCTACTGAACGCCAATTAATTTGTCTCATTTACATGAAAAAGTGCAGAAGATGTCTTTCTACATAATTAACTATATTTTGCAAGTCATTAAAATTCTGGAGCCCTGCCCACAATAGCACCCTATTCACCGGCAGAGATAAGTGCCGTCTCTGGGGGTGGGGGCGCGAAGGAGAGCGGGGAGGACCCAAAGAACCGGCCTGCCTGATGCATATTCATGAGACGGGGCCAGGCTGCCATCCTGCAGGGCTCCTCTGCTGTCCCACTGGTTGAAAAGGTTTGTTCAGGGCTGCCCTGCCAGGGGAGCAGGGAGGGCCTGGGTGGGCCGTGCCCCGCAAGAGCTCAGGGTAGGGTCTCACTGCTGGGACAGCACCCACATCCCCAGGCCAGTGAAAAGAGCAGCCCTTGCCTTCTAGAACCATCCACGTGCACAGTGCAGAGGACAGAGCCCAGGCGCTCACACTGAGGAGGTGGCCCGACAGTGTTTCTCCCGCCACCTGTCCCAAAGGCCCGCCTGAAGGAGCCGCCTCTGGTGATTCCAAGAAGAGGGGGGCTTGGCCCACAGGGAAAATGCCTCTCTCCTGCTGGAACTGAGTCTGCAGTGGGGGGACATCCCAGCGCACATGCCCTGTCCTGCACTGTGCCCGCCAGCACCCCCTTCCCGCCAGACCGCAACAGCACTATCTGTGCCAAAGCCCCCTTCTGTGGCCCAGATGCCTCACCCACCCTGGCCTCATCCTGCAGGATGGCGCTAACGTCACCTCCTCCTAGCGGCTTTGCCATCTTTAAAGAATGTCACACGGGTTAAGTCTTTAGCAGATGCCTGGCGGTAGCCGTCCAATGAACGCGAGCTCCTGTCATAAAAACTTTCCTCTCAGGAGGCCCAAGACTCTGTGTTCTGTCGGCTTCTACTCAAGTGGAGTAAAGCAGCCACCACGAGAACGGGGGCCAACTGGCCTGGTCAGCGGGCACCGCGTCGGGCAGCCCGTCACAGGTCCTCCCCGTGCAGGGGGTGATTGCGGGCCAGAAGGCCTCATGAGAACTCGGCAAGTGACAGCCAGGAAGGCAGGGCCCTGGGAGCTCGGGGCAGCCTGCAGGGCGGCCCGCCGGGGACCGACGAGGGGCTGTGCTCCCCGGGGAAGGAGGGGGCATCTGCCACGGGGTCCAGGCCCCGACGCTGGCCCATGACCCCGAGGACCTTCGCTCCAGATGAGCTAATTGATTGCTGGGCCTCATCCAGGAAGTTTCGCGAACACAGTGGGGCTGGGGCAGGGGATCCTGCCAAGAACACGCCCCTCAGCTCTGGATCCCAGAAAGCTGTGTCTTTGGGCACTCCACTTAACTTAATTAAATCGCTTTGCCCCGGAAGGAGGCTTTCTCAGTCCAGAAAACAAAATGGGAATTGAAATTCAGCCCAGCGACAGTAAACATGGAAAAACCGCTCAGCTCTACACAGAGACACGGTCAGGGTGACGATGCGCCATCGGTGCTCCGGGCAGCGTGGACCAGCTGATGCTCGGGCCCTGAGGCCACAGGAACAGCGGGTGAGCACAGCCTCTGGGAGGGACGCTCCAACAATGTGGCCAAACCCAAACCCACAGCGCACCTGCCCTTTGACCCGGAAACTCGGCCACCAAAACCTCTTAGGAGAAGGCTGAGAGCTTCACACCATGGATGCAACATTGCATGTCATTATCTCCATGTCATTGTCACGCAAACACCCTCCTGAAACTGTTCTCCCAGGGGTTTGGTTTAGTAAATGATGACACCTCTGGTGCAGGTCTTCAGAGCACCATGTGCTACTGGAAACGCTGCCCAGATGCAGAGCACGGCTCAGGAAGGGCCCACAGGATCAATTTCAAAAAGCTCGAAACGTTTATATGTATCAATATAGCAACACACAAGTGCACTTGCCGAAAACTCCCTCCTGTTCTGAGAGGCGCCCAGGAGCTCTTGACAGCAAGGCCTCCCTGGAGGTCGGGACTGAGAGCCGCGGAGGAGGGGCCGGGCAGAGTTTGCCTGCCTGTTTCCTAGTCTAATAATTCCTTCCTCCCTCCCTTCCTTCCTTCCTTCTTACTTTCTGCCACGTCCATATTCTACCTTCCTGTAAATAAGAGGGGTAGCAGAGGCAGCCAGGAGACAGCACACAGATCCCGGGGGCCTTAGTGCTTTCAGGGGAGGCTAAGGAGCCCCCGCCGGGTGGTCCCAGCCCCTGGCTGGCCTTCTCCCGCCAGCCCTCCCAGCGCCCAAGCTCCTAATGCAGTCAGGTGTCGCTTACCTGTTTGTTCATACCTCTTTTCAACAGACCCTGACGTGGACCCCCGGGCAGGGCCGGAGAACAGGGCCCCAAGACTCTCTGTCCTCAGGTGGCCGGGAGTCTAGCCGGGAGAGCGGGAGGGCTTGGAGGGAGGCGGCCGGGTGTCCATGTCCTCGGGCACAGACTCCATGGGGCCTATGAGCTCCCTCCTCACCTGTTACCCCATCCCCACAGGTAACTCTGGAGTCTCCAGAGACCCCTGCCCCACTGGGCAATGCGGATGGCCTTGCAGAGGGAGGGCCGTTCCCACGCACCTGAGACGGCCCCTGGGTCCCAGTCCTGCCTGCCCTCCTGGCCTCCAAGGCCAGGTTTCGAGCATTCTCTCCAAGCGAGGAGCAAAATGTCACCTGTGACGTTGTCCACTCATAGCTCAGAATACTCAGTCCCTAGTTCATCTTGCCCTTTCTTCCCTAGGCTGTCCCGCTATCTCACTAGGTATTCAAGTCAATAGCCTGGGGGTCCCCAGCTGCTCCCACTGCCCTGTTTCCTCAGAGTGCAGCATCCCACGGACCAGTTCCACTGCCCTTGACCTCCCACTCTGTTAGAATGGGGCCAGTGGGGGGGGGGTGGGAGCTGGGAAGGCTGTCAGAATCCACATTGTAACTAATTTCAAGAAACTGTCAACTTAGAGTGGTATCAAAGAACAATATCTATAACTATCTGAAAGGTGCTGATAGAATGCTCCTCTCTTTTCCAATTGCATACCTGTGTGAGGCCGGCTTTTCTTCTTATACTCCAACCCAGATAATCTAAAACAACAGATCGGATGCAGAAGCAGCAAAATCCAGCCATCTTGTATTGAAGCCACACGCTAAAGAGATCTGCCCCCCAAAAATTTTAAGCCCCTTTTTCCTCCCTTGTTCTTCTTTTGGCAACTACAGCTACTTTTCATCAAAAGTATTATTTGTCATGACATGTAGTGACTTTGCTGTGGTTAATTTTTAATGAATTGACAAGTAAATATTTAAAATTTTTTCTACTCTAATTGCTAATGCTGTAAATACGGTAGATAGAGCCCAAACACATGGAAAGGGTTCTGACGTGATCCGAAGATCAGCTGAGAACTCTTTTGAGAACTGCTGATCTAAAACCATGAATCACTGGTTTCCAAACCAGCAAGTAATTGCATCCTGCCCACAGGCCGCTCAGTCACGTCTGGCAATGGGCCGGAAGTCACCCGCCACGTCGGAAGGCTGCCAGGTCGTTGCCCCATTCCTATAACTGTGGGTACTTGCGACCTGCAAGTCAGTGTTCATTCCTATTAGCCAAGACCCTTTACAAAGGAATTTCTTTTTTCATTTTCAAAGAGACACGTCATCATTACAGAAAATTCAGAAAATACAGAAAAGTGATAGAGAAAACAAATTCTCCTCCCTAGAGACAACCACGTTGACGTTTTCCCTCCACCTGTGATTCAGGCAGTTTTAGTTTGTGGTTGGGCTGCTGCTGTTTCACGACCCCTCACTTAAGGCCAGGACCCTGAGCACCTCAGAAAGACCTCGGGTCGCCAGAACCACCAGAGGCAATGTCACACACCCCGTTCTCTCCCCGCTTTTCACTGCTCAAGGGACGGGACCCCAACATTTCAGAGCAATTTCCCCTTCTCCCTGGGGTTTCTGAGGTTGACCTCATTGCAGGAAACGCTGGAGCAGGGGATGCTCTCATCTAGAAGCCGGCCATCCAGTGGGTGGTCAGCCCAGGCCACGCTGGCCGCCCTGTGCTGCCCAGAGCCCAGCATTTCCTTGGGGTCTCTCGACTTGTCCCAGCAACCTGGCCTCACTAATCCCTGAGGAGCCCAAGTCCACGCTCCCCGCCGCTGACCTCAGGAGTTCAGGTGACCTGTTGACCGTCCTGACCCTCTTCTGGGTGCAGATGGGATGGTGAGGGTCAGTTGGGGGTGTAATTGCTTCCCAGAGCAGCCGTAACAAACTACCACAAACTGGGGGCTTAAGACAACAGCCACAAACTGGGGGCTTTACCCTCTCACGTTCAGAAGCTGGAAGTCCGAGATCAAGGAGTCGGCAAGGGCTGGTTCCTTCTGCGGCCGCCAAGGACAGTCCGTCCCAGGTCTCTCTCCTGCTTCCGGTGGCTGCATGCAGTCCGCAGTGCTCCTTGGCGGGTGGATGCCTCGCTCCAGCTCTGCTCCATCTTCATATGGCTTCTCCTCTGTGTGTGTGTGTCTCTGTTTCTCTTCTTATAAAGACACCAGTCATTGGATTGGACCCTCCCTAATCCAGCGTGACCTCATCCGAACTTTAATTACATCCGCCAAGACCCTATTTCCAAATAAGGTCACGTTCTGAGGTTCTGGGTGGACATGAATGAAGGAGGACGGTATTCAACCCACCGTAAGGAGGAAATGCTTTCTCCCCGTTCCGAGCTGCCTCTTTTGTTTCCAGCCCTTAGATCTGCTGGCAGCATCAGGACGAAGCCTCTGCACCTCCCACCCCTCCCCGGCCCGCTCCGCCACAGCACACGCCCCTTGGTCTCCCCAAGAGCAGAGCAGGGACCCCTCCACCCAATGGCTCCTTCTCACATCCCCAGGTCTCCAGGGCCTTGAGGGGGGAATCTGGAACCATGGCTCTGGGTTCCAGGTCTCAGAGAATTCTCTGCTGGGTGGGTGTGTGAAGCAGGCTTGACTCTGAATCTCTTGCTGGGGAACTGTCTGCTCCCCAGACCCCGTCCTGCCCGCAGGTGGGCTCCCACTATGGCCGTGGGGGTGGGGGTGGGGGACCGGCAGGCCTGTCTCTGGCTGCAGGTTTAAGCCACGTCCTCCAGGTGAGCAGCTGGGACAAACTGGCCACGTGCCACCTGTTCCCACCTGTGAGCTGGGGCAGGAGGCCATGTGGTGAGCTCCAGTCATCAGGGTTGCAGCAGGCCTCACACAGGAGACGGGAAAGCTCTGACCTGGCTGCGGGCGCCCCTTGCCTGAAGACGGCGGCGATGAGGGGGCCCCCGATGTGCCTCTGGGCAGCCACCCCCCCCAGAACTGCCTGCTTCTGACCCTGTCCACCCAAAGCTGCTGTCCTCAGCCCTGTCCTGGGTGCCGCCTGGAATCGCGGGGTAAACCTGGCCATGGTGGAGGAGAAAGGGTGCAGAGGGGCCCCTTGCCAAGCGCCCAGGCCCCCTCTGAACGTGGTGAGGACCTTGGACTTGGAGCTCAGGCCCACCGCCCGGCTGTCCTGCAGCCCTGACCCCTCCCCAGGCCTGGGTGTCACCCCACAACCACTTGCAACAGCTGCGACTTCCCAGAGCCCCGGCCGGCTTCAAGCAGATTCCTCATCTATGTTCCGATAACCGACCTGCCCTGTGCGGCCACTCGGACAGGAGCCCGTTTCAGACCAGTGTGTGCTCAGTGCACTCTGGGCTCTTCCCCACACAGACAGCAAAAGGGATCGTTCCTCAGTTTCAGGATTTAACAAACACAGCCAGGTCCTGGGCTGGACACCTTCCAACAAGACAGGTGAGTGGCAAGAATGACAAGGGCTCTGTAAATGGTCTTGTCACAAAAGCCAGGAAGGAAAAACACTTGGATCCAGAGAGGAACGTGGATGTGAATTAGCATTTTAAAACAAAAGAATTGCAGAATGGCGGGGCCTAACAGCTTGGCAGGAGTGGCAACCAAAGGTGATGATGCAACTGTCGTCCTCAGTCTTGAGGCTTTTGACCCATCACAGTGCCCTCCCCAGCACCACACTGAAAATCAATTTTAGACGAATTAAAGACAAATATGAAAGGGAAAGCTAAAAATGTTTTGGGAAATAACGTGGGAAAATATTTTTATGGTTTGAGGATAGCAAAGGCGTTCCTGGGAAAACCACAGCAACACCGAAAAGCACCGTCCATAAAGGAAACGATGGTTACACTTGCTGTTCTCAAAAGTAAGACTGATTTTCCACTCCCAGGAGGGGTGGGTTATTTTTTTTTAGACTAACTGTTCTGCTGAAAATAGCTAGAAAATCTGGATAACAAGCAGAAGATCAGTTCTTTGGAGGCCGTGGAGAGAACTGCTAAGTCAGCAAGGAGCTGAGGAACCAGGATTGCAGAGAAAAGGGAGGTTCGGAAAGGTGATCCCAACTTCAGCGCCTCTGGTGTCTGAGAACCCAGGCAGAGCTCCCAGCGCTGGTTCAGGACTCGAGGGACAAAAGCAGCTATTCGTCCCCGAGAAGAGGGTCAGGGGGCAGAGAGGGGGCACGGCACAGGGTCTCTGCAGGACCGTCTAGAAGTCTGAGTGCCCTAAAGGAAACAGCCTCGCCCTCTCAAACACAAAAAGCCACTTTAGCCCACAGTCCACGTGGGATTAGGATAATCTACCAGAAGTAAACCCAAATATCTGTCTAAGCAAAAGTAAGTCTTATCTGCACAAAGTTAAAACCACCAGAACTTCAGTTAAACTCGGTAATTTTAAAAACACAGTGTCGGGCGCTTCCCTGGTGGCGCAGTGGTTGAGAGTCCGCCTGCCGATGCAGGGGACACGGGTTCGTGCCCCGGTCCGGGAGGATCCCACATGCCGCGGAGCGGCTGGGCCCGTGAGCCATGGCCGCTGAGCCTGCGCATCCGGAGCCTGTGCTCCGCAACGGGAGAGGCCACAGCAGTGACAGGCCCGCGTACCGCAAAAAAACAAAAAACAAAAAAAACACGGTGTCCAGCATTTAATTAAAAATCACCAGGGATGTCAGAAGACAAGATCATTGGAACAGCAACCAACGGAAAAATACAAACATTACAAACGGAACCTCAGACGGCCTAGATGTTGGATTTGTCAGATAGAAAATTGTAAATAACTGATTGATGCGCTCAAGGGACTAGATGACACGATGCTGGAATGCATTTCAAAAGGATCAAATGGAAAGTCTAGAACTGAAGAGTTCAATAACTGAAATTAAGAAATAAACAGACGCGTTTCACAGCCAATTAGATGACACAAAGACTATGGAGGCCTCCTCTCCGGGTTCATACAAGGACGGGACTGGTCCTGGGAGTGAGCACCTTCCTGAACCCTGTGCCCTCCCAGCCTCACCCTCGTCCTGACATGGCGCTCCCCTAGCAGGTCGTGAGCCCAAGAACAAGGCCTATAACCTGGTCCTGTCCGTGTCCCAACACCCAGTGCAGAGCCACACACGAAATAAGCCTAAACAAATGTCTGCGGAATCGAAGAAACGAATCTCCAGCACGCCCCAGGACCTTGCCCTCAGCAAGTGTCCGCTGAAGAGGCACTAAATGAGGTGAGGCGGCCTGAAAACGGGGGCCTTTCTCTGGACCCTTTCCTTAGCCTCTCGTCTTGTCTAAACCTCCTTATACTGTTCCGGCAGCACATCCCGCACTGGGCTGGGCCTCCTGGCTGGGGGGTGGGGCCCAGCTGTTAGTGATGGCCCAGGGAAGAGCAGCCGGATGCTGTGGTCAGGCTTCAGGAATGTTCAGCTGTCTCAGCTGGGCCCAGAACACAGAGGAGCTGCTGTCTGTGTGTTTTAGGCAGCTCTGGGCATGTCCCCATCACATGGACTGTGCGCCCCCCTCAGAAGGCCCTGAACTGGCTCACAATGGGCAGAGAGTTCCCCTGGGAGGACTCTCTCTCTACCTGTGGCCTCGGGTGGAGTCCCCCTGCCATGCTAGGGCTGCGTCCTGGAGAGCCCTTCCTCTCCGCCTCCTTCCAGCATCCAGGATGGGGGTGGGACATGCACCCCAGTCTGCAGGGGGAGGGCAGGGATGGGCTCAGGGGCCCTTCATCTACCCTGAGCCAGAGACTGCGGCACTCAGAGGGAGGGAAGGGAAGATTCTGTGGGTGGGAGTCACCGGAAAGTCTTGAGAGGAGCGGGGAGAGCACGCTGTGGGGCGAGGGTTCGGGCCACAGGAACCAAGGCACAAAAGGAATTAGAAAGTGGACGCCACAGGGCCGCCGGGTCACCGTGGGAAGTGGAAAAGCCCTGAAGAAAAAGCAAAACAGATTTGAAACCCAGAGAAGGCCAGGGCGCTTTGCATTCCTTGGTTCTCCGTGGCCAATACTGACCGAATTCCCAAAACGTGAGCATCTCATTTATTCTCAACTTTAGGATAATCTTATCTATAACATAAAAGGACGGGATTTTGCTTACAGAACAGGATGTAAGCGTTTCATGCCTTATGATGCAAACGTCGCTTACAAAGGACAAAGCAAATTAGGAAACGGACGGAGAGGTCAGGGCAAAGTATCCCTGAGGATAGAAAAGCCATTGTCAGCTGATTCACGCTGATAATTGAAGGCGGAAGAAATAAAAACAAGTGTGCTGCAAAGGTAAAAAGAGGGAAAGAATTGACACTGTCTCACTGGGAGAAGGGGAAAGTGGGCAGTGAGGCCGAGTGGGCTGGTCCTCTCCCACAGTGACTGGTCAGAGCGGGGAATGGTGGACAAGGCGTCCAAGTGGCCATCATGGGCGGGGCTCCGGGGAGGGGGCAGACTCCCCAGGGTGTTTCTGTGCAGACGGCTTATGGGGACTGACTGTCCTCAAGGACCACCTCTAGAGGGAACTGAGAACGTAGGATGGGCCTGGGGGGAGCTGAAATATGATGTCCTTGTCACGCCAGCCTCGGCCAATCCCCGGGGAGCTCTGACCCTTGACCGCCCTCCAGAGGATTCCCAAACTGAGGCTGATGTCTGGACCACTGCATGGACTTGTGGTTGGATGGGCGCTTCCCCAGAGAGGGACCTAAACCTGGGGGAAGCAGCTCCTTTGGGCAAAGGAGATTCCTGGGGAGGGACCTGGCTCCCTTTTCTCACCAAGCCAGCCCCGGGCATATGCCGCTACGTCATCACTACAGCCCGCCTCCCCATCGCTCAGACCTGCGCAGTCTGCCCTGTGGGAGGAGCTCCTCCAGGCCCTGGCCAGTCTCTTCCTGGGACACTACCAGCAGGAAGGGTAGTAGGACAAAGGACAGCTGCACTCACCACGCCCGCTTCCCATCTCCCTGGGGTACACCCCTATGGACAGGTGCCCCACCTGGAGGGCTGCCCCGGGCCCTCATCCCGAGGGGTCTGCACCCCTGCTCACCACAAGGCCCACCCCTGCCTCCCCCAAAGCACCCGGAGACACCCAGGGTGTCATTCTTTCTGCCCCACCTCCTGCTGACCGCCAATCCCCTGCTGATTGGGTGACTCTCTCCCTGGCCTATTGGTCTCTCGGCTTAAGAAACCTGAAATGACCGGGTGGCAGCAGGAGAGTGCTGCTGGGTCCCCCGTGGAAGCGAAACTCCTCTGGGAACCGGCCCGGGTGGACCCTCAAAGCATAGAGCAAGAAGCGCCAATTCATCGAAGCGAGTGACTGGGGAGGAAACGGGGGCCCTGCGGGTCCGTGTTCTATGCGCTGGGGACACAGTACCGCAAAGCGCTGCGGATTAGCGGGTGCTCCGTGTGCTGGGCGGAGCGGCCATCCTCGGGGGGCGGGGGCACCCGGCAACACCCAGGGCCTCAGTCAGTAGAGGGGAACCATGGGAAGGCCTGTTCTGTGGTCCTGCGACAGCACAGCGGTGCTAGGATGACACCGGAGGGGCCTCTGACGCTGTAACCGTGCCGGGAAGTGGGGCCATGCCTGGCACTGCTCTGCTGGGGAGGGGGCCCGGAATGACCTTCTGCCGACAAGCCTCCTTCAGGCTCGTGACAGCGTCAGCGTGACGCCTCTCGTCCCGCTTATAAAGGGACTCGTGGGGTGTCTCCCAGAAGCAGGAGCCTCCCCTCCGTCCGGTTTGACCTTCTAGATGCCATCTCCGTAAGACAAGCTGCTCAAATTGAAAGAAAGATGATTACTTTCTTCCTTTTAATACTTTCTTGCTATTTTTATAACATCTTCTCCCGTCTTCAGCACAGTGCTGACGTTTACTCTGGGTGTATTAGTCCCCCAGGGCTACCACAACAAATGACCACAAGGTGGGTGGCTGACCGCAACGGCAATGTATTCTGTCGCAGTCTAGAGTTCTCCCCCTGGAAGCGGGGCCACGTGGTCTGGGGTCCCCATAAGAGCACCCCGGGCTGCCCAGCACCTCCCCAAGGTCGCTCTTCATGGCCTCCTCACGTCATGAATCCTCTCAGTGGGGCTCCTGGTTCCCTCGCAATCCCTTGGTCTTTCTTGGAAAATCTGAGCCTCTATTTATGAAAGTCATGTATTTGCGAATTAGTTTTCCGGTTCTGTAGTGATGATAAGGAGACAGGACAAGCCCTCTGGCCGTGGCCAGGAGACCCAGGAACCAGATTCCGAGGCTCGGCCCAGCTCTGGCGCCTGAGATGCCAGTTTGCCCGGAGCAGCTGTTTGGAGCAGGCTTGGTACCTGGGGACATCGGCCCACCCTGGGGATGTGGGAGAATCCAGGCACAGCTAAGCCAGGCTCCCTGAGCTTCCGCAGCTTGTCCTGCAAGGCTCTGTAGAGCGCTTGCGGCTTCTGCATTTCCTGTGTTGCTCTGATGCCCCTGTACGTACAAAACAGAAGACAAGGGGTGAGTTCAGAGAGAAAACTCGTGGACTACCTGACTTTCCAATCTTCACTAACTCTTTCCTCTGGACTCAACTTGGTGGCAGGTCTGCCAGACAGGGGCTGGGGGGCAGTGGGGTCCATCTCAAGATCAGGGGAAGCAGGAGAGGAACAGTGAGGGGCCGGGCGTCATGAGCGGGCAGATTCCCAGGAACATCGCCTCGCCCGTCATCACAGCAACCCTGGGAGGTTGCAGCATCGCCATCCACAGGTCACGGGGGGGAGGTTGAACATCCTGCCCAGAGTAACAGGTGAACATCCACACAGCAGGGGAAGGAAACTTCCAGAAACTCTCAGCGAGAATAGGTCACTCAACAGGAACAAAGATCAACCTGGCATCAAACTTCTCATCAGTACCCAGAGTCCTGAAGACAATAGAATAACACCGGCCACAGGCCCAGGGAAAATCATTCTGAACCTGGAACTCTATACCCAGTCCACCTACAGACGAGTCACACACAGCATCAACAATCCATTCCTGAAGGTCAACCGTTTCACATGAAAAGGCTACCTGGGAAACCATTTTCCATTATTTTAAAAAGAGACAATTATATGTATTACATATCAACCCTAAATTCACATTCATTCCCTAACATGAAATAAAATATGAAAGAACCCCTATATAGTGACAAGTTCTGTTTGATTAGAAAATGTTAAAACCACATCCTTACGGGAAGCAGTCCGCCTGGCTGTGATGCGTGGTTGCCAAGAAAACCGAGATGTATCCGCGGGGCGGTGACATCCAAGCCTGGTACCCCTTTGCTGACACTGGACACCCCACCTGTTGCATGCAGGGTAATTCGAGGCATAGTTTTGCTTAAAATATTGTGTTGCATTTTGAGGCTAGTAATGCAGATTTTCCCATACAATCAGTTGAAAAACGTTGTAACGAGAGATACATACATTCTGCCAGTTGTCATTAAAATCCAAGAGGCATTCCCCAGGAAAGCATTAACCAGGGAGAGTCTGGGAGGTATGCCCTAGATGGCAATCACTCAATCAGCCAATCGATAGACAGACATGGGTGGAGAATAAAGACGTGTTCGGGTACGTGAGTTCTCAGAGAGGGTTCTTCACAGATGCTTTGTGAAAAGGAAATCGCACAAGTGTGGGGGTCTTTATCGTTATTGAGATACAATTTACATTCTATAAGATCCTGTTTTAAAGTAGACCGTTCCGTAGCCAGTAGTATGTTCACAACGTCACGCAACCATCATCACTATGTAATTCCAGACCCCGTACCCACGAGCTCTCATTCCCACTCCTCCTTTCCCCCAGCCCCTGACAACCACTAATCGAATGACTGTGTCTGTGGGTTTCCCTATGCTGGACATTTCCAATAGATGGAAGCCCATGACGTGTAGCCTTTGTGTGTGTCTTTGTTTTTTTCAGTTCGCACAATGTTTTTAAGCTTCATCCACGTTGCAGCGTGTGTGAGCACTGCACTCCTTTTTGTGGCTGAAGAATGTCCCATTTCATGGATGTGCTGCATTTCGTTTATCCAGTCATCCGTTTATGGACGTTTGGATTATACCCACTTTGTGGTTACTATAAAGAATGCTTCTATGAACAATCTGTGTACGAGTTTTTGTTTGAACATATATTTTCAATTCTCTCAGGTATATAGCTAAGAATACAATTGCCAGGACATATGGTAACTCTCTATTTGAGTTTTTAAAGAACTACCAGACTGTCTTCTTTTTTTTTTTTTTTTTTATGAAACAAACTCATAAGATTTAATTGAATTTCAGCCACTGCACTTAAATTTAATTGACTAGCACATGTTTTTATTTTTTTATTTTTATTTTTTTTTATTTTTTTATTTTTTCTCTACATCTGTGTCTTTATTTCGGCCCTACAAACCAGTTCATGTATACCATTTTTCTAGATTCCACATACATGCGTTAATATACGACATTTGTTTTTCTCTTTCTGACTTACTTCACTCTGTAAGACAGTCTCTAGGTCCATCCACGTCTCTACAAATGACCCAGTTTCGTTCATTTTTATGGCTGAGTAATATTCCATTATATATACATACCACATCTTCTTTATCCATTCGTCTGTCGATGGGCATTTAGGTTTCTTCCATGACCTGGCTATTGTAAATAGTGCTGCAATGAACATTGGGGTGCATGTGTCTTTTTTTTTTTTTTTTTTTTTTTAGACTCTCTCTCTTTTATTTTCTTCCAGTTCTATTGCGATATAACTGACATACAGCACTTGTATAAGTTCAAGGTATACAGGATAATGATTTGACTTACATACATCATGAATTGATTATCACTAAGTTTAGTGAACATACATCACCTCATATAGATATAAAAGAAAAGAAAATATATATTTTTTCCTTGTGATGAGAACACTTAGGATTTACTCTCTTAACAAATTTCATATATAACATACAACAGTGTCAGTTATATTTATGATGTATATTACATCCCTAGTACTCACTTATCTTATAATTGGAGGTTTGTGCCTTTTTTTTTTTTTAATGTATATAATTTAATGTGTTTAGAAATATACACACACCTGTGATACCATCACCACAGTCAAGATAACAAACATATCAGTCACCTCCAAGTTTCCCTGTGTCCCTTTGCTTTCTTCTTCTGTGATGAGAACATTTAACTTGATATCTACCTTCTTAACAAATTTTAGGTACACAATACCATACTATTAACTATAAGCACTATATTTTACAGCAGATCTCTAGAAATAATTCATCTTGTATAGCTGTAACTTTACACCCATTGAACAATAGCTCCCATTTTCCCTACCCCCATCCACTGGCAACCACCATTTAATTTTCTGCACCTACACTTTTGACTGTTTTAGATACCTCCTGTAAGTGGAATTATGCAGTATTTGTCCTACTGTGACTGACTTATCCCACTTAATGTTTTCAGATCCATCCATGTTGTTGAAAATGATGAGATTTCCTTCTTTTTAAAGGCTGAATAATATTCCATTGTATGTGTATACCACATTTTCTTTATTGACGTGCTTGTCAGTGGATGTTTTAGCTGTTTTCATACTTGGCTACTTTTTTTTTTTTTTTTTTTTTAAAGCTTGTGTTTCCTTATTTATTTTCATTTTGGATGATCTGTCCATTGGTGAAAGTGGGGTGTTAAAGTCCCCTACTATGAATGTGTCACTGTCGATTTCCCCTTTTATGGTTGTCAGTATTTGCCTTATGTATTGAGGTGCACCTATGTTGGGTGCATAAATATTTACAATTGTTATATCTTCCTCTTGGATCGATCCCTTGATCATTATGTAGTGTCCTTCTTTGTCTCTTCTAATAGTCTTTGTTTTAAAGTCTATTTTGTCTGATATGAGAATTGCTACTCCAGCTTTCTTTTGGTTTCCATTTGCATGAAATACCTTTTTCCATCCCCTTACTTTCAGTCTGTATGTGTCTCTAGGTCTGAAGTGGGTCTCTTGTAGACAGCAAATATATGGGTCTTGTTTTTGTATCCATTCAGCCAATCTGTGTCTTTTGGTGGGAGCATTTAGTCCATTTACATTTAAGGTAATTATCGATATGTGTGTTCCCATTCCCATTTTCTTAATTGTTTTGGGTTTGTTATTGTAGGTCTTTTCCTTCTTTTGTGTTTCTTGCCTAGAGAAGTTCCTTTAGCAGTTGTTGTAGAGCTGGTTTGGTGGTGCTGAACTCTCTCAGCTTTTGCTTGTCTGTAAAGGTTTTAATCTCTCCATCAAATCTGAATGAGATCCTTGCTGGGTAGAGTAATCTTGGTTGCAGGTTTTTCTCCTTCAACACTTTCAATATGTCCTGCCACTCCCTTCTGGCTTGCAGAGTTTCTGCTGAAAGATCAGCTGTTAACCTTATGGGGATTCCCTTGTGTGTTATTTGTTGTTTTTCCCTTGCTGATTTTAATATGCTTTCTTTGTATTTAATTTTTGACAGTTTGATTAATATGTGTCTTGGCGTATTTCTCCTTGGATTTATCCTGTATGGGACTCTCTGTGCTTCCTGGACTTGATTAACTATTTCCTTTCCCATATTAGGGAAGTTTTCAACTATAATCTCTTCAAATATTTTCTCAGTCCCTTTCTTTTTCTCTTCTTCTTCTGGAACCCCTATAATTCGAATGTTGGTACGTTTAATGTTGTCCCAGAGGTCTCTGAGACTGTCCTCAGTTCTTTTCATTCTTTTTTCTTTATTCTGCTCTGCAGTAGTTATTTCCACTATTTTATCTTCCAGGTCACTTATCCGTTCTTCTGCCTCAGTTATTCTGCTATTGATCCCATCTAGAGTACTTTTAATTTCATTTATTGTGTTGTTCATCGTTGCTTGTTTCATCTTTAGTTCTTCTAGGTCCTTGTTAACTGATTCTTGCATTTTGTCCATTCTATTGTCCATTCTATCTCCAAGATTTCGGATCAACCTTACTATCATTATTCTGAATTCTTTTTCAGGTAGACTGCCTATTTCCTCTTCATTTGTTAGGTCTGATGGGTTTTTATCTTGCTCCTTCATCTGCGGTGTGTTTTTCTGTCTTTTCATTTTGCTTATCTTACTGTGTTTGGGGTCTCCTTTTTTGCAGGCTGAAGGTTCGTAGTTCCTGTTGTTTTTTGTGTCTGTCCCCAGTGGCTAAGGTTGGTTCAGTGGGTTGTGTAGGCTTCCTGGTGGAGGGTACTAGTGCCTGTGTTCTGGTGGATGAGGCTAGATCTTGTCTTTCTGGTGGGCAGGTCCACGTCTGGTGGTGTGTTTTGGGGTGTCTGTAGACTTGTTATGATTTTAGGCAGCCTCTCTGCTAATGGGTGGGGTTGTGTTCGTGTCTTGCTAGTTGTTTGGCATAGGATGTCCAGCACTGTAGCTTGCTGGTCGTTGAGTGAAGCTGGGTGCTGGCGTTGAGATGGAGATCTCTCGGAGATTTTTGCTGTTTGATATTATGTGCAGCTGGGAGGTCTCTTGTGGATCAGTGTCCTGAAGTTGGCTCTCCCACCTCAGAGGTACAGCACTGACTCCTGGCTGCAGCACCAAGCGCCTTTCATCCACAGGGCTCCTTAATTTGGGATGATTCGTTGTCTATTCCCAGACTGTCTTCTAAAGCAACAGCACCACTTTACAGCCCTGCCAGCAGTGCATGAGCGGCTGATTTCTCCACATCCTCACGGACACTTATTATCTGATGTTTTGATTCTAACTATCCTAGTGGGTGTGAAGTGGTATCTCATTGGGGTTTTAACCTGCCTTCCTCTGATGACTAATGATGTCGAGTATCTTTCCATGTATTTATTGGCCGTTCATATGTCTTCCTTGGAGAAAGGTCTATTCAGATCCTTTGCCATTTTTAATTAGGTTTAATTGTCTTTTTATTTTTGAGTTGTAGGTACTAGACCCTTACCAGATACATGATTTGCAGATATATTCTCCCATTCTGTAGGCTGTCTTTTCACTTTATTGATCGTGTCCTTTGGCACACAGAAGCTTTAAATTTTGATGAACTCGAATTTATCTATTTTTTTCTTTGATGACTTGTGTTAAGGATGTGGGTCCTTGAAAGATGAAAACGTCAGATGCATCAGAGAGCGATAAGATCCAGATCACAACAGATTCCACTGAGGGGTGAACAGGTAAAGGTGCCAAGACCCCAGCAAGCAGCCCCCCGAGACTGGGTTGAGCAGACACAGGTTCCAGGGGGACACATCGTGAGGAGAGGGATTTCAAAGATCAGGTACCATCCTTGAGATTCTTACACAGCTTACTAAGTGACAAAGACAGACAGTGTGAGGATAAAAAGAGGCCATTAATAATTCTAGGAAGGGCTTCCCTGGTGGCGCAGTGGCTGAGAGTCCGCCTGCAGGGGACACGGGTTCGTGCCCCGGTCCGGGAAGATCCCACATGCAGAGCGGCTGGGCCCATGAGCCATGGCCGCTGAGCCTGCGCGTCCAGAGCCTGTGCTCCGCAGCGGGAGAGGCCACAACGGTGAGAGGCCTGCGTACCGCAAACAAAGAATAATAATAATTCTAGGAAAAACAAATAGCTGTGCCAGGAAGGAGCCATGAAGCTGTATCATGGCTCTGAAATAAGTAATATAACAAAGTTTCAATTCAATAATACAAATAAATTTTCTGGCTTTAAGATAATATTCACATAGTCACAATAAGGTAGATACTCTTGTTTTTAGATTTTAAACTTTGGGGTAAATTAGAGAAGACTTAATACAATTTCAGAGCAGAATGCAAACGTCACCCACCTTGCCAAGGTGAAAGTGAGATGTGAACATAGGAAGGAGTGGAAAGAGGTGAAAGGATGGGGCAGGGGCTCTGTGGTCTTCATCACACCACACGGGGACTTGGGATGCGGCAAATGTAATTAGTGGTGATTAGAGTGAAAGATGGGCCATGAAAGAGCTGAGCACAGCTGGGCATTCCCTGGCCGCCCAGTGGTTAGGACTCAGCGCGTTCACTGTCAGGGCCTGGGTCCAATCCCTGGTTGGGGAACTAAGATCCCACAAGCCTCGAGGCGCAGCCAGAAAAGAAAACAGCACAGGACACAGGGCTGGGGCCGGAGGGCTTGAGGAGCTAAATTCTCCACCAGCATCGCAGGAAGATAGCAGAGCTTGGCAAAAATAGAGCAGGGTGAGTATATCATTCCAAATTCCAGACATACCATAAGGGATCCAGAGGTCACCACCAGACAGACAAAAACCAGGCATTCAACGCGTGAAAAGTCCTCATCTTGGGACCCAGAGGCTTGTTCAACGCGCCCATGAACACATCTTCACTATGTGACTACACTGACTTAAGAGAAAAGCAAGTACTTTTCACAACACTAGGGCATTAATAGAAAAAAATGGACAAACAAAAAAGTCACAATAAAAGAAACATAAGTGGTTATCAGACATATTTCTAAAATCAATTTAAATTCGCTGTTAATCAATGCAATGCAAATAAAAGAGCATGTTTTTTCTATCAAAATTGCCACAACTTTTAGAAATGATAGTGCTGGTGAGCTTAGGGTGAGACATGACCTAGTATTCTGCCAACAAAAGGGCGAATCCGTATAGTGCTTCTAGAAAGCACGTTGGCAAATGTGTAGAAAGAGCCTTAAGTTGTTTATATACTCTGTCCCAGAAATTCCATCTCCAGACGTTAAGTTAAATAATAAGGAATTCAAACACATATATACAAAGATAATCTTCACATCATTGTGTAAAATAACACAAACTCTACTGCAATCTATCAATATATGTCCATCAGCAGGGCGGGTTGGACAAAAACATGCCATATCTGGGCCTCGGGCCACTAAAAATGGGTTCAAGAACTTGAATGAAATGGGAAAGTCTCTGAAGTAAGTTAACTGGAAAAAGCGCAATTCTGACCCATCTGTAGTTTGTGCTCTCAGCTCTGTGCACACACACTCACGGACACTCGCAGAAATACCGTAGGTCGTGGGTTCCGTATATCAGCCTTGGGAGGCTGGGTTCCGCCTCGGTAGCATATGGCATCCAGATCCCAGCGACCTCCCTCGTCCAAGAGCCATTTGTCCTTCACGCCACGGGTCCACCAGGGTCGGCGGAGACGCTGGTCTGCATCACCCTCTCGGCCGCCGCCTGGAAAGCTCCTGCCTCTGTCGGACCCACGGCCAGTCTTGGCGGAGAAGAGGGGAGGGGCCCGGGCTCGCTCTTGCACATCTCTGAGTAGCAACCACGATTCTGCTGCTGTTTCATCGGCCAAAGACATCACACGGCCCCTCAAAGCCGACAGCCCAGGATGTACGATCCTTCCATGAGGGTCTTGAAAATGGACAGACGATAAGACGGTCACTTCCTCAGTATTCTACTGTCACCTCTGGCAGGGGAAAAACAGCCCGCGTGTGGCCAAGATCACTGGCTCTGCCCGATGTGCTTTCTCCCCTTCTCGCCTTGGTAACGAGCGCCCACCCGCTGGCACACGGCCACCCAGAATAAACACTCGCCTCCCCAGCATGGCTGCTGCTGCTGGGGTGGACGTGTGACTCTGTTCTGTCCCAGGGGATGTGAGTGGATGTGGATGTGGATGGTCCAGAGCGTGCCCTCCAAGAGAAGGGGCCCACCCTCCAGCGCCCTCCAGCTGGAGCAAATCCGGGGTGGGCAGGGTGGCAGGGAGCCTCCTCGGGCCACGCAGGCAGAGGCAGCGCCCAGGATGGCAAAGGCGCAGGAAGGACCCAGCTCATCCCTGTCGCCAAGGGGTCGCCGTGTCCACCGGGGCTGCCCATGCGGAGGTGAGCCGCTGTCTTGTCCGACACCCTCTTTGGTATGGTTGACAGGGCCACCGAATTTAAATTGGAACGCCTTACGAGTGATACACAAGTGGTGAAAGTGATTCTCGAACACCTTACCCAGCGCTCAAGGTTCACTGAGGACTCGGCTGGCCCGGGCAGAGACTGGGGGCCACCTCCAGAGGAGAGCCTTAGGACCGCCCTGGCTTTCTAGGATAAGCAGACGGATGGGTGTGTAAAAGGAGGGCTGGCCACCAGGGCACCTAAAGTTGGAAGAAACCTGCCCATCCCCTCTCAGGCACCCTCGCTGGCTGGAAGCGGGGAGCTCACCCGCCATCGGGTGAGAGGAGGGGGGGTCGCTCTTGCTCTGAGCCACCCAGAGGAGAGGCAGTGTGTTACCGGCTACTAGATATACCTGTGCGCGCTCTTCTGTTGTTTGCTTACAGCGGTCAGGATGCGGCGCTTCTTTCCTGAGGCTCCCCGGCCCTGCCCCTCCCTCCTGCTTCTCTGCTGCCCCCGCTCAGGCTGCCTCTGCTCCCAGCAGCTCCTCCTGCTGTGGGAGCCACACTGAGGGTTGTTTCCAGGAGCTCCTCGAGGCGCCTTCAAGCCCTACCATGGACGCTTCGCACCTTCCCAGTGCTCAGGGTGCATCCTCGTCCTCACGAGGGCTCAGAGGAGGTCACCAGCCCCAGGCCCCTCATTTACACCTGGGGCTACAGAGCCCAGGCAGGCAGGTGGGTCAGCGGCCTTGCCTCCAGCTTGCGTGGGTGGTGGCTGTAGTGGGTTGAACCGTGGCCCCAAAATATGTCTGGGTCCTCAGCACCAGAAGCTGTGAGTGTGACCTTATTTGGAAAAGGGAACTTTCCAGATGTAATTAGATAAGGATCTTGAGACTAGACCATCCTGGATTAGGTGTGACCTCAACCCAAGGACAGGGGTCCTTACCTGAGAAGGAAGAGGGAATTCAAGACTGCGATGCCTGGAGGGAAGACAGAGACAGAGGCAGAGGTCGGAGGGATGCGGCCACAAGCCAAGGGACGCGTGGGGCTGCCGGGGGCTGAAGAGGCGGGAAGGCGCCTCCAGAGGGAGCTCGGCCCTGCGACACCTCGGCGTCTTCTGGCCTCCAGAGCCAGGAGAGGATAAACTCCTCTTACGGGAGGGCACCCAAGTGTGGTGCTGGGCGCCGGCCGCCCCAGGACACTGACGCCGACGTAGGGTGGACTCAGCTTCCTCCGTCCCCGGGGCCCCCACAGGCAGCAGCAACAAATTCAGTCGTGGGACCCACAGCCCAAGACCTGAGCCCAGGCAGCTGGGGAGGCCCGAAACCACGGGAGCCTCAGATGGGCTTACAGCATAGGCAGCTGGTCCCTGGTGGGATCCCCACGGGGCACAGGCTCCGGGCGCCCTGCGCCGGGGGGCGGCCCCTCCCTGCAGACTCCCAAGGCCTCTCTCGCAGGTGACAGTGAAAAGGCTGCAGAGCCTACACCTGGGGGAGCGGAGGGCAGAGGCGCCGGAGGGAGGGGTGGGTGCAAGCCCCCCACCCCGAGTCTAACATGTGTGGGCATCACTGGGTCACAGCCGTTCTAGCCCAAGGAGAGCTGACTCCAAAGACAGCCCAGGTGCTACTATTCGCTGAGAAAAAAAAAACTCTAAGTAGTGCCTGAGAGGGGCTCAATGACTTCCGCCTCACAGGCCAGCACAGCTCCCACCTGGACCACACAGGCACGGGGGCAGGGAGGGGATGGGCTCTGGTTTCCAGGACCAGGGGCTCTGCTTTGTCTCCCCGGCTGGGAAGCCGACATGCAAGCTGCCGTCTTGAACCCCCTGACACGCTGGGCCCCAGGGCCCCGCACAGCGAGCTCCTCCACCCATTCAGTGGTGACCCGTGGCCTCGGGAGTTGAGTCTAGCAGGGGGCACGGCAGTGCCCGGTCTCTGACACCCCAAGCTCTTGTCCTGGGACCCCCAGTCTTGAGAGGGTGCTGTCCAAGTCACACCTCCCTTGAGCCAAGCGCCAGTCGCTGCCGGGCGGCCTGAACGGTGCTCGCTCGGACACTCAGCTCCCTCCCCGTCGGCCCCCCCAGTTCCCCAGGGGTGGTCAGCGCTGCTTTCGGGCGGGGCCTTCAGACTTGGCGAGGGCCCAGACGCTGGCCCGCCTCGCTTTGCTGCTTCCCTCTGGCCCACACAGTTTCTGACCCCAGAGGCCCTGCCCACTTTGGGGGAGGGTGGCACCCTCCTCCGCTGGAGCATCTGCTCCGCCGTGGCCTGGCTCAAGGGACCTTGTCGTACCTCCCCGCCAGGAGTGAGGCTGGGCGGTGTGGCCAGACGGCCCTTCCAGGGCGTGTGCCCGACCATCGGCGTCGTGCACAGGATGAACGGGACTCTGTGTGAGCAGGGAGGGGACCCAGGGAGGGGACCCAGGGTGGCCCTGCGGCTACGGCAGGACAGGCCTCCCTCCCACCTTCCAGGCTCAAAGGCGAATGTGACTCTCAGAGCTCTCTGACCCCAGGATGGAGGAGCCTTTCCCCCAGGGCACGACCTGCACCAGGGCCACAGTGGGACAGTGTTTGCTACTCCCCTCCACCCCAGGCCTCCCAGCGACAGGCGGATGGGGGCCTGGGACGTGGGACCTGGCGCTGGAGGCCCCCGACTGCTGCCCCTCCCGCCCGCCTCTGGGTCTGGCTTTCAAGGACAGGGTGAGCACTGCTTTGCATATGCCAGCTCCAGGAGGAGGGGGCTTTCTGCCACCAGAGCAGGGCGGGTCCCAGCCCAGGGCCAGCACCCAACCTCCCACAAGCACCGAGCATGGGGTGCTTCAGGGCAGGACACCTCCGAAGGGCCACCATGCCGGGCAGGACGAGGGGTCCCCATCCTCCATCAGATAAAAGGGCAGGCCTGGCCCAGAGATTAGAACCAGAGCTGGGCTGGAGAGAGGCAGGTGGACCCCAAGTGAGGCCCCATCCTCTGTGCCTTGGTTTCCAGCTCCCTGAAACCCCTTTGCTCCATCCCAGGCAGGGGGACAGGCCCCCAGCCCGGACACTGTGGAAGCCCCTCCACGGCCCTGAGCCACGTTGTGAGATCCACGCTGGGTCCCTGAGGCCGAGCTCTTGCTGCCTGTGTAACAGAGACCCAGCGTGGGGTGCAGAGCAGAAACCCCCCGTGCCAGGGCCCACCCCTGTCACCTCCCCTCCAGCCATGGCTTAAATGTCTAATTATTAAAGTGAATCTGAACCCCGGTTTTAAAAATTCACTTCCCCATACACCCCTCCGGCACAGGAGTCTCTGGGACCCAGGCTGGTGGTGCCCACACGTGGGAGCCAGGTCCCCTCCCGTTCCCCTGAGAACTGGACACAAGCCAGGCTTGGGGAGTCCGGGGAGGCGGGGTGTGTGTGTGTGTGTGTGTGGGGACGCAGCTGCTCCGCCCTCCCCCCAGCACCTCCTGCAGCGCCTGCGCCCACCGCACCAGGCTGCCCACCTGGCGGCAAGATTGCCCAGGCCTGCCTCGCAGACCCTCCCTCCAGGAGCCCAGGCTGGCAGCGCTCTGACCCCGGGGCCCCTCCTGGACCCTCGCTCTGTGAACACACGGCAAGGTTCGGCTCTCTGCAGGACGCCCGGGGCACATGGGGCTTGGAGACCCGGGACCAGGCCCGGCACTGTGACAGTGGTCATGGGCCTCCTGGCGCCGTGTGGTCAGGGTCCCGGGATGACTGGGGGAGGGCGAGGGGCTGTTTTCATCCTTTAGTGAAGGGTACACGGTGATGAGCAACCCAGGAAACAGGCAGGGGGGTGGCCCCCAGCCCTGGGCACCGCCAGGAGGGCTCTGCCGGTCACCTCTGCCTCGAGGTCAGCCCCGTGGACAGCAAGGGCACGTGGAGACGCCTCCCGCCTGGGAAGGCTGCCCGCCACGTGTGTCCCCATCAGTGGAGGGAGGACAGGGACAGAGGGTCGGCGTCCCCGGTGGGAAAAGCCCCTCCTCCGCCCAGCACAGAAGTTCAGGACCCGCGAATGAGCCCAGCCCCCATCCAGGGAGGTTGCCAGCCCGGCCGGGTTGGCGGGGATGGCAGCTGGTCCTCCCTCAGGGCTCCCCACCCTCAGAGGGGGCCAGGGGAGGCTGGAAACCACCCTTTACCCCAAAGTCAGGTGGCAGGAGGCTGCCACAGGCCAGGATGGAGCCCAAGGGAGCGCTTGGTTCCAGGGGACCCTGAAGCGTCCTGGTCCAGTGGAAGCTCAGCATTCCACGCTGCGGGGAAGGGGGGGGGTGGCCTCGGAGTCGCCCTTCCTGCTGGACTGACTCCTGACCCCTGTCCGGGCCCCTCCCCCATGCCACCAACCCCATTGCCCTGGATCATGGGTCAGGTGTGCCCAGCCCTCGTCTAGACTCACCGGCTGCCCAGCAAGAGTTCATTAGACCAAACCAGCCCGCATGTCTCACGTCCGAGAGCTCACAGCAGGTCTCTTCCAGGGAAAACAGAGAACATATTGATGCTGACCTCAGGGCGGTCACCTCGCCTCAGGTGACTGACGTCAAAGCCCTGGGAGACGCCCTCCCCACATGCCCTCCTCCTGGGGACGGCCAGCGACAGACTGGTGATTGGATTCCGAAGCACCTGTGTACATTTCTACAGAGTTTGTAATGATGGGAGAAGCACAATAAAATGATAAGATCTGGTCAACATTGTATAGAACACATAAGCCCGACAATACTAAGAAGGAAGCCATAAAGGGCGCTGAGGAGGAATCCTGGTGAAGCAGGTGTGTAGGGATTTGAGCCTTGCCCGGGTGTGACCAGAGACGCAGAGCCGGCGGCGGCTGTGCTGTGGGCTTTGCACAGGGCCCTTACAAATCCCCTAACCCAATCTGTATTTCTGAATTTGGTTTTCTTTTTTCTGAAAGAGGTAGGGCCCCCCCACACCAAATCAGCGAGAAGCCTCTCAAAAGCCAGCTGGCCCTCTTCAAAGGGGTGACCGTCCCAGACCACCAGACAGAAGTGGGCTTGACAGCCAGGCCGCTGGGTGTGGCATTGAAAGCGCAGCTCCCACAGGCTGAAGCAATTACGAAGTTATTGACTCGTTGCCGAAAACCCCGGTAGCAGTGCGGTCCTCAGGGCAGGATTGCACAGGCCTCGGTTTGGTTTCTCTGCCGTCCTCTCTGTTCCGTTCCGCACGTGGTGATGCCTGCACCTTCCTGGGGTGTGAAGTCGGCCTCATCCTTCCCCTCACCCTGGGAACCTGCACCATCCACCAGGGTAGCCACTGGCCTCACTGGCTGCTGAACACATGAGATGAGGCTTGCCGATTGAGACTGAGATGCATGGAAAATAAAGTCCATGTCTGATTTGGAAGATGTCATTAAAAAAATGTAAAGTATCCTAGGAGTCATTTTTATTTTATTTTTAAAATATTTATTTATTTGACTGTGCCGGTTCTTAGTTGCGGCACGTGGGATTGTTGTTGCGGCACATGAGATCGTCATTGCGGCATGCGGGATCTTTAGTTGCGGCATGCGGGATCTAGTTCCCTGACCAGGGATCGAACCCGGGCCCCCTGCATTGGGAGCACGGAGTCTTAACCACTGGACCACCAGGGAAGTCCTTTAGTAGTCATTTTTAAATTGATCACCTGTTGAAATAATAATACTGGGGACATGTTGAGTTAAATAAAACATTAAAATTAATTTTATCTATTCCTGTTTACTTGTTTTCATGTGACTACTAGAAAGCTGTAAATTACACATGTGGCTCTCATTCTATTTCTTGGGCAGCCCTGGCCTGAAGCAAGAGAAGGAGGATGTCACCTCTCTGGACATACATGCAAACAGGTCATGTCACGCACATTCTAACCTCAACCAATTATCAGGGCTGGAGGGATTGCATGATGCGACCAGCTTGGGCCTCTGCTGTCCGTCCTTGACCCAATCACTATGGCAGTGGCGAAAGCTCTGGGCAGTGCACGTCTGGAGCTGGACGTGGGTCCCCCACCCAACCTGCATGACTGCTACACGATGGGGCAAGGAGCAGACTCTGACATGATGGGTTGGTTCAGGAGAACTGCTCATTCTCTGATGCTACCCCACGGAATCCGAGCTGTCCTTAGCAACCAGCATGAGGAAGAGGATGCACCAGAAGGGGTGTCCTGGGAACCGCAAGCTTGTCCTAAGAAGTCTTGCGGCTTCCACCCAGAACCCTTGGAGCCCACCCACCCTGAGACCACCACGCGGAGGGCCACATGTAAGTGCTTCATCAGTAGACTAGGGTGAGCCCAGCCACCCCGTCTAGACACGGCACCAGACGTGCCGTTGAAGGCATCTCGGACGAACCACACTAACCCACAGAACTATGTGAGACAATAATCTCCTGTTATTTTAAGCCACCAAATCTTCTTTTCAATTGTTTTTATTGTGGTAAAATACACGTGACGCAATTTAGCATCTGAACCTTTTTTAACCTGTTAACCTTTTTTTAATGCACAGCTCTGTGGCATTAAGGACATTCACGCTGTTGTGCGACCATCACCACCATCCTTCTCTGGACCTCCTTTCATCTTGTAAAACTGCAACTCCATGCCCATTAGATAATAGCTGCCCCTCCCCTCCCCTGCCCCAGCCCCAAGCAGTCACCATTCTACTCTCTGTCTTTATGGTTTTGTCTACTCTAAGTGTCTCGTGTATGTGGGATCATGCAGTATTTGTCTTTTGGTGACTGGTTTATTTCACTCAGCACAATGTCGTCAAGGTTCAACCATGTTGAAGCCTGTGTCAGAACTTCCTTTCTTTTAAGGCCGAATAATGTTCCATTGTATGTATAGACCACATTTTGCTTATCCATTCATCTGTCAGTGGACACTTGGGTTCCTTCCATATTTTAGCTATTGTGAATAATGCTGTTATGGCCACGGGTATACAAATATCTCTTTGAGACCCTGCTTTCAATTCTTTCGGCCATTTCCCAGAAGCGGAATTGCTGGATCATATGGTAATTCTATTTTTAATTTTTTGAGGAGCCACTGTACTGGTTTCTATAGCAGATGCGCCATTTTGCATTCTCACCAACGGTGCACAAGGGTTCCAATTTCTCCACATCCTCTCTCTCGTAGTAGCAGTAGTTATCTTAATGGGTATGAGGTGGTATGTAACTGTAGTTTTGATTTACATCCCTAAGGATCAGTGAGGTTGAGCATATTTTCATGTGCTTATTGGCCATTTGCATATCTTCCTTGGAGAAATGACTATTCAAGTCCTTTGCCCATTTTTAAAAATTGGGTTGTTTGTTTTGTTGTTGTTGTTGAGTTTTAGGAGTTCTCTATATATTCTAGATATTAACCCTTTATCAGATATATGATTGGCAAATGTTTTCACCTATTCTGTGGCTTACATTTTTACTCTGTTGATATTATCTTTTGATGCACAAAATGTTTTAATTTTCATGAAATCCAATTTGTCTATTCTTCTTTTATCGCCTGTGATTTTCATGTCATATCCCATTACCAAATCTCACATCATGAAGCTTCTACACTGTTTTCTTTGAAGAGTTTTATAGCTTTATGTCTTACATTTAGGTCTTTGATCCATTTCGAGTTAATTTTTGCATACGGTGTAAAGGAAGAATCCAATGTCATTCTTTTGTGAATATCCAGTATTCCCTGTGCCATTTGTTGAAAAGACTGTCTATTCCCCATTGAATGGCCTTGACATCCTTGTCAAAATGTATTTGACCATATATTTGAGGATTTATTTCTGGGCTTTCTATTCTATTCCACTGGTCTATATGTCTGTCTTTGTGCCAATATCACACTGTTTTGGTCATTGTAGCTTTATAGTAAGTTTTGAAATCAGGGATTGTGAGTCCCCAGCTTTGTTCTTTTTCAAGGTCATCTTGGCTCTCTTAGGTCCCTTGAGATTCCAGATGAATTTTAGGCCAGGATTTTCTATTTCTGTAAAGAAGTCATTGGAATTTTGACAGGGATTGCATTCAATCTGTACATTGCTTTGGGTTGTATTGACATCTCAACAATTTTAAGCCTTCCAATCAATGAACATAGGATGTATTTTCATTTATTTAAGTCATCATTAGTTTCTTTCAGCAATATTTTCTCACTTTCATTGTACAAGTCTTTCACCTCCTTGGTTAAGTTTATTCCTAAGTATTTTATAGAAATGCAACTGGTTTTTGTGTGGTGACTTTGTATTCTGCTACTGAATACATTTATTGACTCTAACAGGTTTTTTGTGGAATACTTAGGGCGTTCTACATATAAAATCCTATCATCTGTGAACAATTATTGTTTTACTTCTTCCTTTTCAGTTTGGATACCTTTTATTTCTTTGTCTTGCCTAATAGCTTTAAAACTTCCAGGACTATGTTGAATAGAAGTGGCAAAAATGGGCATCCTTGTCTTGTTCCTGATCTTAGAGGAAAAGCTTTCAATCTTTCACCATTGAGTATGATGTTTGCTGTGGGCTTTTCATATATGGCTTTTATTATGTTTAGGTAGTTTCCCCCTATTCCTAGTTTGTTGAGTGTTTTATCATGAAAGGGTGTTGAATTTTGTCAAATGCTTTTTCTGTATCAAATAGGATGGTCATGTGGTTTTTTTTCCCTTCATTCTGTTAATGTGGCATATTATATTGATTGATTTTGTTACATTGAATCATCCTTGCATTCCAGGAATAAATCCACTTAGTCATGGTGTATAATCCTTCTAATATGCTGCTGAGTTCAGTTTGCTAGCACTTTTTGAGAATTTTTCATCAGCGTCAATGAGGGATATTGATCTGTAGTTTTCTTGTAGTGTCCTTGTCTGGTTTGGATATCAGGGTAATGCTGGTCTCATAGAATGAGTTAGGAAGTATCCTTCCCTTTTCAATATTTTGTGGACGCTTGAGAGGATTGGTATTCATTATTCTTTAAATGTTTGGTAGAATTCAATAGTGAGGCCATCAGGCCTGGGACTTTTCTTTGCAAGGAGATGTTTGATTACAGGCATACCTTCTTTTATTGCACTTCAGACACTTCACAGATATTGCAGTTTTTACAAATTGAATGGTTGTGGCAACCCTGCATTGAGCAAGTTTATCAGTGCCATTTTTCCAACAGCATTTGCACATCTTATTTCCCTGTGTCACATTTTGATAATTCTTGCAATATTTCAAACTTTTCCATTATTGTTATTATGTTTGTCATGGTGATCTGTGATCAGTGATTTTTGATGTTACTATTGTAACTGTAGATGCGGTAGAAATAGCAAAAGAACTAGAATGAGAAGTAGGGCCTGAAGATGTGACTGAATTACTGCAGTGTCATAATACGGCTTGAATGGATGAGCAAAGAAAGTAGCTTCTTGAGATGGAATCTCAAACCAAAGTGTTTAGAATATTACATAAACTTAGTTGATAAAGCAGCAGCAGGGTTTGAGAGGATTGACTCCAATTTTGAAAGAGGTTCTACTGTGGATAATATGCTATCAAACAGCATTGCGTGCTGCAGAGAAATCGTTCGTGAAAGGAGGAGTCACTCGATGGAGCGAACTTCATTGTCTTATTTTAGGAAATCGTCGCAGCCGCCCCAGCCTTTAGCACCACCACCCTGATCCGTCAGCAGCCACCGGCGCAGAGGCGGGACCCTCCACCCGCAAAAAGATTATGACTTGCTGAAGGCTCAGATAAGCGCTAGTGTTTTTTAGCAATTAAGTATTTTTCAATTAAGTATGTACATTGTTTCTTTACATATGATGCTATTGCACACTTAATAGACTATGGTATAGTGTAAACGTAATTTTTATATGTACTAGGAAACCACACATTTTGTGTGACTCCTATTATTGTGATGTTTGCTTTACCGCGGTGATTATTATTATTGTGATGTTTGCTTTACCGCGGTGATTATTATTGTTGTGATGTTTGCTTTACCGCGGTGATCTGGAAGCAAACCCACGATACCTCTGGGGTGCACTTGTGCGGATTCAACGTCCTTGTTAGTTACAGGTCTGTTCAGATTTTCTGTCTCTTTGTGATTTAGTCTTGTTAGGTTTTGAGTTTCTAGGCATCTTTCCATTTCACCCAAGTTATCCAATTTGTTGCTGTTCAGTTGTTCACGGTACTCTCTTACAATACTTTTTATTTCTGTAGAATCAGTAGTAATGGCCCCATTTTTATTTTTTATTTTAGTAATTTGAGTCTTCTCTCTTTTTTTATTAGTCCATCTAGCTAAAGGTTTGTCAATTTTTTTTTGATCTTTGAAAAGGACTAACCTTTAATTTCGTTAATTTTCTCTATATTTTTCTATTCTCGATTTTATTTCTCTCTCCTGTGATCTTTATTATCGCCTTACTTCTATTAGCTTTGGGTTTAGTTTGTTCTTTTTTTCCTAGTTCCTCAAGTTGTACAGTTAGGTTGTTGATTTGAGATCTGTCTTGTTTTTTTCCCAGTTGAATTGAGATGTAATTGGCATATAACATTGTGTTAGTTTCAGGTGTACAACATAATGATTTGATATATGCAAATAACATGAAATGATTACCACCATAAGCTTAGTTAACATCCCTCACCTCACATAGTTATAATTTTTTTTCCTGTGATGAGAACTTTTTAATACCTACTGTCTTAGTGACTTTCAAATCTACAAGATGGTGTTGTTAACTGTAGTCACTCCGCTGTGCGTGACATCTCCAGAACTTGTAACTGGAAGTTTGTACTTTCTGACCACCTTCATCATGTTCCCCAGGCCCCACCTCCTGCCTTTGGCAGCCACCAATCTGTTCTTTGTATCTATGAGTTCAGATTTGTTAGATTCCACATAGAAATGAGATCATACAGCATTCATCTTTCTCTGTCTGATGTATTTCACTTAGCATAACTCCCTCAAGGTCCAGCCATATTTTTGCAAATGGCAGGGTTTTCTTCTTTTTTATGGCTGAATAATATTCGTTGTGTATATACAGTACATTTCTTATCCATTCATCCACTTGATGAACATTTAGGCTGCTTCCATGTCTTGGCTATTGTAACTAATGCTGCAATAAACATGGGGGTGTACTGATATCTCTTCAGTATAGCAGCTTTGTTTCCTTCAGATATATGCCCAGAAGTGGAATTGCTGGATCATATGGTAGTTCTGTTTTTAATTTTGGGGGGAACCTCCATACTCTTTTCCATAGTGGCTGCACCAATTCATATTCCCACCAACAGTGTATAAGGATTCCCTTTCCTCCACATCCTTGCCAACACTTCTCTCTCGTCTTTTTTATGATAACTATTCTACAAGTGTGAGGTGGTAGCCCATCATGTTTTGACTGGCATTTATCTGATAATTAGTGATGCTGAGATCTTTCCTGTCTTTTCATACAGGCATTTACAGCTACAGATTTCCCCTTTAGCACAGCTTTTGCTGCATCCCATAAGTTTCGGCATGTCATGTTTTCATTTTCATTCATCTCTAAGTATTTTCTAATTTCACTTGTGATTTCTTCTTTAATCCACTGGTTATTTTAAAGGGTGTTGTTTAATGTCCACAATTTTGTGAATTTTCCAGTTTACCTTCTGCTCTTGATTTCTAACTTCATCCCGTTGTGGTCAGAGAAGATGTTTTGTATGATGTCTAAAATCTGTTGATGTCTTTTAAAAATCTGTTGATTCTTAATTTATGGCCTAACAGATGGTCTATCCTGGAAAATGTCCCATGTGCACTTGAGAAGGATGTGTATTCTGTTTTTGTTGGGCGGAGCGTTCTGTATACATCTGTTGGAACTGGTTGGTTTATTGTGTTAAGTCCTCTATTTCTTTTCTTATCTTCTGTCTAGCTGTTCTATCCATTATTGAGAGTGGGGTATTGAAGTCTCCAACTATTATTGTATAACTGTCTATTTCCTCCTTCAATTCTGTCAGTTTTTGCGTCTTACGTTTTTATGGTCTGTCATTAGGTGCATAAATGTTTATAATTGTTACATATTCTTTCTGTATTGAATTTTTATTAATACAATGTCCCTCTTATAACTTTTTTTTGAGTTAAAGTTTATTTTGTCTTAGATTGCTATAGCCACCCCTGCCCACTTTGGGTCACTGCTTGCATGGAATATCTTTTTCCACCCTTTTGCTTTCAATCTATTTGTGTCTTTAGATCTCAAGTGAGTCTTTTGTAGACAGCATAATCACATGTTTTTATTCATTCTGCCAGTCTCTGCCTTTTGATTGGGTCATTTAATCCATTTACATTTATAGTAATTACTGATAAAGAGAGACTTACTTCTGTCATTTTGTTATTTGTTTTCTACATGTCCTAGAGCTTTTTTTGTCCCTTATTTTCTGCATCACTGTGTCCAGTTGTTTCTTGCAGTGAAACACTTAAATTCCTTCCTCATTTCTGAATGTTGCATTCTCAGCTCTGGCTTCAGCAGAACTTTGTACTTGAAGGGTAGCAGAGGTGAGAGAGAGAGATGATGATGACAATGCTGTGCTGCTGGCTTTGAAGACAGAGGAAGGGACCATGAACCAAGGGATGCAGGTGCCTCTAGAAGCTGGAAAAGGCCAGGGACTGTATTCTCCCTTAGCACTTGCAGAAAGAAGGCAGCCCTGATGACACCTTGTTTTGAGGACTTATGACCTCACAACTGTAAGTCAATACACTCGTGCTGTTTCAAGCCACCGCGTTTGTGGCAATCTGGTACAGCAATCATAGGAAACTTCTAGGTGCAGGTCACCTAAATCTTGTGGTGGTGGCACTGAAGGAAAACGGGTGCAGTGACCGTCTTTAAAACTCTGCTGGAGTTGGAACTGCACAGTGTCGGTTGGCTGCATTTCACAGGAGCACATGGTAACGAGAGCTAGATGGCACTGGAGCCTTCCCCATGCCTTCACATCACCATGTGCAGACATCCCCCTGTACTCCTAGCGCTGCCACATTTGTTTTGAATTACTTTTGTGGAAAAAAAAAGGTATGTAGGGGCTGTGGCATGTTAATAGTAGCTTACGATTAAGATCATTTTAGTCCATGCGCCACTTTGGAAAAAATGAATTGCAGCAGCGCAAGGATGGCTCCGGGAAAGCATCTGTGCACGCGGGACTCCCCTTAGCCGCCTGCAGACGGGCATGTCATCGCGAGCTGCCATTCGCAAGACGTTATGTCAAGCACCTCCCACTGATGGTTGTGTGCAAACTGTTTGCATCTTGTTAGAATCCGATCCGGCTTGGATTTCTTTCTTCAAAGCCCTTGATGAAGACAAGCCACGTCTGTTTTGTGTCAGTTGCTGCGTCTCTGCTGAAATCTGCTCCTCCTGCGCCTAGTGTCTCTCCCCTCCACGCGGCTGCTCCTTTGTGGCTGAGCACAGCCAGATTGCTGAGCCCACCAGTGAGCCCGCCAGTCTGGACTGAGAGGCCAGGGATGGGGGCCGTCCCCAGTGGGCACACAGGTCTTAGGTGGTGAATAGGAGCTCACAGAGGAGGCTCTGCTTCTTTGAAGTGCCGGGATGAAATGTGGCAAAGAGGATTTCCATCAAAATGCTATTCAAGACATGCCATTCCCCTGCCTTTAGCCAATGCGTGCTTTTCAAGGGCTAAATATGAAATGCCCTATGGCCAGTAAAAGGCCTGGTCTGGGGACTAGTAATCAGGAAATCCCAGCTGTTTAGAACAGGCTTTTTTATTTCTTGGGGCTTTCCCCCTCCTCTGTACGTCTTTAAGAACATTCCAAGGCTGCTGGAAGCTGGTTTCCAGATGACGCTGCTGGACCAGCCAGAGCACTGAGGAGTGACTGTGGGGTCTCCTAAGGACCAAAACCAGGAACATCACTATAAAAGGACTGATTCTTTGTGAAGTAGTGAGGCTGCCATCAGGGGAGGCATGCAAGCAAAAGTGGGACGCCCAAACGGACCATGCAGAGGGAGGTGCAGGGGAGGGTTTGCCAAAGCCTTCTGCCCGTGTGCTTTGATGTGTGCACAGCCCCATCCTGGCCTTTCGCTGGCAGACTGCCTTCTCTCCGCAGAGAGCCAAAAGGCACCGTCACATTGACAAAAAACGGTCAGTCACTGAGACGCGTGGGTACATGTCTTCCTTTTGTGTCTGTGCCATCGTCCTGCTTAATATTGCAAATGGCTGGTGCGAGTGTTTAACCAGGTCGCCGCAAGCCCTTGCATCCTAATTCAGTGTGGTTCCAATTTGGATTCTCTCCTTCACTATGAGACTTTCCGAAATTACATCAAGAACGGTAAATGTTTGTCCTTTAAACCAAATTCATGTCCCTGCTTTACGACAGCTTAAATAATTTGTGACTGTTTTTTCTGTTCTCAAGCCAGGAAGGATTTCTTTTAAACTGATCATAGGACTAGCACAGGGGTCTCCAAGCATCACCTTTGGACCACATGACTCTCCATGTGAGCTGAAAGGGCCCACAGTCACACATTCCAGGTAACTAGATACCAGATGCCATGTGGTGCCTGTGGGGTCCTGAGCCCTGGGCTCACACACACGTGCAGGAGCCTTCCAGAGTCTGGAAGAAGAAGAAGAGACCAAGGGCCAGAGGGGGCCTAGGGTTTGCTGTGCTCACTGTGAGGCCATGCGAGGATGGCTCTTGGTCCGGGGTGCGCTGGCCTCGTGGGGGGTGTCCTAGAGGCCTCAGGACAGACAGTGGTGCTGCATGGACCAGCCACAGACAGGACAGTGTCCAGGTGTCCTGGGGGAGCGCATCCCACAGACTTGATTAGCACATGGTAATCAAGTGCGCTCCGAGCTGGTGGCAGGACCGCAGATGGTTCAGAGCACCGGCTCTGGCCTCGGGCAGACCCACGTGGTGATTTACTAACTGGGAGTCCCTGGGGAGCCACTGGTGTTTCCCAGCCTCAGCTTCCCCAGGTGTCAGCTGGGGCAGTAGACCCACCCACTCTCCAAGGAAGTGACGCTCCCTGGCGGCTGTGAGCTGTCAGCGGTGAACCCGGCACCGTCCTTCCCTTACGCCGGGCAAGCCTGACCGCAGGCCAGAGGCCAAGGGGCAAGATGGGCCGGTCCTTCCACGGCCATCTTCCGCCAGCCCGGGCACGTGCCTGCCCAGGGTAGAGCCGCCTGGGTGGATTCTCTGAACGATGCGGGGTCGGCAGTTTTATCCCAGACCCTGGACAACAGAGAGGCGACTCCCCTGCCTCCCCCACCCTCGTCCCTGGAGGCTGCTCTGGAGTTTTAGGTGCAGACTGTAGTCGTTTCAATCCCAGATCAAAAATACAGCATTCCGGGGCTTCCCTGGTGGCGCAGTGGTTGGGAGTCCGCCTGCCGATGCAGGGGACACGGGTTCGTGTCCCGGTCCGGGAGGATCCCACATGCCGCGGAGCGCCTGGGCCCGTGAGCCATGGCCACCGAGCCTGCGCGTCCGGAGCCTGTGCTCCGCAATGGGAGAGGCCACAGCAGTGAGAGGCCCGCGTACCGCAAAAAAAAAAAAAAAAAAAAAATACAGCATTCTGCCCGAGGGCCTATAAGGCGAGACCCCCCTCCCACGTGGAGCCGTGATGCCGCCGCCCCGTCAGCAGTGCCCCCAGAGGTTCAGCCCTCCCGGGATATCTCCACGGGGGTCCTCTGGGGTGAGGGCTCCTGCCAAACCCCCCCTCCCCCGACCCTCCTGCACACACTGGCTGCCCCGGGCCACAGTCAGCCTCCTCTGTGGTCTGCTTGGTGCTGTGAGCGATCCCTTGCCCCGGGAAAACTGAGGTCCCCAAGGGCAGACCCAAAGCAGCCCGGTCTTCCCTCCTCCCAGGGACCCCGCAAGGACTCGGCACAGGTCGGAGGCCACTGGGATCCCCAGGTGTCTCCGGGGGACTCCCCGTCGCTGAACTCCGCGGCGGATCAGAAGCCCCTCCCCCCGCGACATTTGGGAGCTGTTGGTGTCAGTCCCCGGAGACAGCTGGAGCCCAGACCTGAGGGCCAGCTTGTGACTCGGCACCCTACCCCCATGCCCCGGGCTACACCTGCTGGGGACCTCGAGTCAGATCCGAACAGGGAAGCTGGAACTTTCCGTGCTGTCTCAGAGGTCAAAGGCAAGAAGATGTGGAAGGACTGGAAGGGAGTCGGCAGTTGGTTTGGCAATGAGCGTGGAGGAGAGACGCCAAAAATCGTCCGAGACCTACTTTTGAATCCAACAGAACATGACAGAACGTTCCCGAGGTTTCCCTCCTGGGATGGCGGGGTTGCTTTTGGAGACCGTAATAGGTGCTCGGGCAGACCCGAAAGCCTGGAAGTGGCCGCCGCGGGCTGGCCCACTGCTGGCTGTCCCCTCCAGGCAGCCCTCGGGGAGAGAACAGGGGTCTCTGTCTGCAGACTCCCCCATCCTCCCAGCCGCCGGCTTCCTGGGCCTCAGCCCACCTGCAGCGGGAGGGGCATGTGGCTCTGACCATGACCCACCTCTTCAGTATGTGCTGGCCTCTCACTCGGCATCACTGGCATCACGGTGAGAGCAGGAGGGGTGGGACCTGATGAGCCGCCAGCCCCTCCCCAACGTAAGAAGCCGGGGGCGGAAGTACCAGGTCCAAGTGCGGGAGGGGCTGGGGCAGGAGTGGGGGCCCCAAGCCCGGGGACAGGGGAGCCCAGGTGGGCAAGGGGCCGGGTGGCAGCCAGCAGCTCACCCCAGCTCACCTCCCTCCACACCCCCAGCAGTAGCGCAGCAGCCCCCCATCCCCCAGCCCCGGATGCCTGTCTCCACCCCATCCCATGGGAATATAAATGCACAGGGGAAGTGATGCGACACGGAAGCCCACCCACCCCAGGCAGCCCAGAACTAAGAGGCCGCTTAATAAACACCGTCCACGAGGGGATGGAGGGCGCTGGAACAAGGAGCAGGAACCAGACCAGCGGAAAAGCTGGGCCGGGGAAACGACCGTGGACTTGATGGACGGGCTTATAACGCAGGGAACATGCTCAGGGAGATGGAAGATGGGGTCAAGAAAGGCCCCCAAGGGCATAAGGAAGCGGCTGAGATTTGAAGTAAAAATACAATGGAAGGTTAAGAGTCAGAAACTAGACACACAGGGTCAAGATCTATGGGACTGAAATCACAGAGGCAGAGGGAGGAACGGAAAGGGGTACATATTTCAAGAATCAGATAACGAGAGTGGCTTCATCTTAAAGGAAGATAAGAGACTCGGGTTGAAAGGGCAAACAGGCGACACGTACACACACACATTAAAAGGAGATCAAGACATCAAAGAGAAAGATAAAACTCTAGATGTTCTCAGAAAAGCCGTTAACCTCTGAGAGTGCTGACATCAGATTATCAAGTGGCCCAGCGAAATTCTGAGAACCAGAAGAAAACAGATGTTTTCAGAGGATTGAAGGAAATTAATTTTGAACCTAGAATCCCAAGTTCAGCTAAACCAGCACCTAAATGCGTGGTGCGCAGCCCCAAGGTGACCCCAAAACGTCTGCTTTGAAAATAGTGCCTGAGAAACACTGAAAAGAATGGGGGAAGGAACGTGGGTGGGCGCCAGGCACCCCGAGAGGCGGGTGGGCCAGCCCACTGGGCTCTGAGGTCAGGGGGCCACAAAGACAGACACAGCTGTGCCCCAGGGTGAGAGCTGTGGAGGCCACAGCGTTGTGGGGAGGGAGCTGTGGAAGCCGCCACCGCCCTAATTCCGAGGGAAGACAGAAGCCAGCGCCTGGAGAGAAAGAGTCCTACTGGGATCGAGCAACGAAGGCAAGTCAGAAATTTCTAGAAGGATGTTTCCCCTCTCTGGGACCTTTACGAATTAAACTGAAGCCTCACGCAATGCCCTCTGAGTCCTTCGCTGAGGAAATGAGAAGGCAGGGACGACGACGGCGTTGGTGGCGGCGGGGTCGAGGGTGACCGCACACCCCGGGCTCGAGGCTGAATCCCGCTCCAGGGAGGGCCTTTTGGCAGGAAATGTTAAAGGTCTTTAAGGGTTGAATGCCCTTTGCCCCATATATTCCAATTTTAGGAATTTAGTGTAAGCAAACGACACAAGAACTGGGCAGAGCTGGCAGTCCAAGAGTGTCCTCCAGCCCCAAGCCCCTGGTGCGCAGCTCTCAGAAACGGGCCAAGCCAGTGGTGACCTCCGGCAGATGCCGCGCAGCCACTGGAAGGGCAGCGCCTGCAGGCACAGTGACACAGAAAGATGCCCGGGTACCCCGCTGGTGAAAACGTTAGGCCACAAAACAGTGTGTGCGATGCGATTCCACTTGTATGTGTGTATATCTGGGTGCAGTGGGCCAGGAAGAGGCCAGGAGGGCAACAGGCCAGAAGCTTCAGCAGCAAGGAGAGGGGGGTGACAAGATCAGGGCAGTGTCAGCGTCGTGTGTCTCTGTACTCTCTGCGACCTTTAAAATGAGCAAGCATTACTTTTATGAATGGGAAAAAAAACGCCCTTCCTATTAAACAAATTTTTTTTAGCTGCCTGGAAGGTGTCCTTGGTAATTTTGGCGGAGGTGTTAGCAAGACCATATTCCAAACCCCTCGAGTCTGGACTCCTGGCATGAGCGTAGAAAATGGTCCCCACGGGCGTCCGGAAAGGGCTCACCCTGAGTTGTCATCACCATCACCCCAACGCGGGGAAATGAAGGCAGGAGAGCATGAGACGCCCCCGCTCCCGACAGCCACGTCAAGTAAGGACAGAGCTGAGCGTCAAGTTCCTTCACTCCCAGGTGGAGACCAAAGCACTGTATCAGGTAACGGGGTTTGCGGGCACCCCTCCAGCTCTTCTGGGTAAATTCAAAGATTCGCATCCAAAACTCAGCCCCAAATATGCACGGAGCCTCCGGGTCCCCGCAGGGAAGTCGATTGGAGGGAGGGCGGAACTAGGAAAAGCATCCCTGGGTCCCTCCGTCCCCGCCCCCCTGAAGCCAGGCCGGGGAGGCTCAGGCAGGTCCGGCAGATCCGTGGGAGTCAGGCTCCTCTCGCTGGACCATCTGCAAAGAATGGGAAGCTTGCCCATGCAGCCATGGGGGCTTCAGGGACTCTTTCACCCCGCACCCCTTTTCTCAGGGAGGGGAGATGCAGGCTGACTCAGCGCTGGCCGTGGCTGGGCTGCTTCCCCCGGCCTGTGGGACCTTCTGGGCCACCAGCTGGAGCATCACGGAAGGTCATCTTGATGTTGAGATGCTGCCCTTGGAGGCCTGGCTAAGTCGCTTTGGTTACCCAGACGCAGGGCCCCATCGGAGGGCTTCTGGAGCCCCCAGGAATAATGAGAAGCCAGGAGTCCCCGGGACCTGACAGGATGCGGGTCTGGTCCCATCTGCCCACCCTCCTGAAAGGACTGTGGCTCTGGGTTAAACGTCGGAGCCAGCGATGCTGCCCTGCCTGGCCCCGCAAAGGGTCAGAGAGGCCTGGGCCGTCACAGGGCTCACAGAGCCCCCCCGCCCAGCTCCCGCAGCCTACCCCCACCATCGGTCTCAGCAGCAGTGGGCCACACCCCGGCTACCCTGGGACTGTCCCCGAGGGCTGTGCTCTCCCGACAGGGCAGGCTGTGACCCTGGATGACACATGGCCAACCTGGGGGTCTCCCCATGAAGCACCTGCCAGGACCATGTAGGCTCCCCGACCCCCTGGGCTATCCCCTCAGCCTGGGTTGCCCTTGGGCCGCAGTACCTCCCGGAGTCCCCAAGGAGGCCCTGGATCTGCCACACAGGATGTGCCCTGAACTGGAGCTGGATGCCCCTCCAGGAGGAGGCCCCGGAAGGGGGTCCCTGGCATCCGCCCAGGGCCAAGTGGTGGCCGGGGGGGCCGATGAGCAGCCTGTTTTCAGGGGCTTCCAACCACACTCGAAACAGCAGGTGGAGTGATTCGTGATTTTTAAATGCCGAAGAGCAAGTGCTTGGAGGCCCTGCAGAGGGGCTGGCAGGCTGTGCAGGGGGGCGGTGGCTGCTGCCTTCCAGGCCCCTCTCACTCTCCCGGGAGCATCAGGCCCTGCACCCTGCTTGGGGCGTGTGTGGAGCGGGGATGGGCTTCGCCATTTCAAGGCTGGCCCAGCCCCAGACCCCTGTGCATCTCACGAACTCTTCTGGAAGGTGAGACTTTATGCTGCCTCCCCCTCGGGGCCAGCCTGGGTGGGGGCCCCTTCAAGGCCCTCCATCTCATGCCCGTTCAGCGGGGGTCCCACCCGTGCCCCCCAGGCCCCAGCTGTGTCGGGGCGATCACCCCCTCTGCAGAGGGGCGCTGCGGAAAACAGGCTGCTTCCCCATATGTGTGTGGGGGGCGGGGGAGCTGGGGGCCTGGCTTGAGCTGCGTCTCCATCCATCCATCCATCCACCCATGCATCCGTCCATCCGTCCATCCATCCGTCCATCCGTCCATGCATCCGTCCGTTCCCTCACACTTCCTGAGCCCCGTCTGCACCTGCCCTATGCCGGGCGCGCAGATCTATGCAGGTGTCGGGACAGACGGGCCCCGAGCCCTCCCCAGGACGTAGAGAGGCTGCTTGGCCAGAGCACGTGGGTGAAGGAGGCCACAGCTGAGCCTGAGCAGGGCTCAGCAAGGGTGCTCAGTCAGGGGATGGGTTTCTTCTGGGTGGGTTGGGGGGCGATCGGCCTGCCTGTAGCCAGGGGGCTGGCAGAGGCCCCAGAGAGGAAGTGACTTCCAGGCACAAGACAGCGGCAGCCTGGCTGGGCAGGGGTGCTGGGCTGAGAAGTGATCCGGTCTGAGAAGCAGGGGGAGCAGGCAGCTGGCAGACCGCAGCTCTCCCTGCTACCTGGAGGACTCATGGTGCGCCGGGCGGAGCGGGGAGGGCCTTCCTAAGTTCCGAAGCCACAGGAGACCGGCGTGCCGGGGGAGGGGTGGGAGTGCAGAGGAAATTCATGGAAGGTGTGCACAGGTCATGTTTTCACTGGTTTTCCATAGATGTGTAGAGCCTTCCTGTGCCGGGGAAGGCCAGGTGCCACGCAGCTCTGACGTGAACTGTCTCAGGTAAAACATGCCGCGTTTGGTTAAGATTTAAACTTTCGTGTTTGACGGTAACGAAAACGTCTCATGCATGCGTGTTGCCTGGTTTTGTGCTGAGAGTCATCGTAGGTAACTCACCCGAGGTAAACTGGAAGGACGCGGCCACAACTGAAGACCGGCTGCAGGAAGCAGGCGAGAGTCAGGCTCCTGCCCAGGGTGCCGTCTGTGCACACCCCCTTCCCGTGAGCATCTAGCGTGAGCACGTGTGGTGACACCACCCCTTCCTGTGGAAGCAGTCACGCGATGGGCAGGCTCACCTGCCGGCCTTGGTGAGGAGAGAGGCCCCTGTTTGTCGGGCCCACCAGTGGCTGCATGTGGCCAGGCACTCAAGGTTCTCTGTTATAAAGAAAGTGCTTCCGTGCAGCGTGCAGTAGGTTGTGAGAGCCCACAGCGGTGGCCAGGGACAGCTAAGTGCCCGAATCATATTTTAAACGCCATTGGAGCAGAGGATGCCGTGAGGTGTGGATGCAGCTGGGAGAGGTGACCAAGGAGGCCCACACTGGCCTGGGGACGCTGGCTGACTCCAGGTCAGACTCCAGACCCAGCTCGGCCCCCAGGAGAGGTGTTCCGGGGAGAAAGAGAAACAGCAAGGCTCTCGGGCCACATGGGAGGCTGGTGTGACCGAGGGGAGCTGAAGAGCCGCAAGCCCTCTGGCTGGCGCCCCAACGAGCACGGCTGATTCCGGAGGCCAACAGAGTGGTGTTTTCCCAAAAGCCAAGCACGTTTTGGGCTCAGATGTGTCCGGAAGTCATGCCACTGTCACTGCCAGTCACTGGGCCCTGCTGAGCCACACACACCCACCTGCCTGCCCGCCGAGGGGTTGAGAGCAGCAGAGGCCCGGAGCCACTCTGCGGGCCTCCCACCCACCCCCCGCCCCAAGGCTGGACGTCCATCACACACTAAACGAAGCATCAGGATTGGAAGAAGGGACAGGGACCGTGGCGACCAGCTGCTTGCCCAGCTCCAGGTGTCTGGTGGACAGGAGACTGCAGCACGTGGGGAAGGGCCTGACCAAGGTCCCGAGGGACAGGACGCCGCGGCTGCGCCTGGGAGAACTAGCTTTCCGCTCCCCTGTGAGGCGCTCCCCTCTCTCATCTGTCTGTGTAGCCTCGGGGCTTCAAAGAAATCGGAAATGGATTTTCTTTTACTCTGTGGTCCTCAGATTTCAAAAGGTCTCCTGTCAGAGTATGGCTGGAGGTCCCCAGCCAGCCCCCCTCCCGCCTCTCCTCCAGCCCCTGGCGCGGCGCTGGTGCACAGCGTGCCCTTGCTGGTACGGAGTCAATTGGGTCCCCAAACCCTGAGCCCCTCGAGGACACTTGTCATGGAAGACACCTCTCCAGCCGGTCCCGCTGCTTTCAGAAAAGAGATCGTAATCACTACCCCGGAATCTGCGGGGCAGCCCCACCTCGTCCACACCCGCATGTCCACTTGAGTAACTCAGGCCAATGGCCAGCACTGTGGGGGGCGGGCAGTGAGCGCTCGGCGTTCGGGGCTGCTGGCCCGCGGGTGGCCTGGTGCCATGTCTCGGAGGACCTTCCTCCTTCTGCGCCCAAGCAAAGCGCTCGCTGTTCCCCGGTGGCCCTCGCACCTGCCACCCTCCAGCTTCGCCAGCCCGGCCCCTTCCTTCCACCTGGGTGAACGCCCTTCATCATCCTGGCCTGGCTGAGACCCGCCGCAGGGGGACGGATCACGCTGGGCTGAGCTCTCCCCTGCTTGCTCATGAAGACCTTGCAGCACCCCTGGAGATGGGAACTCCCCCATTTGCAAAGGGGAAGTGGGCTCAGAGAGGCTGAGTGACTCTCCCAGGTTTGCATAGCTGGTAGGTCGGGGGAACGGAATCCCTACCCCGGTCCACCTGCTCCCCAGGGCCTTGCTGGTAACCTTGACTGGACTTGAGTTTCCGGCCACAGCCATGCCTGGCCATGCCAGCCCATCCTCTGAACCCCCAAGCCGCCCAGAGCACTTGCCCCCATCTCCTGTGCTCCGTGTTCCCTGGGACCAGGGTGCAGGGACGGGCGCACAGGGGACGCTGTCGACGAATCCAGAGGACAGGGCTGACCTCCCGCTCCCGAGCTGCCCTGCCGGCCCCTCCTGCCAGCTCGCAGCAAAGCCAGCATCCCCGGCGAGCAGGCCTGCGGTCGGAACAGCGCAGCTTGGGCAGCTCCCAAGGCTCCGAGGCTCATCAGACGGTAACTGGAGAGGACGCGGCTCCCCGGCGAGGCTGAGCGCGTCCCCTGCACAGGGGACCCAGAGGCAGTGGGCTGCGCCCCCTTTGTCAGAATCAACCAGAACTTCAGCCCCTCCTTTGCACCCTCACCACCAAGAGTCCCCAAGGCCACCAGCCCTCGCCCCTCTTCTCCTGGGGAGCTGACACGCTCTACTTGGAAAAGCAGGGAAAAGGAGCCAGCCCTCCCGCGATGTCACTTCCCGAGGCTTCTGCTCTGCGGCCTCTGTCTGCACAGTGGCAGGGCAGGGGCGCGAGTCTGGGCCCACTGGGCTCTGCCCTGCGTGCCTGGTCAGAGGTCCCAGCCTTGAAGGTACCTCCGTTCCCTGCCGCATCCCCTCCCTCCTCTCCTCGCAGTGGCCGTCAGGACGCACAGCATCCTGGGGTGGGGCGGCCCCCCTCCTCACCTCCTCGACAGCACGTGGATGTCTGGGCAGGGCAGGGGCTCTAGGAAGAAGCCCGGGTGGGAGGCCCCCGGAGCAGTGGCGTCTCTGGGCTGTGCCGGCAGAATCTGGGGTGCAACCCACAGCTTCACTTTGTTATTTTGAGTCTGCGGATTTGGGTTGGCCAGAGCATAAAGGAGACTTTATTGGCTGTGCTCTGGCTTCTCCTGTTTTCTCCTCTCCACCCTGTGGCTTGGACAGGCCCGGGACGGGCACGGCTTCAGGGGGCTGTCACTAGGCTCCCTTTCCTCGGGCCGAGGCTCGGAGGGCGCTGGGGCCATGGCAGTCCCCAGGGCCCCCCCAGAGTGCGAGGAAGGGCCTCCCCTGCTGGGCAGCTCTGCACTGCCCACCCCAGCCCTCCTCTCCTTCACCGAGCCTTGGGGACCCAGTGCTGAGCTCTGAGTGTCACTGGAAACCGGATCCATTTCAGCCCCTTAAGTGCTTATTCCAGGCCCTAAACAAGAACCTCCACGGGAACTGGCCACATGGCCTCCACCACGAAGAGGTCCAGACAGCGGCCAGAGAACAGCCGGGCCACCCCTCAGCGTGCCCAGCCAGGCAAATACGCCCCTCTCGGCTGCCGCAGTCTTGGGAGGGTGTCCGGGGTCCTTCTGTCTGAACTAGGGCCTCCTGCAGCAGGAAACAAGAGGCTCCAGAAATCCCACACCCCACAGGGCCGGACACCTCGGCTCTGGCCCCAGCCCCGGGCTTACAAGGAAGAACCAAACCCAGATGCCACCCGCAACGCTCATCCTCGGGAGGGGGGTGCAAGCGGTGGCCTCAGCCTGGGGGGACGTGTGGCTGTGGTGAGAGATTTTCCTCCTGCCTCTGTGGAGGGGGGCTGCTTCCTCCCCATGCCTCCCCAAGACCACGGGGGGGCCGGGGGCCCCTGAGCATCCGTCGTGGACACTGGAGCTCCTGCCATCTGCCCGATGGGCTGGCCGGCGTGCAGAGCAGATGCCCTGGGGTCAGCCCTCTTTTCCCTGGGCGGCCGTGGAGACGGGAAGGGCTCGGCCCACAGGACGGCAGGCAGGCTGGCTGGGGGGCAGCCTACCTGGGAAGGAAAGGGGGGAGACATGGCCCCCTGGCAGGAGTCTCTGCTCCCACCAAGGGGTCCTCATTGACAGAGGGTCTGGGGGGAACGGAAGACCACCGCTTCTCAGGTCCCAGACAGAGCCCGACCCAGTGGGGGCCAGAGAGGAAGGAGGGGGAGGGACACCTCAAGGCCAGAAACTCTCCCCAGCCCACACGCACACGCAGCCCCGTGCACACCCAGGCACGTGCACGTACACACACGCAGTGCTCACCGGCACACGCGTGCACACGCAGGCACACACAGACACATGTGCACGCACACACATCAAGCAGCAGGGCCCCGCTCAGGAGGTGCTGGAGGAGAGGAAGTGGTGAGCATTGCGTAGAGCTGAAGATGAAGCGTGCGAGCGCCTGGAGCTTAAGGCAGCGAAAAGGCCCCAGAGCTCTGGCCTCTGCCCCCTCTCGTAGCCCCAGAGCTCTGGCCTCTGCCGCCTCTCATAGCCCCAGAGCTCTGGTCTCTGCCCCCCTCTCATAGCCCCAGAGCTCTGGCCTCTGCCGCCTCTCATAGCCCCAGAGCTCTGGCCTCTGCCCGCCTCTCGTAGCCCCAGAGCTCTGGCCTCTACCCCCTCTCGTAGACCCAGAGCTCTGGCCTCTGCCCCCCCTCATAGCCCCAGAGCTCTGGCCTCTGCCCCCCCTCGCAGCCCCAGAGCTCTGGCCTCTGCCGCCTCTCGTAGGCCAGGAAGGGGCTCCAACGGCGTGGGGGCGGAGAGCACTCTGCTGCCAGCCCTGTGCCTGGGTCCTCAGGAGCTCGCTGCTGGGCCTGTGGACCCCGCACGGCACGACAGGCGCTGTGAGCCGCGGCCCGAGACCGAGGGCCGTCTCCTGGGCGTCCCCCACCAGTCCAGCACCCCTCAGGTCACGGCCCCTCCACTGTGCCCTCCCCAGGCTCCAGGACCCCCTTCCTTGGGGGCTCACCCAGCAGAAGCCCCCCCAGGGCACTTCCACTGTCTCTTACCCTCTCCAGAGGAGCCCCACCGGCCCGGGTCCCAGGTAGGACTGGGCCTCCGTGGACCACCACCAACTCCCAGAGCCCTCCCTCGGCGGGAACCCGGGGGCACGGGGGGGCCCAGGGACGGACACCGGCGTGAGGCGAGTGTGCCCAGGAGGGCCAGGCTTTGGGGTCTGTCCCCACTGTCTTCCTCCCAGGGCCCCACCCCTGGTGCATCCACGCCACCCGGCTCCTGCTTAGCTCCTGCCGGGTCGTCACCCCGGGCCAGGGTCAGGCCACCGCGTAGGCAGGGCTGCCCGCTTTCAGCATTATCTCGTGGCTTCAGGGCCATGGCTGCCATCCGAGGCTCCTCGTGGCTATGTCGGTCAGGACCTGGACACCGGGTCTGAGAGCCAGCCAGCCCCTCTCAGCCTTTAGCACCGCCCCGTGTGCCCAGCTGGGCAAAGGAGACAGAGCTGGCTTTTCTGAGCAGCAAGCCGTCCCTGACCCTGGCCGCCTCCCCTAGGGGCAGACTCAGGCTCTGGGGGAACCTCCCAGAGTCCTCTCTGCCAGAAGGAGGTGGCCCTGCTCCAGGGCATCCTGGGCAGGCAGGCTCCAGAGATGCGGTCCGTAGCAGCCCTGCGCCCCTGCCCTCCTGGGTACCCACCCTGGCCGGACCGGCTGTGCCCTGGAGGGTGTCTGGGAACGAGACTGATGCATGATGAGAGGGTACCGTCCCCTCCCCTGACCAGACTCCCAAGAGCTCAGGGGGGCAGGAGCGGCACGGCCGGGGTCTGAGCTAGAGCTCCCAAAATAGCCTGGGCCGTGGCCAGTGGCCGAGGATGGGCAGCTGACTTCACGCCACAGGCATCCCGGGAAGCCCCAGCTGTCTGCGAACGGCCGCACCTGCCGGGCCTGGAGCCGGAACACGGCCCTCAGCATCGGGCCCCCGGGGCAGGGGCAGCTGGCCGCACGGAGCCCAGCCCCCTCCAGGTCCCAGAAAGGGCCTGCAGGGCCTGGGGGGCAGCTGGGTTCCCCACCCTGCTGTCCTTCGCTGACCTTGGGCCAGCCTCACCCTGGCCCGGCTGGGCTACTCATCCGTAAGCAAGCGGGTCTGGCGCCAGAGCCAAGGAGGGAGGCCTCTGGGGGTGGGACCTGTGGCCCCTTGGGGAGAGGCCCACCGTGGGGGGCGGCGCTATCAGGAGAGACTCCCTAAACCTAACGAAGAAGAAAGTGAGCAAAGGAGTTTTCATTTCACTCCGAACTGTGATTCATGGTTTCTCCACAAAGACGCCCAAGCCTCACAGGGCTGCGCCGTGAGGGAGCCGGGACCCAGGAGGCTCCGGGGACATCTGGGGCCTGGCCCCTTGCAGCTCCCAGGACACCCCCGCACACCCCAACAGGCGCCTGGCCTGGGAGGGACGAAGCGCCCTGCAGAAAAGGAGGGAGGGAAGCAGGCCTCTGGGCCCCTGCCTGCTTCCCGGGGCTCCGGGCTTCCCGTGGGTCCTTTAGAATGTTCATGCCTGCGGGCTCTGAAAGGGTCATGGACAGCCCACAGAACTAGGGAGTCCGCCACCTGCAGCACCCCTGCCAGGCCACGCTTATGGGGGACGAGAGCGCGGCCCTGGCCTGGCTGGGGCTGAGCGAGGATGACAATCAGCTTCTGAAAGCGCGTCTTCTGGAACCTGGACCACGTCAGGGCAGACACGGTCCTGCTCTCGGGGGCAGGCAGACCAGAAGCGGGCGGAGTGCGGGGGGGCGTGAATGTGGGAGCACCGGTTCAGACCAGGGAGGGGCTCTGAGGAGGCACCGTTCAGGCAGAGACCAGGAGGCAACGGGGCGAACCTGTGTCGGGGACGGCGCCCTTGACAGCCGAGCGGCTGTGCAAAGGCCCTGGGGCAACCTCATGTTTGGACAGCAGGGAGGTCCGCACGGCCACAGCTGGGAGAACCAAGCTGAGGGGTGGGCGAGGGCCAAGAGGCAGGGTGCAGGGCAGATGGGGGACTTCGCACCTTTTTCTGATGGTGAACCTGCTGTGGCCGCTGCTGAGGACCTGTCACACCTGGGACACATCAGACAGAGCAGGCAGATGTGCTGAAGTCCTGGCAGTCAGGTAGATCAGGGAGGGCTGAGCCCAGATGCAGACACAGTACCTCGTGGGATGGAACAAGTGACGTGAAGCCTGGGTCCCCCAGGGGGCTGCCTAGGGCCCCACCGGCTTGGTCCTCCGCTGGTCTGTGCTGGGTTTCCCACTGAGGCTGGCCCTACGTCTCTGGGTCTTCAGCACGTGGTCTCTGCAGAAGCTTCTGGAACCTGGTACAGCAGCCACCGTCGCAGGAATAAGAGGGATCTCCTTTCTCTGCTTGTCACGCCCCATAGACACTGGCCCAGAGACCGCCCAAGTGTCCTGGGCAGGCCAGGCTCCCAGGGACCGGTCCAGGCAGTGGGGGGGGGGGGGGGTCCCCTGGCTGGCAACACCAAGGACTTCCTGCAGACTGCTGTGTGCAGAGGGGCGGGGAAGGGCCTGGGGCAGGGAGACAAAGGGGCTCTGTGCGCCAGACCCGGGGGGAGCGGCTTGGGGGCTTCCTCGGGCTTTTGAAGTCCTGGGCTTGCCCACCCCAAGGCCTGAGGTGGCACAGGTCCTGAGCGGAGCCTCCCACAGAGGTTTCCTGCCTCTGGGGAGGGCAGTGGGGGCAGGAGATGAGAGAATCAGGATGACGAGGGGCTCGGGAGGGGGTGGTATGGGAAGAGGGAGGAGGGCCATGGAGGCCCCTAGAGCCGCCCCTGGCTCTCAAACCCCAGGGGACACTGAGGCTTCCTCCTGTTCTCTCGATCTTGGGTCCCTCTAGTCCAACGTGGGTCCCCTGACCATCAGGTCCCAGGGGTCTGCAGCCTCTTCCCCCCGAAGCCAACCTCTCACTTGCTCTGAGCTCCCTCTCTCCTCCTCTCCAGGTTCCTCAGACTAAAGCCTGCCCAGCCTGGCCCAGTGGCCTTGTGCCCGGGTGCTGTGGGGACCAGGTTCCACGTGGCCTCTGCATGGGGTCCTGGGGTGACAGCAGACGACTCTGACAAGCTCCCCTGGCCGCTCCCGCCGTAAGCCTCCCTTTCCTTGTACGTGCACCGTCTGACCTCTCCCCTCCCAAAGGTTGCCCCAGGGCCTTTGCACAGCCGCTCAGCTGTCAGGGGCGCTGTCCCCAACACAGGTTCGCCCCGTTGCCTCCTGGTCTCTGCCTGAACGGTGCCTCCTCAGAGCCCCTCCCTGGTCTGAACCGGTGCTCCCACATTCACGCCCCCCTGCACTCAGCCCACTTCTGGTCTGCCTGCCCCCGAGAGCAGGGCCGTGTCTGCCCTGACGTGGTCCAGGTTCCAGAAGATGCGCTTTCAGAAGCTGATTGTCATCCTCGCTCAGCCCCAGCCAGGCCAGGGCCGCGCCCTCGTCCACCGTAAGTGTGGCCTGGCAGGGGTGCTGCGGGTGGCGGACTCCCTAGTTCTGTGGGCTGTCCAGCTGGGGCCCGGGCGCTGGGCCCTGGGATTGCAGGGGGGGTGTCTTGGAGGCCTGCTTCAGGGCGAGGGTCCCCAGCCCAGCCTGTTCCCTGGTTCTTCCCCCTGCAGCCCCCATGGGGCTCTGGCCAGGCCACGGCCAGGTCTCCGGCTGCAGGCACAGGGCCCCGGGGTGGGCTTCGTGCGGCCACTCTCAGGCCCCTCCCCATCCCTGGACGCTGGTAGCTGGCCGGCCCCACCTGCCCTGCCCTGCCCTCCACATGGTCAGGAATTCCTCTGGGCCTGAGGCTCCCGGCTGACTGCAAGGCCACGGCCCTGCACCATCCTGTGGGCATCCAGAGATGACCAGGTCCCGGTGCCGTGACGAGGAAGATGCAACCACTGCCCAGCAAGCCCAGGCTCAGGCCATCTGTGCGGGGCAGCAGTCCTTGCCCCACGCCCACAGGCCCAGAACCAGAGGAGGAGGGCGTGTAGGCCTGGCCCGGAGGGTCCCCTGATGCCAGCCGGGTGGCGAGGTCTGGGGCCACACGGCCGAGTCACATTCCTGAGGAATGACGCAGCACCTGTTTATCACAGGCTGTCACTGAGGGAAGCCCACCCTCAAGGCCTCCCAGCCACAACGCAGGCATTCACGTGACAAACCTACCCTCAGACACGCACAGGCCCCACCCCCGGCCCCTGAAGGCCCTGGGTGGGGGGCAGCGTCCCCAGACTGGGCTCTCAGGCAGTGGGCAGGATCTGGTGGTGGCCATCCGGGTCAGGAGTGTCCAGCCCAGGGCCTGGCTCACTGGCCTCAGGCCTCGACCGTGTCCCCCTCCTCAGCCCTGAGGCCCAGGGACCACCAGGACCCCCGAGAGCCCCAGCTTTCCAGGAGTGTCCTTGTCCCGTCCTCAGCGCCCCCAGCCCTGCCCCGAGAGAAAGCCCTGGGACAGCTTCCACAGGCCCCTTTCAAAGGAAATGCAATTCCTACTGCTCCAGGGTTGACTTAAGTCAGGTTTGCTGTACGATTTAAACACATTTAGACATAGAACTAGATGTTTGCAAGCTAAACGTGAACAATCGTGCGAAGCCAATAAAACGAATACTAACAACGCCGAGGGATGACGGTGTTGGGCTGAAACTCACTTTTGCTGGATCGTCGGAATCGACACGCCGGTGCTCTCGGCTGCCACGGAATGAAGACTCAGTTTCCCCTGCTCTCCTTGGGCCCAGGAGAAGCTGCAGAGCCCTGCTCAGCCGAGCCAGGGCTCCAAGAGCCGGTGCAGGTGCAGGTCCCAGCCACCTGGGCGCCCTAGACTGCGGCCCTGGCCCCAGGCGACCTTCTCCTGCCTCAACACCTGGGCCTCACGTTTCTCCATTCTACTCCCAGCGGCCATCGGGTCCTTTCCAATTCCTGGCCATTAGGATGAGGCCACTATGACCACTTTTGCCGTGTACCTGGACGCCATCACTCACACCGCGACTTCTCCAGGGTGTGTGTCAGGGGTGAGGCTGACTCCATGTCGTTAGAACGTCTCCCAGAGCGACCTCATCGATTTGCACTCAGTGTCTGCCAGTTCCCGTTCCCCCCGGCCCGGCCTCGTCCACAGGGTGCCTTTGCCCATCTGGTGTCTGTGTCGTGGTTCACTGTGGTTCAACGCACACCTCCCTGCTTGCCACGAGGTTGGGCACATTCCCCTGCGTCTGATGGCCGTTTGGGTTTCCTCTTTGCGAAAAGCTGGCCAGTGTCTTGCGTGTTTTTCTTCTGTTTCCCGCTGTTCTGTAATTGCTTTGCAGGAGCTCTTCACGTACTCTGGATACAAAGTCTTGTCTGTTACATATGTTGCAAATATCTTTTTCCATTCATTCTGTGGCATGTCTTCTTCGGGATCTGGGGACTTTTCCTTCCCTACTCAATCAATGCTGCCCAGACGTTTGGGGCCTGATACCAAGTGGGAGAGAGCAGGGCATCCCCTTCCCCTGGGACTCCAGCAAGCAGAGGTGATGCGGGGCAGAGCCGAGCCAGGCGCACCGGGGAGAGGTTCCCAGCGGGAACTTCACTGAGGGGGCGAGTCCTGAAGAGGGAGAGCATCACGCAGACGAGGGAGAGCATCACGCAGACGAGGGAGGAGGGATTTTCGCCCAACAGCGGCTGGCAAGCAGTGTGCCCGCAGAAGGGCCTTGGGGCCGGCAGCTCCCTCCTGGCCCGGCTTCCGGCCAGGAGCGAGAAGAAATTACTCTCCACGTGTGTGTCTCATCCACAGAGTGTGGCGAGGGCTCAGAAGCACCAATCCATTGGGAAGGACCAGCCAGATGCCAAGTCCTCAGCTGCCCCCTCCTCCCACCCCCATGGGGGGGATCCAGCTTGGAGCCAACAGGGGAAACCAGGGGCCAGCGATGCCGGGAAAGGTGAGGAGACAGCGTCGGGTGGGACAGGTGGTCCTGGGCCTCAGAGAGCTCGGTCGGCCCCTCACCCAGTAGGGGAAGGAAGCCCTCTCCCCAGACCGGGGCAGGGGCCCTGGACACACACCGTGCAGGCTCACGGCACTCTGCTCACAGGAGTGCAGCGAGCGACACGTCTGATGATTTTAGTGTCTTAATTAATATGCCGGGCACGAGAGCTTCAGGGCACAAGGCCACCCCCCGCCGCCTCTCCCGGTCGGTGCTCGGCCATCCTCGAAGACCAGAGCACAAGTTCTCCCTCTCTGGAAAAGGAGGACGGGCAGACAACTGGAGCGGAGTCTGGGAGGACCGATCCTCCCCGATGCCGACAGGGCAGGCCCGTGGGCAGAGCCTGGGAGCCCCGCCGGGCCTGACGCCACCCGCACACCTGGTCCCACAGCTGCCCCATCCCTGCCAGCCACTGCTCCTAGGTACTGGACCAGGAGAGGCTTCAGGGCCGTGGGACAGCAGAGCCCGTGAGGGGCCAGCTGGAGGTGTTGCCCTCCCCGGGTGCTGGCTGGAGGGCAGGAGCCCAGCCTCTGCTCAAGGCACCCATTCGGGGAAGGCTGAGCACCTCGACCCCCTTTCCCGCCCGGCCCGGCCCCAGAACTCAGTCTCCACGGGACTGGGCCAAATGGTTCTCCTGCGGGGAGGCAGAGCCGTGGGCCTCGCGGGCTCTGCGGGTTAGGAGGAGGGAAGTAACCAGGCTGGTGCTCGTGAGAAACACATGAAACATGTGAACTTCCCCACTGGCATAAACAAATACTTGGGGAAACAAATACTTGTTTAAAAAGGAGAAGAGGGAGAAATAGATGGGACTAGATTAACAGGCAAATTTAAAAGCTCACGTCTTCTCTGGAAGATCAAAAAGGCCAAAACCAACAGATGGAAATCAGCAAATTGCAAAAAAATATGCCGAATGGAGTGCGCCGTACACCCCCTCCCCCCGCCCTGGCTTGGAGAGCCCAGCGCAGGTGTACAGGGACGTGCAGCTGAGGGCAGGGACCCTGCTGCGGAGAGCGGACGGAGGGACCCCCGGAGGGGTCAGACAGGGGCACCCTGGCGAGGGGGTGGGATTGGGGTGGGCCCCAGGGGACAGGAGGAGCCATGGCAACGCTCTAGGGAGGTGGCAGGGTCCAAGAGGAACGGCCAACCCCACACCCACGGGCAGTCCCAGCGGCCCCTCCTGGGGCACTTGGAGATCACCAGGCCAAGTGGACCTGACCCCGCGTGTGTCCACACCAACCATGGGGACTGAAGACATGGCCGAGGTTCTGGGCAGGGAGAGACCCTGGGGACCCCAAGTGACTGGGACAGGCCAGGGAGGTGCCCAGGGATGCCTGACAGGCATGTTCCCACCCGGCAACGATCTTCGATTTAGGTAAAACAAAACGATGTTCTTGCACTTGAGTTTCGTCCAGAAAAGCCCCTTTACCCTCCCCAAATAGAAAAGATTTCACTAATGGAATTTAACACAACCGGGAGTATGCCTACAAGAACATAAAACTTTACAATGTTACATACTTATATTTCAGATGTGTAACCCATGCTGAGCTCCACAGTCAGTGAACACACCTTCTTCGCCAGCACCCATACGCTTTCTAAAAACAATCGTGTATCAGGACACGATGAGCATCTTGATAAATTCTATAAAAATCACTTTATATCAAAGAACTCGTATTGCACCGATTATTTTGTTTCTTGCTTCTTTTCTAAATACTCTGTTTTTTAATTAATAAATTTTATTTTTTTAGAGCAGTTTTAAGTTCATAGCAAGATTGAGAGGAAGGTACAGAGATTTCCCTTCTACTTCCGGCCCCCACACAGGCAGAGCCTCCCCTATTATCAACATCCCCCCAGATGGTGTATTTGTTACAACTGATGAACCTACACTGACATGGCGTCATCACCCAGAATCCGTCATCTGCACTAGGGTTCACTATGGGTGGTGTATGTTCTGTGGGTCTGGACGAATGCATGATGTCATGTGTCCACAATTACAGCACCATATAGAGTATTTTCACTGCCCTAAAACTCCCCTGTGCCCCCCCATCCATGCCTCCCCCTCCCCCAGCCACTGACAACCAGGGATCTTCCTACTGTCTCCATAGTTTTGCCTTTTCCAGAATGGCATCTAGTCGGAATCACACACGTAGCCTTTTCAGACTGGCTTCTCTCACTTAGTCATATGCATTTAGGGTTCCTCCATGTCTTTTCATGGCTTGAAGACTCATTTCTTTTCAGCGCTGAGTAATAGTCCACTGTCTGGATGTCTCATAGTTTATTTATCCATCACTGAAAGACATCGTGGTTGCTTCCAGTCTTGGCAATTATGAATAAAACTGCTATAAACATCTGTGTGCAGGGACAACTCATTTTTTTAAATGGGCAAAAGACTTGAAAAGCCACTCATGAGAGAGTAAATGAACGTGGAAAAACAGTGCTCAACGTCATTTGTCATCATGGAAATGCAAAGTTCAAACCACAATGATCACCAGAATGGCTAAAATTAAAAGGACTGACAAAACCAGGGGTTCTCACCAATGCAAGAAAGGGAAGCGATGCTTTGGGCGAGAGTGTAAACTGGTGCTGTAACTTAGAAAACAGTTCAGCAGTATCTTCTAAAGTTGGAAATACACATAGTCCACAGCCCAGTGATTCCATCCCCAGAAATGCTGTGTATATTCACAAAAGAACACCGGCATGGAGGCAGGGCAACGGTATTCATCAGAGCCCTAAACCATAAACATAACTGTCCATTGACAATACTATAGAGAAATACTTCCAAACAATTATATAGTCATCCAGTTGAATACAACAGTGAAAAGAAGAATGAACTTCTGACCGTAATAACCTGGAGAAATCTCACAAATAAAAGTTGAGCAAAAGAAACCAGATACAAAAAAGAGCACGTACTGTATGATTTCATTTCTGCCAAGTTCAAACCCAGATGGAGCTCACTGATGGTAATGGAAGGCAGAATAGTGGTTCCCTCTGAGGGGGTCAGCAACAGGGAGCTCTGTGCCTTTGTCTGGGTGGTGGTCTCATGGGTGTGCTCACTCTTTTAAATGCATCGAGCTGCACGTTTACAGTTTGTGAACTTTTCTGTACATATATTACTCTTCAGTGAAAAGGTTTCTGAAAAAACCTTGCCCGTGAAAACGTATGTGCAGCCTTTGAACTTCGGGGGTAATCTGCTCGCTGCAGGTGCTGCTGTGTTTCACCCAGAAATGATTTGCTGCCGGTAGAGACGGTCTCTCCAAACCTGCTGGAGGAGCCCTTGGGCCCGGGAGATGCATGGGTCTGAATCCTGCGTTTATCAGCCTATCCTCACCAGTGCCTTGGAGATAAGAGAATTAAAAGGCTTGGAAGATTTTTCACATGCTGTTCTTGGCTTTTAAAATTCACAGTTTATATCCCCCGTAAGTTAGCTCTGGAAAGCAAGCTTTGCCCCGCGAGGATGAATCCGTCCTTTGGCTCCACGCTCCGATGAACCTGAAGATGAATCACCCTCAAGATCAACGCGTCTTGTTTGCAACCGCAGCCGGTTCTCGGAGACCACGTGCTGGCTCACGGGCCAGCTCCAAGCTGGGCGTGTGTGTCGCAAGCATCCTTATGGAGAAGCAGAGCGGCTGGCACGAGGGGGCTGAGACGTGGGGCGGGCGGGGGAGCCGTAGATGGGCACAGGGCAGCCAGGCTGCCCGAGGGCCTGCCATCCGTAGCAGCCCCTCAACCCCCAGGCCAGGCACCCTCAGGCCTGCAGTCGGTCAGCCTCTGGCCCTCCCAGCCTGTCTTTAGGTCACCGTCCAGCCCTTCTCATGGCCAATCCCCACCTAACGTCAGGAAAGGGAGCCTCCCTGGACACGTCTGGCTTCCTCCCCCTCCCGCTGCTGCGGCCCCACACCCGTCTCCAGACAGCCACACGCTCACTGCTGCCGGGTCCCGGGACGCGGGGCTGCAGGGGTCGGTGTGGCTGGCCAGCAAGGCGGCGTCTGGGAGAGACTTGGTCGCCAGGAACAGAGCTCACTCACATGGCGTGAGTCAAGGAGCCTTGAATGCAGGCAAGGGCACCAGGAAGGTCCAGCGTCCCAGGAGGAGGCCTCTGTGTCCTGGCCTGGAAAATCGGCCGCACCACCTCCGCTGCCCCGGCAGGTCGCCCTGAACACGCTGTCTCTTTGTCCCTTCTGTTTTTCTTTCCTGTTTATGTCTCTCAGCTACCTGTGAGTCCCTGAGGACAGAGCCTGTCCAGCCACCCCTGGACCCGGCACCAGAGCCCAGCACTCCCCGGACGTTTCCAGATGAATGAACGAAGGGGTGAGAGAACGAATGAGCAGACGAAGGGCACACCCAGCTCTGCCCCACTCCTGGATCAGGCTGGGCCGCCGTGGGGTCCCTCCAGGTCACCCCTGTGAACAGCAGCGTGGAAACGGCCAGGAGAGCCCAGCTGGACACGCGGCACCTGGGTCTGGCAGCCGCTCCCCACCCCCGCCATGCCCCCTGCAGGCTGCCCTGCCCGGTGGTCACGGGTGGGTCTCAGAGTCTCCCGGGCCCGTGGCAGCCCCTGCTCTGTGTGCTGCGGCCCCGGCATGGGGCCCAGCCCTCCACAGGTGTGGACCGGGTCTGACAGGGGAGGCCCCATCCTCGGGGCCCAGGGCCCAGGGCCCGGCTTGCAGCAGGCCCAGGGTCAGGGCCACCCAAGGGCGCTCCCAGTGCCCACCTCCTGTAGGGTGCGTCCTTCCCCTCCCCCTCCAGCACGGCCTGCAGCCTGTGAGGACTTGGGGCAGGCACTGCTCTGGGGGAGCCCTGACCGCACCCTGATTTTCAGTAACTCAGTTAACTTGGCAGCGTGCGGCCTCATGCTGAGCAGTGGGCTCTCACGGGGGACAGGTGCTTTGCCCCGATTGCCAGTCTCCGTGCTGCAAACACGCCCATCAAGGCTGGTGCAGAAGTGGAAGGAGACGTGCAGTGGGCACCGCAGAGGGCAGGTGCTGACCTGAGGGCTGTACCAACAGAAGCCTATGATGTGCTGCACATCCCACCGCCGGCCTTGACCCAGCACCGGGCCCTGCCTCCCGTACCAGTTCTGGGTCAGGCCCTCAGCTGCACAGCCTGGTGAGGCCTCTTAGCTCTGCCCCCGGCCCCACGTGCGCTTCCCTGACGGCCCAGCTCCAGCCCACAAAGCACGTCCTCCTGTAGGAGAAGAACAGGACTTGGGCTCGGCTGGGCTGGGCTGGGCTGGGCTGGGAGCTGGGTTGAGCTGGGCTGAGCTGGGCTGAGCTGGGCTGGGCCGGGCTGGGCCGAGCTGGGCTGGGCTGAGCTGAGCTGGGCTGGGCTGGGCTGGGTCGGGCCGGGCTGGGCTGGGCTGGGCTGGGCTGGGTCGGGCCGGGCCGGGCTGGGCTGGGCTGGGCTGGGTCGGGCTGGGCTGGGCTGGGCTGGGCTGGGTCGGGCCGGGCTGCGCTGGGCTGATCCGGGGCTGCCAGTTTACACCGCCTGAGCTTATGGGCTGGAAAAGTTCAAAGGACCAGGCTGGCACGCTCCAAAGGCCACTGTGGGCCTGAAGAAGCTGGTGGCCATGGGGGATGAAGAGGACTCCGGTCTGTAGGGCCTCAGTGGCACTCGCAAGTGTCACCCACAAGCAGGACGCTGCCTGCTGGGGTCTGCTGGCCCTGGGGCCCAGCAGAGGCCACAGGAATGTGATGACACTGAGTGGCTTCCACCAAGTGCTGTGGGGGACAAGGCCGGCCCAGAGGCAAAGGGAGCAGGAAGGAGACCCCAGCCCTGAAGGGAGAAGCAACAAAGGAGCTCTTGGAAGAGCTGGGCGGTGGAGGGCGCTCTTTGAAGACAACCCCCTGCATATTCCATGTGCTCAGGGAAGCAGGCAGCCTTGAAGCCCACATCGACACGATATGTCCGGAACGGGCAAGTGTGCAGAGACGGACAGCAGACGTGTGGTGGCCCGGGGCTGGGGGAGGGGGCGGAGTAGCAGCCGCCAGCCGTGGGGGTCTCCTTCTGGGGTGACGAGGTACTCTGGAATTGGACAGTGGTGAAGGTTGTGCAACTGGGTGAACATACTTAAAACCAGTGAATTGCACGCTGTACTTGAGTGAGTTACACGGCACGTGAGTCATTTCTCAACAAAGCTGTTATTGAAACAACACAGCAAACGCTTTCCCTGCCCCAGACCTGGACTTGGCCATTTCAGCAAAGATCCCTGAGGGTTCCCATTGGTGGGGCTCTGTCCAGACGCACATGTGGGCGCGTGTGCTCCCGCCGTCAGCTGTCACGGCTTCCCGCCTTTTCTGGGCAGTGAGCTGGGAAACACATCTGTTTGAAAAGAGAAAAGGATGAGTTCATCCTGATACGACTCAAGCCTGATAGTACAGACTTTTAATCAACTTCTTTTGTACTTGCGTCTCTCGTCTTTTACACTAAACACCTTTGCTCCTGATCACTGAACCACTCTTGCATTCTACAGCAGAAGCATAAAAACACACACGCACCTGATAAACATTAACATACTACTTCTAGCAATTAAACTAAGATTTCTGTGCAGCTCTGTTGTCCTTAGAACAGTCAAATAACCTGATGTCACAGATAACTGTAATCTTGGCGTTTCAATCAATATTCAAATTTCAGTCGTATCTGGGTATTATGAATAAAGGAGGTTTAATATCCATTTGAGCATTTCGAGATTGATGAATCAGGACTTTAAAACAGTTGAGTCATGCAATCGAAAATGGCTAAATTATAAATCTCACAGCTGCTGACTCATCTTCAATTGCTGAGTCACGATGTCCCCAATTCCAGAACCGCAGAGCTGGAAGGGACCCCAGAGGTCTTCTCCACTGGAGAAAGCTTGTCCAGAGGCTTCTGACCGAGACAGCTCCCACGCTCCTGTTGGCTGTGGTCCGACTGGGGAGGCGGGGGCTGGGGGGGCACCCAGAGTGGGAGCCCTAAGGAGCACCTCCTGACGCACTGCCATCCAGGCTCCTCTGCATCCGCTGGGGCCCTGGGCACTATGCCCCTTTTGAACACACAATAGGAGCCTTCCTCGGGCTCAGGGAAAGATGGGGCAGGGCACGAGCCCCAGAAGGTCAGGAGTACCTGTTTCTCCTATGGGACGTGGGCCCCTCCCAGCAGGGGCTGCTGGCCGACCTCCCCTTCACACCCTTTCACCCAGCCCACAGGCAGGTCCTCCTGGGATCGAAGACGTGACCAAAGGCAGCCAGAGCTGCACACCTTCCACAGACCACACCCCAGCACGGCCAGCTCCATCCACCCCGGAAAACAGCTAGCAAAACAGGGTTCTGGTCCCCTCAGCGGACACACAGGAAACCGGAGGCAGGCAGAGGGACAGACTCGCCCAGACCTCCCACGGGGATGTCAGAGCCATGACCTGGAAGCTCAGCGCCGAGCAAGGCCCAGCCACCAAACCACCACCGAGGAGTGTGGTGTTCGCCGGGCCAGGGCGGCCCCGAGTGGTCCATGGCACCTCGGACAAGGGTGGGGGGTCAGGAGGTCAGGCTGCGCTGGCCCGGGTCATGAAGGGCCAACACTGGGCTCCATCTTGAGGGTGACCCAGGCCCAGGACTCAGCACATTTGGGGAGGACCTGTGTGGCCACAGCGTAGAGAGGGCCGGGGGCAGGGCCAGCCCGGGGGCTAAGCAGCGAACACACAGAGACGACCCGGCCTACATGAGGCAGGAGCTGGGGCCAGACGGGAGGAGGGCTCCTCTGGTCCCGGGGGTGCTGGGGAGAAAGCCTGGCAGCCACCAGGGAGATGTGTGGACAGTCAGGGAGTCCCCAGCATCAGGCTGTCCTGGAGGCCGTCGGGGAGGGAGGGCTTGCCCAGGAGAGGGGCCCCCGAGGGACCAAGTATAGCGCAGAGACCAGGCCTGGCTGCCTGCTGAGCACAGGCAGCAGGGCCACAGAGGCCTCGGTGTGGCCAACAGAACGCAAAGGGATAGGCACCCTCCATCCTCATAGATCGCAGGGCCCTCCGCTTCCTCGGGGTGCCGGTCAGAGCTCCCCAGCCCCCCAGCTGCAACCAGGGAAGGGAGCTTGGAGAGCCAGCAGACTTGTTTTGTAAGATCGAGGCCCACAGGGTTGGGGGAGGAGACCCGCTAAGCGCTGCCCGACTCCATGGCTCTGAGCCCCTGTCCGGGCCTGGGAGACACCCACACTATGTGGTCTGACGTCGGTGAGCTGCTGTGAGGGCTCTGGGTGGGGGCTTGTCCCTGGGGAAGGACCTCGGCTGCGGGAATGCTGAGCAGGGCAGGCCGGGGGGAGCCAGCCCCCTGCCGTCTCCGGGTGGGTCCTGCAGAGTCCATCCCCGCCAGCCCACCAGGCGTCCAGACACCGGAGGAAGGAATCCTCGAGCACAGGAACAGCATCCTCAGGGAGACGAGCCTCTCAGTGTCCGGGACAGGCCTGAGCAGCTGGGGGGAGGGGGCTTTCCGGAAGGTTCTGTCTGCTGTGGTCACCCCAGGGAGGGTCAAGGGGGCGTCCAGTTCCTTGCCGGTGGCTCTCACCCGACCAGAGGCCACAGGGCTGCGGCATCACAAGTACCCCCAGGGCAGCGTCGCCACCGTTAGAAATTGCCTCATAAAAAGTCTAAAATATACAGCATCTGGTCCCACAGCCATGTGTTCCTGAGTCCCAGAAGCTGACGTCCTGTGGACGGAATGTATTTTATCCAGATCTTTCGTCTTGGACAGCTTAACGGATCTGAAAGTTATGCTGCAGAGCCGGAGACTGCAAAGCGGGAAAGGGCCGTTTCCCCTTCAGTTTAGGGAAAGACCGAGGCCACAGGCGACTCCAGGCCTGAGGTATGTTCGGAAGGGGGCTTCCTGGGGCGAGGCCCTCCCACCCCCTCCGAGGGCCGGTGGGGTCTACACTGGACGTGTGACGGGCGCTGGGACTCTAGAGTTTGCTTTAATTCTAGAGCCCACGCTGAGCAACCAGGGGGCTGCTGAGGCCGGGGGTCTCGCCCCTCCCCACCGACACCGACTTCTGCAGCCTCAGCGACTGGGGGTGACATGCTGAGGGGCCCTAACACGGGTCCTGGGTCTTCTGACCCTCAGCGCCACCATAGGGACACGCCGGAGTGACCCGGGCAGCTCATCGATGGGATCGCATCCTCCACCCACAAAAGGGACAGAGAGTGCAGAGAGCTGACGAGACCCGACGCCCCAGCCCCCGGGGACATGCAGCCAGCCGTGTCCAGGAGCACCTGGCCCTGCAGCAGGCTACGATGTGGCCCCGCTGGACTGGACTCTGCACGTGCTGCCCGGACGCCCCTTCAGGGCCCGAGGTGGGGAGGGACCCCAACCCCGGCCCCGGGGCTCCCGGCTGAGGGCACTGGGCTCTCCGCGGGAGGTGCCTCCCAGCAGGTGGTCTCCTTGGTTGCGGCCCTTCCCTGGCTGGGGCCCGACCCACCCACTCATCCATCCCCACCCAAGGAGGCCATGGAAGCACAGAGGAAGCAGCTCCCTGCACACCGCTGCCCCTTCCCCTCCCCTCTGCTCCCTGCCCTTCACTCCTGAGCCAGCCTAGCTGAGCCAGGCCTTCTACAAGGCTACCCTGGCCCCAGGAGCTGCAGACGCATCTGTGGGTGGGGCAGGAAGGTGCCAGAGAGTACCTCCTCTCACCCTCAAGTATGTAGGCAGGGGCGGGGCCTGCTGAGCTGTCTGCCGGAAAGGACACAGAAGACGCAGTAACACAGGGCCTGGAGCGGGGGGTGGGGCGGGCTGCAGCGGCTGCCTGGGGACTCTAGAGCTGGGACCCCAGGGACCAGCAGGAGTGGCTCTGCAGAATCCCGAAGGGGGCAGGGACGTACACAGTGTGGGTGACCATGAGCTGGGGACGAGGCTGGCCCAGCGCAGCCCCAGCGAGGGGACAGCGGCACCTCCTTGGGTCCAGGGAGCTGAGTGGCCTCCTGCTGGGTGGCCCTTTCATCCACCTCCGCCCATCGCGCATCTCCGCAGGGAACCTTCCCAGCCGCACAGCCAGCCCTGGCTGTTCCCTGCAGGGCCTCGAGTGGCTCCCCTGCCTGCCCGGACCCCCGGTGGCCGCCTCCCCGGCTCCAGACCTCACACCCCGGGGCCCACAACCCAGATACTGACCTCTGACCTCGGTTGCAGCAGGAGGCCCTTGAGCCCCCTTGCTTGGGTGGGAATCCTTGAACTCGGCTTCCAGGGTTCCAGGTGAAGGCAAGGTCTCTGGGCTTTCCTCTGGCTCCAGGTGAGTCAGGGATCTTCTCGCTGCCTTGATTCTGCCCCAAGCCGCCCCGAGGTCACATAGCCACCAGGGTTTGGGGAGGTGACTTACCGCTCACCCAGCAGGAGCTTGGTCTCACATGTGACGCTCATTTCTCCATTGCTGAGCTCCTCTGAGCTGGATTTCTGTCTTCAGGCAAAGATCCTTGGTCCTGCTGCAGACACAGGGGTGCAGGACAGAGGCCCGGCCCAGGCCCGGCCCTGCGGCAGGCTGGGGGCTCCACAGAACCGCCCTGGGGAGACGTGAGGCCAGGGGCGCTGCCCTCCGCAGAGGGGCCTTGGGGCCAGTTTACGAAGGTGGAGTCGGGAGGTTTCGTCCGAAGCAATGGTTCCGGAATGTGGTTCGACAGTCAAGTTTGGGGGCAGAACGTGGTCAGAGACGGTTCACAGCCTCTCCCTCCCCTGGACATCAGCTCTGAGGAGGCCAGCCAGTGCCTGGGCCCTCAGACCTGCCGTCTCTGTCTCCGGGGTCGAGGACCCTCACCCCAGGGGGACGGGCTGGGCAAACCCCGGGCAGCTGACGGGGTACCCCCGCCCCATACGAGCGAGAGCAGGGCTGGGCCTACTGGACCTTGGGCACCCGCTGCTCAGCCTCGCAGCCCAAGGCCTCACAGGGCCTCAGGGGAAGGAGGGGTGTGGGTCCCAGCACCCCAGGCCACGGGGGCTCAGCCCAGGCAGGCAGCACCCGGGCTCTGCGGCTCCGGCCTCACTCCTTCTCGAAGCAGGGCTGCCCGGGAGTGAGCGCACTGAGGGCCCAGCAGCAGGAGGGCCGTGGGCCTGGGCCGCAGTGACAAGGTCCAGGCTGGACCTTCCCTGCCCCGGGGCCACACCCGCTTCCAGAACAGGCCCCCTCACCCGCCGGACACCCGCACCTTGAGGCACCCCTCCAGCGGCAGCCCCCCTAGAATTCCCCCAGGCAGGAGCTGGGGCAGAAGCATGCAGTGGTGGACGGATTTCATTAGGAAACTGGTTTTTCTTCTTATTTCTGCCCACCTGTTCTCTCTCCTGCCTCCAGTGAGCGACAAAGGAGAGAAGGAGCTGGGGGCACTCACCCTGAAGCCCTCACCCTCCGAAGGATCTGCAATGCTGCCCTTACCATCTTCAAGGGGGGGGTGGTGTTGAGAGCCGGCGGCAGGGCTGGGGCTGGCAGGGCCATTAGGGCACAGGGCTGTCCTCACGGGCAGTGAGAGTGGGCAATCCCCCGGGGGGCTCTGCGCCTGCGCCCACCCGCCTGCCCACAGCGCTATCTCTACTTCCCATGGCGCCGTCCTGTCCAGTCCGCTCGTAGGCCCGGGTCCCACCTGGGAGGGGACCCCACCTTTGTGACCGCATCAGCTCAGTGAAAGGAGGAACCACGTGTGTGTAGCTGTTGACAGCACCCAGCACAAGGCGGGTTTGCTGAACTGCGGCAGAGTGGGGGCAGCTGCTGGAAGAGCCTCTGGGGCACCTCTCCTGGCAGCCCCGTCCCCATCTGGGCAGCTGGGAAGGTGACCGATCAGGTGCAAGTGCCCCAGGGCTAGCACCCTCCTGGCCTGGGTCAGGGGTGACCGTGGGAGAGGGGGCAGCTGAGGTAACTGACAGACTCTTGGGGAGACCCAGGTGCAGGTAGGGGTCTGGGAAATCATCACCAGCAGGCCCCAGGATGGCGCCCAGAGGGTGGCCGTCGCCACAGCGGGGGCTCCCAGCTGGCCAGGAGGGAGCGCTCTCCTGTCCGGGGCTCCCCGCCCGAAGGCCCCACAGGGCAACGTCCCGCCTGCTGGTCCCCACCAGGCCCTTCCTGGGTGCGCAGCTCCTCCCCTGCCCTGCCAATTCCAGCTCAGAGGCCAGACAGGCTCAGGGCCCTCGGCCCGCGCCCACAGTCCATCCTTTGTTTGCACATCTTCAAAGCAAGCACAGGAAATGCCAGCCCCGCGTCCCTCCCTAACCCCCTGACATCTTGAACCACTTGGGGGGCTCCAGCTCATCGCTCACATTCACTCCCTGAAGCCCCAGCTCCCCGCGAGCTGCTAAAAATAGGGTGTGACCAGCCAGACCTGGATGGGTCCTGGGCTCTGTCCACCGACGCTGAGGAAGGAGGCCTCAGAGCTGTGCTGGGCCCGTCACCCACAGGAGCAGAATAAAGGAGCCTTGTCAGGGCGAAGGCCCAGTGGTAAAAATACCCCCAAGGGCAGCCCTGCTGGTGCCAGGCTGCTTGTTTTTCTCTTCTGTCTTTTCCAGATGTTCTGTAGCCGTGTTTGTGTCACTTCTACAACAGACAGGGGTACAGAAACACACACAGCACTGCCGCACTGAAGGGACACCGCCGGTGGAGGCCTGGCATCGCCTGGGGCGCAGGAGGAGGCTGGGTGGGGAGGCTCAGAGCGCGCGGGGCCAGCTCTGCTGAGGGACGTCGGGGAGCCAAGGCCAAAAGACAGGTTTCCCGAGGGTCAGGGCCGGGCCAGCCAGGCCAGGGCATGGCCCACATCACGTAGCCCCGGGCCCGCTCCGTGCGCGCCCTGTGAGACCTCGGGCAGGCAGGCCAGGCGGGCACCCCCCTCCACTTGTGTCCAGATGTCCACCTGACAGGCCCTCCAGCCCTGGCCGCTCAGTCCTCCACAGACCCCTAGGAGACCCAGGCACTGTCCTCCAGCCACCTCTGCTCAGCCCCTGGGAGCCGGGAGCTCCAGCCGCGGCCTGCTCCCCAGATGCCCACCCCGCAGGGGCAGGACAGCTGGTAGCCTCAGGCCCCACCCTTGCCTGGGGCCCAGAAGGGGAGGCAGACTCGCCCAATGTCCCCTCCAAGTCTGCCGAGGGGCGGGGGCAGCCAGGCTGGGACTCTGCTGAGAGCCCCTCTTCAGAGCCGTGGTCATGGTCAACAGTGGGCAGAGGGGGCGGGGAGGCTGTGGCGAGAGCTGCACGTGGTGTCAGGCCAGCTGGGGAGATGCCAGCTCATTACTTTCCAGGTGGATGGCTCAGGCCAGAAGCTGGACCTCTCCAAATCCCAGCTGTGTCACGCAGCGGACAGCACTGCTGGCTCTCGGGATCTAGTGAGGACTAAAGGAGTCGCTGTGTGCAAAGCCCCGCTCCCTCCCCAGCACCCGTGGCCCCGGGAGGCCACCACCATCCTGGCAGGCTGCACCCACCGCGTCCCTCAGAGTCCTGACAGCCCGCCACGCCCAGCGCTGCGTGGGGCGCCTCGCAGGTGATAATAGCAGCTGTACAGACGCTGCTCACTGCCCCCCACACCCACCCTCCCTCCACCCTCAGTATAGCACTCTGATTTTATGGGGCAGCAATGTAAAGGCAGCTCCCAGCCTCCTTGCAACAAGATGGAAGCAAAAGTCATGTCGAAGGGCTTCCAGGAGAGCTCCAGAGACAAGGCCAGCTCAACCCAGAAGGCCCCCATTGCCCTGGGCCTGTCCCTTCCTCTTACCTGGAATGCAGGCGTGAAGGACGGAGCCCCAGCAGCCGTTTTCAACCATGGGGCAGCCACGAGCCTGGAAGCTCTGTGCTCAGGATGGCAGAGCAGCCCCACAGAGGAGCCCCGGCCGCTGATGAGAGCTTGGAACTGCCACACGATCCCCAGCTTCTGCTTGAGAAAATCATCTCTGAATGTTTTTGTCACTGTCGTCAGAGGTCCGTTACTAGCAGCCACGTGCAATTCCTAATGGATTCACTGTCTGAGAAGCCCTGACCCCAGGCCAGGCACGGCACCCCCTTTTCTCACTTGTACACATCATCCAATTGCCACTACCTCCCGAGACAGTGGATGTTACCAACTGCTTCTACAGAGGAGGAAAGGGAAGTTCAGGTCCTGCGACTTGCCAGCGAGCCACAGCCAGGAGAGGGGCCAGCCCAGCCCGGGACTGTGGACCCCAGCTCTTGGCCGAGTGCACGCCAGGGGGAAGACACAGCTAGAGTCGGGTTCCCAGTACCTCGGAGTCCCCCTGGCCAGGCCATGCCCGGCCTTAGACACACAGGCTCCGCAGGACGAGGTTGATCCTAAGTCTGAGGGACACGCAGGAGTGTGAGAATCTGTGGGTGACAGTGGTGGAAGGGGCTCAGGCTTCGGAGCCCCGGGGGGGATTCTGGGCCTGAGCCCACGTGCGATCACACCTGGCCCACAGGAGGTGCTCCCCACACGTTCCCAGGCCCTTTGGTCCACAGACTCGCAGCTCAGACGGTGCCGGGGGACAGGCAGACACACCTTGCCCCACATGTGCCCTACCTCCTTTCTCTGGTTTTAAAGCAAATACAGGAAATATAGAAATTGCAAAAATGTATAATAGCAGAAAAAAGGATTAAAAGCCTCCAGAAATCGCTGTTAATACAATTTGGAATATCTGTGATGATTCTAGTTAAAAATGAGAGTGCACCATTTCTCACGCTGACGGCCGCTGGCACTCCTCCTGTGTGGACTCTGCCTGCGTCCGTCCCCGTTGCTGAAACACGGTGTGACTCTCCCTGTAGGACCCACTGCCTACAGTTCCTTCAGGCCGCAAGTGTCCTTTCCCACTGGCAGTGACCTCGTTCTGCTGACTTGTTTTCTGAAATACACATGTTTATTAGAACATGTGGGTTTTCTAATCTAACTTCTTTGTCTCCCAGTTTCTTTAATTTTATGAAGTACTTTAGAAGTCCTTCCAGAAGTTTAAATGTTGCATTTCACGTCACCGCTAACACACATGTGGAAGCACAGAGACACAGAAATGGGAGGAGACTCAGACCCACCTCCCAAACCCTGAGCCATAGGAAGTGTCCCCCGACCTCCCAACACAGGGCAGCCAGGGCGTGATGAAGCGGGACCTGGCCAGGCCAGCCCTGTGTCCTGGGCTTGAGGACGGAGCCCTCGTTCACACCCTCCGAACGTCCTGCTGCGACAAAGTGGTCACTGCACATGCCGGCCTCCCGCCCCCCCCGAGGCTCTGGCCACCGCGCAGCCGCGGGGCACAGCCAGCTGCACGGGCCGTGGGGCTGAGATCGCTGTCCCTGCATCCTTTCTCAGGGTCGTGGCTCCGAGGTCTGGAAGATGAGGGGTGACCAGGCCGGTTTGGACAGCAGACACTGATGCCCGCCAACCCCCTGGGGAGGGTGGCCCCACTCAGGGGACAGTCTCACTTCCAGCACTACTCAGAGTTGGAAGCTCGACGAGACGCCAGCGCCCGCAGCTCCTCCCTCCAGAGCCCAGCACCTGGCTTCAGTGGACACCACACTCCGTGAGATGCTCCTCTTCCTGGTACAAGCCGTGCTTGGGCACCGCCCGGACAGCTGGCCTCGCGGACAGGAGAGGAGAGGGAGTGGCAGGAAGAACCAGGCGTGCTGTCCCCCAGGTGAGGCCACAGGAGCCGGAGACCCCTGCCCCAGGCCCCTTGCCCACTCTCCACACGTGAGTTCCCTTCTTTGGCCTCCGTTTCTCCATCTGAGGACCGAGGGCAGTGGGTGGACGGACTCAAGATCAGAGGAGACGAGGGTCTGAATTGGTGGGAGCAGAGGCTAAGGCCAGGCAACGGGCAGGAGGCCCAGCCCTGGTCCCTGCAGGGCTGCACCCACACCCCTGCCCTCCGGACCCACAGCCCGAAGGTAGGGCTGTCGTGCCTGCCCAGACAGGGCCCCGCCCGGCCAGACCTAGGACGCAGGCATCAAAGGGGCCGGGCTGCGGGTGAGGGAGAAAGGCTGCAGCGGGGGCTGAGCTGCCCTGCAAGAGCTTGGCTGCTGTCAGGCAACGAGCCTGCCCCCGAGAGGGAGGGCGCCCAGCCCCCAGCACCACCCCTGCTCAGGCCCACAGGCTGGAGGAGGTGCAGAGACCCTCCCTGGGGCGGGGGGCGCGTGCTTCCTCAGGGCACTGAGCCACTGCTGGGGCGGGGCAGGGGGTGGGTTGCCAGCCCGTCTGAGTGGACGCTCCCAGGAGCACACGCGGGGCCTCAAGTACACGTTTCAGGGAGTGGCCAGGGGACCCTGTGCCTGCCCCGGAGGGGCCCCGTGTGTGTGGATGTGGACGCCCCCCAGCCCTGACCACACACACACACACACGGCCGCGTGGGGACAGCCACAGGCGCACCATATGTGCTCGTCTGACTGCAGCACCCAAGGGTCTCTGAGACCCCCGCCCACGGCCCCTCATCTGTAGACAAGGACCTGAGGTGGCTGGGGTCCCTGGCTGGGTGAGTCCTGGGCCTCTGTCTGACTGCCCAGGGCAGGGCAATCACCTGCCATCTGGACGCCCTGCCTTGTGCGCAGCAGGGAGGCCAGAGGCTAACCCTGGGGGTGTGGAAGGGCTGGGAGGGAGGGGACACCGGGAGGGGCAGAGGCCTGGGCAGCAGGATGTCTGGGCGCCAGAGTCCCAGCCTCCAGCCTTAGAGAGGCTCAGGCCTGGAAGCTGAACATACACAGGCCTTTGATCCAGCCGTTCTACCCGCAGGGTGTCGCCAGCAGACAGCAGCACGCGTGTCCCCCGTGCAGGGGCAAGAAGACACTGGTAGCAGCCCCCAAGGGTGACAGGATACTGCCCCTGAGACACGCGCGTCCTAAGCCCCAGAACCTGTGACTGTGGCCCCTTACTGGAGAAAGGACATTGCCAATGGGATTAAGTGGAGGTCCTTGAGGTCCCGCTGTTACCACGTGGGTCCTTGTAAGAGGGAGGCCGCTGGGTCAGAGAAGGAATCAGACGTGGGGTGAGGAGGCCACGAGCCAAGGGATGCAGGTGCCTCTAGAAACTGGAAACGGCCAGGAACGGATTCTCCCCTGGAGCTTCCAGAAGGAACCAGTCCTGCAGACCTCTGACCTCCAGAACTGGGAGAGAGCGAAAGCGTGTTGTTTTAGCCACTGACCTGGCGGGATTTGTCAGAGTAGGTGAGATGGAGGAGAAGCCAAAAGCTGGTGCTGTTTGTTTTTAATTTATTTATTTAATTTATTTATTTTTGGCTGCACTGGGTCTTCGTTGCTGCGCGCGGGCTTTATCTAGTTGCAGCGAGTGGGGCCTCCTCTTCGTTGTGGTGCGCGGGCTTCCCATTGCAGTGGCTTCTCTTGTTGCAGAGCACGGGCTCTAGGCGCACGGGCTTCAGTAGCTGTGGCTCGCGGGCTCTAGAGCGCAGGCTCAGTAGTTGTGGTGCACAGGCTTAGTTGCTCCGCGGCATGTGGGATCTTCCCGGACCAGGGCTCGAACCCGTGTCTCCTGCATTGGCAGGTGGATTCTTAACCACTGCGCCACCAGGGAAGCCCGAGAGCTGGTGCTATTTGCTTCCCCTAAGTAAGTGCAGCCCAGAGAGCGGCGCACACCCCTGGGGGCCGGGGCGGCATCACCCGCGGGGGGCGGGGAGTGCCTGGGAAGGGCTCAGCTGTGTTTAGCATCTCAATCTGGGTGCTGGTCTCACGGGTGTTTCCTGCTTGTGAAAACTCACCCACGGGACACGTCAATTTCACACCTCAGGAAAAGTGAGCGGAAGTTCAAGGCCAGAGAGGGCTGGGGGGGCCGGGGGTGGGCGCAGGGGGCAGCTCAGCATGGTTTCTGACGGCCGGGAGGCTGACTAAGCACCTGGAGTCCGGGCACACCCCAGCTCCGCAAGGGCGCCCACTGCAGATGGACACAGGCTCCCACTTTGCACCTGCACGGCCTCCTGGACCACGAGGGACACATCCCCACCCTCAGTCAGGGACCCTGAGGCGCCGGCCCGCGGTACAGCCCGGAGCCCGTGGGCAGGGGGCCTGGCTGCCTCCCAGAGGCCGCCCTGGGCACAGGCGTTTAATCAGAGCCGGGGGGTCAGACGAGCCAAGTGGCTCAGGCAGAGTCTCCCCAGCAAAAGCGGGCTCCACCCCTCACACCCCAGGGGCCCTCTGTGGGCAAGGCAGGGGTCCCAGGCCGAGGAGAAGGAGCTCCCCGAAAATGCGGCCCCCCACCCCACGCACCTGGGTCTCCCCTCTTCCAGAACCCCTCACCCTCAGCCTCACCTTTCAGCCTCACACCCATGCGAGCCCACCTTCACCCGTCCTCCCTGGTCTCCCCGCCCTCCTGCCTCTTTGCAGCCTCCGCAGAGGGCATCCCTTGTCCTGGGCTGGCTCAGCACCCCAGCCTCCGCACCCCCCCTCGCCCCAGCTCTCAGGAAAGGGGGAGCCGGTGGGCAGCGCCTGGAGGGAACGGGCAGCGCGGACGCAGCGCTGTGCGTGTGAGCCCCCTGCGTGCACAACCACGGCTGGGACACGACAGAGCGAGCACCTGAGATACAACTGGGGAGGGAGAAGAATTGTACCATGACGTCCTTTGCTCTGTTATAAACTTCCTTCCAAAACGTGGAGCCCTCACGAGGCGGTGCACCTTGGGCACTCAGGAGCCGCGCGTCGAGCTGAGAAGATTTCTCTGTGCGCCGTTTTCAAGGAAGATTAAAATGACAGCTATTTCCAAAACACACAAAGTCGAAGTGACCCTGAGTAATTAAAGCGTCTGAGAGGTGGGAAACAATTCCCCATATCAAAGACGGAAAAAATTCGAGAAGAGATTTACAAAGTGGCGTTTTAACACCCAATGTGATCTCTTGCTATGAAACTGCTCTTTTCTGTCAGATGCTGTGTTTTCTCTCTTGAATAAGGTAACCAAAATTCAGACTGGCTACGCACAGTTACTAATGCTTGCCCAGAGTACCTCCACACGCTGGGAGCTGTGACAGACTTCCTGGAGGACTTCTGGAAACGTGCGTCCAAAGTTCAAATATGCAGACCTCTGACCCTGCATTTCTGAGAATTTTTTTCTAAGGAAATAGTTGTGCAAGGATGCATATGGCAGGAACCTTTGTCATAATGGTGAAAACCTAGCAGAAAAGCCACCGGAACCTGGCTGGTAGAGTGAATAAACGGTCCCCCCGTAGGGTGGGGTAGGCTCGGCCTGTGCACGTCTCCAGAGGAAGCTGCCCCTTGGTTCCAGAAGTTACAGCAAGATCTCAGTTGTGTTAGGACGTAGCAGCAGCTCTCAGCCAGGGACGGGTTCCCACCCGACTCGCACAACCTGGGGACACGGCCACGTGTCCAGACAGCTGTGGATGTCACGATGTGACACGTGTGACTGTCACGACTCGGGTGCTCCTGGCGTCTGCTGGGCGGAGGGCAGGGGATCTGCTCACCACCCCGGGAAGCACGGGTCGTCCCTACACAGAGAACGTCGACAGTGCCAAGGTTGAGAAACCCCAGAATGCAGCCTTCTGAGTATCTGAAAGTCTGCCCGTCACACCGTTAACGAAGTTGAAACCTGAGGTGCAGGGCTGAGGGTGGAGGATTACGATGGGCCTGACTCTCTATATATTCGTTTGCATTTTCAATAAATTATGTTACGAGATTTGTCTCCAAAACGCCACTTTGAGTCCATCTCCCTCAAGGTTCCTAGTGGGGCACAAGGCACTTTGTTTCAAATGAGCCCTGACACCCTCCCGCCCCCGGCTTGTCTCTGCCTGTCAGGATGATAAGAACGTGTGCTGAGGCTGTTCACTCCCCCCCACCCCCGATTTTAATGGCTTTATTGAGCTATAATTTACATACCGTAACATACCCACAGCGTTGTGCAACCAATACCACCGTGTAACTGTAGGACACCGTCACCCTCCCCCAAAGAAACCTCGAGCCCATTCGCAGCCGCTCCACACACTCCCCACCCCCAGCCCTCGGCAGCCACAGTCTGCTCCCCGTCTCCTTAGATTTGCCTGTTGTGGAGACTGCATGTAAATGGAATCGCATAACATGCGGTCTCGTGCGACTGGCTTCTTTGACTTAGCGTAACGCTTTCCAGGTTCATCATGTTGTAACGCGGCTCAGAACTCCAGTCCTTTTGGTGGCCGAATAATATTCCGTTGTATGGACAGACCGCGCTGTGTTCGTCCGTCCGTCCGTCACGGGACTCTCGCGTTGCTTCCACCTTCCGGCTGCGGTGAGCAACGCTGCTGTCGTCACCCACGTACGCGCTTCCGGAGGAACATGTGATTTCACGTCTCCTGAGTATATACTCGAGTGGCGTGGAATTGCCGGCTCATGGGGTAGCTCTATGTTTAACCTTTGAATGAACTACCGGACTTTTCCAAAGCGGCTGCAGCCGTTTCACTCCCCCACCGGCAGTGCACGGGACCCCCGTCTCCCCACCTCAGACGAGTCCTTCTACTTTTAAAGAGGAACCTTCCAGGAGCGCGGCCACTTGAGAGCAGCGGCCCTGCAGTCCCAGCAAGGAGAAGTCACTTGCTACCTCCTCAAACTCTATGCAAATAAATGTGGAAAATGGATAACATGAGCCCTATCCTAGGAAACATAATTTGCTAAAACGAACAAGGGTGAGGGAGAGACCTAAATAGAACAATTGCCAAAAGAAAAGGAGAACTGTGTCAAGCAGCTATGTTCCAAAACAGTACGAGACCCGGGCAGTGTAACCAAGAAATTCTGCCCAACCCCCTCCAAGAAGAACAGATCATTCCAACATCATTCACACAGCTTTAGAGCACAGACACAGACAGGTTCTGATTGTATCCAAGGTAAACGTGATACTGATGTCGAAATCCAACGTATATTGTACATAAAGATGGGTCTCTTCTATGAAGACCCGTGCAAAGATCCTAAGTGACACGCGAGCAAACAGGTTCTAGCCTGTTCGCACTTCAGGGGCATCAGACTCCATGAGAAGCAGGGCCTACTTCAGGGGGCAGTTACTGACGCAATTCGTGGATTTGATGAAGATGTTTCATGAAATGCAACACTCATTCTCATTTAAAGTTTAAAAAGGTAACGAAATAGAAATAGGTGGAAACCTCCTTCACATGATAAAGACACCTCCGCCCCGCACAAGCATCATGCTTGATGGGGAAATACAGATATCTTCGTCCCTAAGACCAAAGCCAGACAAACCCACCATCCGCCCTAATGTTTGGCATTGCTGCACAGGTGAGAAAAGGAAAGAAACCAGGGGCATTCAAACTGAAAAAAGAAAGGTAAAATTAACACTATTTTCAGAGTATATGATTGCATACTTGGAAAAACAAATAAAATCAACTAAACATTGTTATAAGCCAAAGGAGAATTCTGCATGATGACTAAGTACAAAAATAATATATAGAAAGCTGTAGCTTTCATCAATACCCCTAATAATACATTGTAGAAGATAGAAGAGAAGATCCCACTTGAAATAGCAACAAGCCTGATAAAATCCGAAGGAATAAATCCTACATGAAGAAAATGTTTACACAGATATGTTTTGAATGAATAAAAAGTCAGACTATGCCCTTGCGTAGACAGATTCAACATCATAAAGATGTCAGTTCTCCAGAGCTTCATCTAAAACATTAATGTGATTCCAATAAAAGCACCAAGAAGACACTTTAAATAGAAAAGTTTAAAGTAAAGCATCATAATTACAATGAGGTGGTACCGTCACGCGTGTAAGTGGATAAATGCTGGACGAGGCGTTCCTGGTATCAACCCAAACACACGGACCACGTCCTGTGTGGGGAGACCTGGCTTGTTCGGTGTATGATAGGCGATGTTGGGACACCTAGAGCTGGCTGGAGGAAAGCTTAGATATAGATCTCACATTCGACACCAGAAAAGTCAAAGATATAAATACAATGAAAGCATGAATGTTCAAAGGATCCGTGGGAGACCATTACATTTCCTTATCTCAGGGTAAGGAGGGCCTCTCTACACAAGACAAAATCTGAAGCCGTAAAAACATGGTACAAAGTAGCTGCTTAGGGGGACTTTTCTTCTGCTTAGGGTGGAAGAAGCGACAAGAGAACGTCACTCCCACCATGACATGAATAAGCCTTCAGAATCATCATTTTGGGGCCACTGGAGGAGCTGAGGTGGAAGGACAGCCCCGGGAGCTGAAATCCAGCTGACAAGACGTACAGCTGCCCCCAAGCTGGGAAGCAGAAATCAGCAGCATTTTGACAAGTTCTCAGGACCCCATGGGGCTGACGTGGCAGTTTGGAAGCCCCCGGGAGTCCTGACACAGGGGTCATGATTGCTTAGGGCCCGCCGAGTCCTGGGAGCCGCCCGGGGGACTTGGAGAGCCGCTCTGTGGCGCAGGGCACGGGGTGCCCATCCGGTGGCGATGGAGGGGCAGGTGGGCCAGGAGAAACCACCTGTGCCCCTGATTCTGTCTGATGCCAGGCAGGTGTCCTCTGCGTCAGGGGACAGTGACCAGCCTGCCTTCGGGACACCAAAAATGAGGCTGGGAGTGCTGCCTTTGGGAGTGGGGTGGGACTGCACGTAAACCCTGCACTGGGTACCATGGGGCGAAGGAGGGAAGGCAGCAGAGGGAACCCCGGAGGCCCAGCATGTTCCGTCCCGGGGAGCATGTCCTGTGTGTGCCGTTTAGTCAGTAGGATCCACCAGGGTGTCAGTGTGGACAAAGGTGCTGTACCTTGCAGCATGTCAGCCCCGGGGGCAGCGGGGTGAAGGGCCTCCTGGAACTCTTCAGTAAGTCTGCAATCACTTCAAGATAAAAGTTGAAGAAAAACGACAGCAACTGAGAAGCAGTTTGCACGCTCTTTCCTTTCTGCATCCTCTATCCAGGGGGTGTCACGGTGAAACCTCGGCCCAAAGTTCCACCCTGCCCGTCAGGAGGGAATCCCTCTGCCAGCCCTGTGTGCCTGTGAAATGACCTGGGGCTGAGGGCTCTGGGCCCAAAAAACGGGAACACCCGCATGTCCACACGTCTCCGTGCGCACGGGACATACCGCGCACTGGGGCGAAAGTGTGCAGGGAACCGCAACTGGGGCAACCGTGTGCACAGCTCCACGTGTGTGTGTCCTGGCTGCAAGTCCAGGTCTAGGTGTGCCCCACTACAGACGCACAAACCCTCAAGAGGACTCCAGGAGGGGGGACACCAGCAGAAGGAGGCGTGGCCCTGCACAAGCCCCAGCACCTCTGAACTCTGACCAGGGGATTTACTGTTTACTCAGAAACGCTACCTGTACACGTTTTAAATAATGCTTAGTGGTTCCTGGGGAGAGCAGGTTCCGGCTGGGGGACTCTCCTGGGGTTCACAGCACCTGGCACAGAGCAGGAATCACATAATGCTGGATGAATGAATGAAAGAAAGAATGAACCGGTAAAGAAACAATGGAAGGTCCCCAGTTCCCCCTCGAGCTCCCCAACCTGCCCCCTGCCCCACCTTCTGCCACCCATCCTAGTGGCGCTCCTGGGCTCACCTCACTGGCCCCCCAGGGCAGGAACCAGCTCTCCTCATCTCCAGAGACAGAGCAGAACTCTCCCACCCACTCTTTCCTCTCCCACCCCCTTTCTTCCCTCCTTGCAGCCACCTTGGGCCCAGACACTCTGGCAGGACTGGGAGGGCTGAGATGCTGCCCCGTGGGGGGGAGGGGTCTGTTCACCTTCTCTGGAAACGCAGCAAAGGCTGAGGCTGTGCAGCACGAGGGGACGGCCCTGCTCAACAGTGGACACCTGTGCACAGCTTAGTGCTGGGACGCTATCCCCGCTTGTTGACCTTCAGGTGCTCAGGGGCACTAGCCTCCATGACCCCCAACCCCCGGCCCTACCCCGCTGCCTCCAAGCTGCATTTCTAGCCCCCCGGCTCTGGTCCGCGCCCCCCCGCCAGGTCCACCCAGAGACCTTCTCCGCAGACCCCCCGCACAGCTCTACACGGTGCTCCTGGCTGGAGACAGAGGGGTGGCCCTTCCGGGAGGGGAAGGGCAGGTCAGACCCGGGAGGGACAAAGGGCCCACGGGCCCTGCCCTGGGAGATTGTGGCCTGTTCAGACCTTCTTGTCCAGCTGCAGGTCCCAGGTCGGCCGGGAGGGGTTGGGGGAGCAGGGCACTGAGCCCCACTGGAGTCCGCCATGCTCCGAGGCCACACGAGGGCCACGGCATCCCAGACCCTCCACGGTGGCCACGTGTGCCTACCTCCCCCGTCAGCACCCCACGGGGGCGCCCCTGTCCTCCCACATTTCTCCCCTTCCTCGTCCCCCTCTGGGTACAGTTCTCTGCAACCTGACGGAGGGAAGGCAGCCTGCCTCACCAGAGGTCTTCCTGGGCCGCCCACCGGAGCGCCCCTCGCCCCAGCCTCACGGCCGTCATGTATGAGACACGGGGTGGCCTCTCCTTCTCTCCAGGCCGCAGGCTGTGGAGGGGCGGGCGGGCAGGCGGGAACGTGGGTCCCAGCGGGGAGGGCGTCTCCCACAGCTGCAGCCACCCCTGATTCCCACCGAGCGCAGGCCCTGGCTTTGGGGCCCAGCCTCGGACAGTCTCCTGAGGGCCCTGGCCTGCCACCCAGCCCTTCTCCTCACGGCGTGGCCACCCCCCACCTCCCACGCAGGATGTGGCCTGTATCTGCGTCTCCTGCGTGTGTGAGGGGGAGGGGGGGCTATCTCAGGAACCCCCTGGAGTTCAGAGCCTTGCTGCAGCCCTTCTCCACCATCGAGTTCCCAAGGGCCCAGGGGCCACGAGGTCATAGCAGTCGTCCCCACGAGACCTCGGAGTCGCAGGCACTGTCCTCGCCCTGCAGACTCTCCCCTTCCCACCGGGGCGCAGAGAGAGCTGAGGCCCAGCTGCATCTGCTCGCCAGCCCCCAGGGCAGGAGAAGCTCAGGGAGAGGCCGAGACCAGCTCACCAGGGATGGATGCCGGGTCCAAGAGGGGAGAGGGAGGGGCCCACGAGAGCAGAGCTTGGCTCCCTCGTGGTCGGCAGGGTGGGCAGCGGCTGGAAGGACTCGGGCTGAGTCTGAACGCTGCACCCCAGCCTTGCCCTCGCCTGACCAGCCATGTGACCAGGTGGTGGCCTCACGTGGAAGGCGACGACACACAGGCCTCTGCCCTGGGATGTCTGCCATGGGCAGGTTTCGAGGTTCAGAGCCCTCTGGGGGCCGTGGGCCTTTGGGTCCAGTGTGGGGTGAGCCCCAGGTCACTCCACCGTGCCAGGGAGGGGCTCTCAAGACACGTCCTGGGCCAGCAGGGACTTGCATGGACCTCCACCCATCCCTTCTCTCTGTTATCACCGGGGACTGCTCCCCCGTGTGAGAGCTGAGGCTCCTGGAGGAGGGCCCGGTGGGGCGAGGGTCCCAGCCCACTCCCGGGCAGAGCCCCGAACAAGCATGGGGCCAGGTGTGCCCAGTCCTCCCCCGGTCCTGCAGTCTCAGTAAGCGGGGGCTCCATGGCTGTGGAGAGCAGAGGCGTCTGCAGGTGGTCCTGCTGCTCCAGAGCCTGGGCGTCCCGAGGGCAGTGGTCAGTTTACGGGACCCTCAGCTGAGCTTTGGTGCCAGTGACCCAATCGCACAGGAATCTAGGTGCTGCTGGGAAGCCGGCTGTAGACGGGCCAGCATCCGAGTCAGCTGGCTTCAGTAACGGAGGTGACCCCCGTGACCCGGGCAGGCCCCCAGACATCTCCTGACTGATGATAAAGGTGCCGTTGGTTCCATCTCTCTGGCACGGCGGGGCTGCAAGGGCGGGGTGAGGGCCGCCTTCCTGCAACAGCCTGAAGAGCTTCGGGCCTGTCCGTTTTATAGACTGAGCTGGGGTCCAGGTAAGCTCTCCTTTCAATTAAGCATCTTCCGCTAAAAGTAAAGTTTGCCAACCACTGACGGAGCCAAGCCTCATGAACGCCCCGAAGGAGGCAGTGCAGCCAGGCGAGGAAGAGGCCGGGCCGGTCAAGGGCAAAGCCAGTTGGGCGCAGCCCCACACCCCCTGCGGCCTCAGCCTCTCCCTGTCTGGGTCTGGCGCTTTGGGCCAGGGTGGGAGAGGGACCTGGCAGGAAGCCCCCTGCAGCCAGGCCAGGCAGCCCGGCCCCTCTCCCGGCATCGATCACTGGCAGGGCAGCCCCAGGTCTGTCATCAATCACCCAGGGTTGATGGGCCTCTCTTCTGGAAGATTCCGGAACAATCTGCTTCACCGCTCCCATTCTTTCTCCAGAAGCGGGGTGGCGTCAGGGAGCTGTTGGTGGCCTCCTCTTCCCCCGCCCTGCGCCGACCTGGGGTGGGGCTCCAGGCCATTCTCCTGAGGCTGAGCCCCACCTCCATCGGCTGTGCATTTGGGACCCTGGGTAGGAGGGTTGGCTGTGGTGGTCTCAGGGCGTAGGGGATGCTGCCTGCCTGCCGCCCCGCTGATGCAGAGTTGGGCGCCACGGCCAGTCCTAAAGATAGGCCAACCCCAAACCAGGCCAGGACCCCTGGGGCTTTGGAGCCCCCCGCACGCAGGCCCCCAGGGGTCTGTTCCCCACTCCCCATCCAGGGAACCCCTTGGAGGGTGGCCCCAGAGAAGGATTGGGGTGACAAGATGGAAAGACACAGGAGGCAGAGATGCCTCCGGAAAAAGCATGCTGGTCCGGACAGGAATCCCTCAGATGTGCCCCAGCGCAGGCCCGGGTAGCAGAGAATCTAACCTCGCCCAAAACGAGGTCTGGCCACGGCCCCGGCTTCCAGGAGGTGAGCCCTGAGCCCTTGGAAGGTACCACCTAGTGGGGGTGTCTTTGTTCACCTGGCGACCTCGGTGACAAATGTGATGTGAGGTGCAGTCTTGGGGTCATGTGGTATCAATTGACCTCAGGAGGGGCTGGACGCTGAGGTCAGCCACTTGGCCAATCCTGAATCAATCAATGAATCGTGCTCCCGTAGCGGAGCTCCCGGAGCAGCTCCAGACTCGGGCTGCAGTGAGCCCACGACTGGCTGTGCTCCAGGCCCTGATCTCACGTGGATGTGGGGAGGCCGGCCACCCTACCTCCAAGAGAGGACAGTGGAAGCTTCCTGTCTGGCGTTTCTCCCAGGTTCTGCGCTCAGCTTCTCCCCATGGCTGCCTTTAACATGTCTCCTTTCCCGGGAAGCACCATAACCCTGAGTGTAGCAGCTCGGGTGTGTTCTGAGAGTCTTTCTAGTGAATTACAGAACGTGAGGCTGGTCTCAGGGACCGCAGACTTGTCACTGATGTCAGAAACAGTCTTGTGTGGATTTTCCCTCCCGCCTGGGCCGGGTAAACTCTGGACCCCACCTCCCAGAGCTGCTGCGGGGAGACTGGTCCTGCCGTCCCGGGGGGCCCCCGACATGTGGCGGAGGTGCTGGAGGTCACCCACTTGCTCCTCTGAACACAAACGGCTGTGCTGGCAGGGCAGTGAAGATGGAGAAGGGTCTGTAAACATCTAAACAAGCTCTGGCCACTAGCCCTCTGGGACTCAGGTTCCTTAGCTGGAGAACGGCACAGCGGGGTCCGCCTACTGAGGTCACCTTCCAGGGCCACACTGCAGCCAGACGGGGGCCCGGGCCAAGGCTCCACCCCCGCCCAGCGGGCCATCTGCACAGACCTCAATTTCAAACAGAATCAAAGTCTTTTTAGAGTTTGGGCAAAAATCTTGTGATTTTTCTTCTTTTCATAAGTTTGGGCTTGGCAAGTCCCAAACTATACTTTGCCAAGCTCTCCTTCCTCCTGTAATTTAAAGAAGAAAAAAAACAAGACGCCAAACCACTGTGCATTTCAAGGGAAACCCGGCCTGTGTGCCGCTTCTGCCGCGTCATCAAAATCACGGTTTGGAGAATCGGCGTCGGGTCCAACAGCCTCGCAGAGCCTTTCCCCGAGTTTGGTCATTTTCTATTTTATCGTTTTATTTTTAATCCGTCCACAAGGTGCTGTCTCTGCAGGGATCTGGGAGCCGGCCAGGCCACAGCTGGCCAGGTGATCCCTGCCGAGACCCCCTCCCCAGGGCTGCCAGGCCTGAGGGCCGGTACCCGGGAGCCGGCGGGCCAGACCCCAGCTGTGGGTGGAAGCGGGACAGCCGGCGAGGGGTCCTGGGTTGTGAGCTGCCGCCCTCCGCCCTGCCCGTCCACTTCAGAGGCTAGGGACCCAATACCGTCTCCTGACTCTGTGTGCCAGGACAGACAGACGTGCTGACACCACCCACAGGGCCCAGAGGGCCTCAGGGTCCTCTGCTCCATGCTCCGGGGGCTAACAGGGAGGGGCTGCTCTACCACGGCGGGGTCTGGGGAAGGATGAGGGCCTCGGGATCAGGGCTGGTGCTCGACCTGCACCTTGCCCTCTGGGGGTTCCCTGGGGAAACAAAGGATAGAAGCGTGGCCTCCTGGGTGAGCAGACCCCAGGCAGGGGAGACGCCAGAGGGATAGGCCCCCTGGCTGAGCTCTTGGGACAGGCAGGCAGGATCTGCTGTCTGGTCCATTTGACTTGACCAAGCCCCGTATGTCCTCCATCGTGGGTTTTCCGGGGCCCTCAGTGGAGGAGGGATGCTGCAGGGCCTACGCCCTCTGCAGATGGGCGGGTGCCATGCCCCAGGGAGCCGCCGAGCCACACACCTCTGTGTGATGACAAGGCACCAGCCCACTTACGGGGCCGGGAGCCAAGTGTCCACAGCTTTGAGGAGTGGTTTCTGCTCAGATTAAGGGATGAGCATCTCCACTTCCACCACGTGACCCATTCTGCAGATCTGCCCGGGGGCACCAGCCTGCTGGGGACACCAGGCCCACAGAGTCAGGCGCAGGCTCCAGCCCTGGCACGGCGCTCAGCCGTGCACCCCCAAGCTCAAAATTCCAAAGGACCTACTGTACAAAGATGTGCGGGGAGAGGCTGCAGACCCCTGGGTCTCAGCTGCTGGGCCTGGGGGGTTCCGGGGTGGGTGACTCCACCCATTTCCAGGCAGCCCCGGAAAGGCCACACCTGCCTCCCCAAGGCAGGACGGCGCCGCCGTGAGCACGGGCGATGATGACTGGGGACACTAAGCACGGACAGCCCGGGGCAGGACAGGAGGGGGCCAGGGTTCTACAGCGAACTTTCCAGACTGTGGGACACACAGCACCAGAAGCTGCGTAAGGCAGGCCGGGCCCGGCAGGTGCTGCCCGTTACACCCTGGCTGAACAGCAGCCGGAGGTACACGGGGGCCAGAGCCACTGACGCCCCTCTGACCCCACAGTCACAGCGATGTGGCCGCCTGCCCCGAGCCCGGCAGGGAGCCCCGGGGCAGGAGAAGTCACCCAGACCAACAGAACCGGAGGGCTTGGGGGCTGACCTCAGCAAACCACAGCCAGGATGGGGTTGAAAACGCCTGCATCTCATGTAGGGTTTAATCCTGGGACAGAGGGACGGCTCGGCATCAGTGAATCTATAGATATAACCCACTATGTGAAGAAGTGAGGAGAAAAAAATAGGATCATCTTAAAGGTGTTGAAAGCATTTCATATCCTTTCCTACTAAAGTAAAGAATGGAGCAAACCTCCCTAACGTGATAAAGATTTCTTCTAGAAACCTTCAGCCAAAGTCATGATTAACGGTAAAACTTTAAAAGCACCCCCCTGACAGTCAGGAGAACACACAAAGGTCTCCATCGTTACCAATATATTTTTTTAATAAAGTTATTTATTTATTTTTATTTTTGGCTGTGCTGGGTCTTCGTTGTTGCGCACAGGCTTTCTCTAGTTGCGGCGAGCGGGGGCTACTCTTCGTCACGGTGCACGGACTTCTCCTTATGGTGGCTTCTCCTCTTGCAGAGCGTGGGCTCTAGGCACACAGGCTTCAGCAGTTGTGGCTCGCGGGCTCCGGAGCGCAGGCTCAGTAGTTGTGGCGCACGTGCTTAGTTGCTCTGCGGCATGTGGGATCTTCCCGGCCCAGGGATCGAACTCGTGTCCCCTGCATTGGCAGGCAGATTCTTAACCATTGCACCACCAGGGAAGTCCCACCAATATTTTTACAACATTTCATCTTTTACCAGTATTACACTAGAGATCATAGGCAAGGCAGTAATATATATACTTTAAAAAAAGAACTGAAAGCCATAAATATTTGAAAATAAAAAGATCAAGCCATGATTAACTGTAGGTGCTATCGAGAAGTCAGAAGGGGGCCAACTGAAAAGCTGAGTTCCCTGGGGGTCCAGGGGTTAAGACTTGGCACTTTCACTGCCGAGGGCCCAGGTTCGATCCCTGGTCAGGGAACTAAGATCCCACAAACAGCGCAGTGCAGCCAAAAAAAAAAAAATATATATATATATATATATATATATAAAAATATTAAAACTAGTTAGATAATTCAGTCAGGTTGTGAGGTCACAAAGCAACATTCAATAGTCACTAACTTTCCTGTACAAGTAATGACTGAGGAAAATACATTGCCAAAAATGTCACAAGAGCCAAAAAAATCTAAAAATAAATCCAATAAAATGTAAAAGGCCTAGATCAGGGGTCCCCAACCCCCGGGCCACGGACCACTACCAGTCCATCGCCTGTTAGGAACCGGGCCGCACAGCAGGAGGTGAACAGGGGGCGAGCGAGCGAAGCTTCATCCGTATTTACAGCCGCTCCTCATGGCTCGCGTTACCGCCTGAGCTCCGCCTCCTGTCAGCATTATGGGGAGCTGTATAATTATTTCATTATGTATTACAATGTAATAATAATAGAAATAAAGTGCCCAACAAATGCACTTGAGTCATCCCGAAACAATCCCTCCACCCCCAGCCCATGGAAAAATTGTTTTCCACATAACTGGTCCCTGGTGCCAAAAAGGTTGAGGACCACTGGCCTACATGATAAAAATTATAAAACTTCATTGAAAAGAAATTTTTAAAAAAACTGAATAAAGGGAGAAATTTGAAATATGTAAGATTCTCAATTTTGAGAAAAGAAATCAATTCTCCCAAAACTAGCCTACACATTCAGGGCAATTCATGAGACTTAAGGTCGAGCCCAAAGTTCTTACAGAGGAGAACATTTGAAAGAATAGCCAAGAAATTTTGAAAATTAAGAAATATGTGTCCTATTAAACTACGGTATTTGAAACAGTGAGCTTTTGGTCCAGACAGAAACCTGTGCAGAGACGGGAGGATGGGAGTCCGGAAGCCACCTGCGTGGGTTAGAATTCATGTGGACTGACTCACATGCCTGCGGGTGAGGTGGAATCTGCAACAGAGACTCCAGGTGAGAGACCTGTCTTTGATCCATAGAGAACTCCTCAGATATCATTACAGAAAGACCAACAACAAAGGTGGGAGATGGCAAAGGGCTCGGATAGATGGGCCCCAGGAAACACGCAAGGTGCCACGAACTTATGAGAACATCTCAACCTCCCAGTCCTAGGGAAGCACAGATGGAAACACTCGTGAGATTCACCTGTCGTCCAGGTGGGCACATGACAAGGGGCTTCACCTGGCCCGGTGTTTCGGAAGGACAATTTGGCCATGTTTATTTAAAATATTGAAGTGCACACCCCATAACTCAGCAGACGTGTTTCTGATCATCTGTTCTATAGAAGAACTCATGTGTGATCACATAGACTCACTGGTGGGGTTTAATGTCGATTTGTCTGAAATAACAGGACTCTCGAGCAGAGGCGTGGTTAATAGGAGGAGAATGCAGCCGCCTTTCAGAATAAAGAGGAAACAAACAGAAAGGACGGGGCGACCTGGACACACGAATGTGAAATGACCACCGGGACTCAGGGTTCAGTTAAAAACACTCCACAACAATATGCCTGATAGACCTGAACTATCAGGATCTCTCAGATGCCCAGCTAAGACCCAGAGAAAGTTCTAGAAGGGCATGCCTGCAGTGTTAACCTCCACACTCTGGATGGAGGGTGTGATCTGGGGCGTGAACAGGAACTTTATTTTTCATCACACACTTCTGAATTTGGAGTTATAACAGCCACGTGTACATGCGCTACTAGAGAATCTTTTAAAGTTTTTGGGAAGCTTTCGATTCTGGCTGCTGGTCACGCTCACTGCAGCTCAGCTGACAGCAGCGGGCTTCGGCTGCTCGGCCACCTCTCACCCCAGCACCTCCGCCCACTCCAGCAGGGGCTGCAGCAAACAGTCCCCCTACCCGAGGCCCTGCGGGACACCCTCCTTGGTTCGGACAGGTGGACCCACCTGTCCAAACCAAGCGTGTCACCTGTCCCAAGATCCCAGGCCCTCCTTCTACCCCGTACATGACTGCACTCCCAGCGCCGGGGGCACCCAACCCAGCTCCTGCCTGGTGTCCCCGGGTGTTTCTGACCACTGCGGGGGGTGGGCAGGGGGCTGGCAAGGTCTCTGGTTTTGAAGTGCATTTTCCACAATTGCAGTTAAGTCAGAATACCCAGTCTGGACAGCCTGAAGGTGCAGACGTAGAAATGGTCATTTGGTGAGACTAGCTCCTTCCAGAGAATCTGCAGGGTGGGAAGGAGCCTGAGGCTGGGGGTCTCTCTGAGGCAACAGGAGGGTCAGCAAGCAGGCTGGCTGGCGACCACCGCTCTGAGCCTCATTCTGAACGCGGTCCTGAGGGGCGTGTCCCATCCCCACAGGACAGGCCCCTGAGGATGAAGAAGCAGGACATCGGGGGTCTTCGTGGCCTGGACCAGGGCATGAGGGACATGTGCAGGGTGTGAACACTCAGGTGAGGGCCAGCCTGTGCTGGTCAGAGCAAAGGCGGCTATCCCCCCGGGAGTCCCTGAGCCAGGGAGCCCGAGGTGGAGGGTCAGGGGAGGGGGTGTCGGGGAGCAGCCTCACTCACCTGTGGATGAAGGATGGATGTGCCAGTTCCCGTTGTGAGCTCCGTGTGGCTCCTGACCTGGCGGTGACGCGTCAGTGGCACACGGAGAAGCCTCTATGGGCATCTGACATTGCGACGACACTGCTCTTGTCTGCTGTAAAAGGGTAGATGCATTCCCAGTGGGTGGGAAACTAAAGACTCAGAGCTTGAGAAGCGCTGCTCTTGCCACGCACTTCCCCTCGCCACCCCTTCCCTCCCTCCCAGGGGACCTGCCTTCGAGCTGACAAATGCGGGTCCCCACCAGGGCTGGAGTCAGAGGAGGACGCACTGCCCGCTTGCCTCCTTCCCTGTAACTCTGGTGTTCCTCGCTGTCCCCGCTCTGGAAGGAACTGTCACAACAGCTTATCACAAGAACGTCCCAGGAGGATCGCTCACGCCAGGTGTGCTCCTAGGCTCCACTCAAATTAATCAGACTTACAAAGAATGACAGCCCTGGTTCTTTTTGGTGGGGAGCGGGTTACGTAAAATTCACGTGGCATAAAATTAACCATTTTAAAGCATACAATTCGGTGACATTTGGAACCTTCACCATGTCGTGCAACCACCGCCTCTCTCTGGTTCTAACACATTCTCGTCACCCCAGAAGGAAGCCTCGCCTATTGGCAGTCACTCCACATCCACCGCCCGCCCCAGCCCCTGGCTACTACCAACCTGCTTTCTGCCCCTATGGATTTCTCTCCTCCAGACATTTCGTATAAGAGGAATCAGACAATGCGTGGCTTCTGAGACTGGCTCCTTCCACTGAGCGTAGTGATTTCGAGGTTCATCCAGGTCGTAGGCTGTGTCAGCACCTCATTCCTTTTCATGGGCGAATACTACTCCATCGTGTGGACAGACCACACTTGCTTTGTCCACTCACTAGTTGGTGGACACTGGGGCTGTTTCCACATTTTATCTGCTGTGAATGATGCTGCTATGAACATTCGTGTACAAGTTCTTGTTTGACTGCCTGTTGTCAGTTCTTTGGGGTATATATACTTAGGAGTAAAATAGCCAGGTCAAATGGTAATGCTCTTTTTCTTTTTAAGGACCCACCAAACTGTTTTGCCCAGTGGCTGCACCATTTTACATTCCCATCAGCAATGTACGGCAGTTCCAAATTCTCCACATCCTGGCCAACATTTGTTATTTTCCATCTTTTTTATTATATCCATCCTAGTGGGTATGAAATGGTACTTCCTTGTGGTTTTTTTTTTTTTGCGGTACGCGGGCCTCTCGCTGTTGCGATCTCACTGTTGTGAAGAAGTCCAATGTATCAATTTTTTTCTTTTGTTGCCTGTGCTTTTGGTGTCCTAGCTAAAAGCTCATTGCCAAATCCAAGGTCATGAAGATCGACCCCTGTTTTCTTCTAAGAGTTTTATAGTTTTAGCTCTTCCCATTTAGGTCTTTGAGCCATTTTGAGTTAATTTTTGTGTATGGTGTGAGCTAGGGGTCTAACTTCATTATCCCAGCACCATTTGTTGAAGGGACTATTCTCTCTCTCAGTGAATGGTCTCCACACCCTTGTTGAAAACCAATTGACCATAGACATGCACGGGCTTATTTCTATTCCATTGGTCTATGTCTTTACGCCAGTATCACGCTATCTGATTACTGTAGCTTTGTAGTGGGTTTTGAAATCGAGAAATGTAACTCCTTCAACTTTGTTGTCCCTTTTTAAGGTTATTTGGCTATTCAGGGAACAACTTTGTATCACGCCCATTTTTCCTATGCGATAAGGGAGAAAGCAAAAGATACAGTGCCCTCCTGGGGTGGCTCAGCTGTGTTGGAGGGGATGAGGGGAGAGGTCTCGGGGCGAGGCAAGGGCACTGGGGCTGCGGGCCGGGGGCTGAGGGCACAGTGGGCAGGCACCTCAGGCCACCCTCCCCGGCTCCAGCCCCAGCCTCAGGCCTGGGGAGCCCTTTGATCTGGGGCCCTCGGGAAGGGCTAGGCCGGCCCGTCTGTCCCCATCTCGGGGACACCTTTGCCAGATTCTCACTGGAGGGCAGGCGCCAAGGTGACAGGCAAACTGGTCAACGTCACCATCCGGTCTAAGCCACCAGCTGCCTACGCGGAGGGGACACTTGACCTCCAGTGCCCCCCGCCTCCCAGCAAAGGTGGGCCATGGCCACGTCCTGCTCACCCAGAACTGGCCCAGGTCTGGGACACTCGGGCTGAGCTTGGCTGTAGGAACGACCCAACAGGCCAGGTCATGGCTGCAGCTGTGGTCACCAGCCTCCCCTTTCTCACCCAACTCCTCAGCCGTGTTGCTCCAGCCGGTGCCTCCTTTATCCATGGGGATGTCCCTGCTGTGCTGGGGGACAGGGGCCTGTAGCCTCCCGTGCGCAGGGCCAGGGCCAGAACCCTCCCTCACCTTGGGTTGCACCCAGGACAGCAGGGCAGGACGAGGCCGAACCGCTCCCCACGCCGTCCTTCCCGGCAGCGCACCCCTGACTCTGGAAGCAGCCTGCCCCTTGACTACCCCTTCCTCCCACCTTCCGCCCGTTTCCAGGGTTAGGGGTCCCTGGTTCAGCGTCAGGTGTCCCCTCCCACCCAGGAGGCTTTTACTCTTGCACAGAGAGTCAGAGCCCGGCAGTGTCACTGGCAGACCACGGCGGCTCGAGTCTTCTCTCAGCCCCACCTGCCAGTGCCTCCCCTCGGGGTCCGGAAGACGCAAGTTCCCACCCTGGGACTCGGTGCACTGCCAAGGTTGCAAGACCTGCTCCTTGGACCCTGCAGGGCCCCCCAGGAGAAAGCGCTTCCCTGTGGGCCCACACTCCGTCCCCTGCCTGGCTCTGCCCCGGCCCCAGCTTCACACAGCGCATGGTGGGCTGAGCGTTGGGTGGCTGGGCCGGGTCCTGACCACACAGGCTGGGGGCCTCCTCAGCCCGGCGTACAGGCCCCGCCCCCAGCCCGTGGGCTGCCCACCAAGGCTGCTGAGGCCAGATCCACCTGCCCACTGTTCTCTGCTCCTCCCGGGCTGGCCGACAGGGGCCCCCAGCCTGGCCACCTCTCCCGTCCTCCCTGCCGACTCAGCCCCTTCTCTCAGGCGGACTCCCTGGGGAAGACCCTCGGACCGACGGCTCTGCAGCCCGGGGCACCTTCGTCAGGAGCAGCAAAGATTGGGACAGCCAGTCAGAGAGAGGTCCGTTCCTGGAGCACCACTCAACGGCCGCGCGGTGCAGAGGAATCACCGTGTCCTGGGCATGCTGGGATCTTGGCCGACGAGGCGAGCACGGGGCCCGCTCCTACAGGAGCTCAGGAAGCATCTAGTTGAGCGAGCAAGGTGACGCCTTGTTGTAGACGCCGACCTGCCTCTTCCTGAAAATGACAACTGGAATCTGGGTCCTCCTTCGGCCACGTGGCGGACCCTGGTGCTTCTGGGCCAGCTCCTCCCAGGGGCGAGTCCTCCACGGGGTTCTCAGAGGATGTCTCGAGCCTGACCGAGCCCTGGAAACTGCTCTTTGCTTTGGGGACCCAGCCCGAGGGCTCTCCGGGTGATGAAGGAATGCTGGAAGGCCTCAAGTGCGGAAGACCGACTTCCCTTGAGGTTCCGCGAGGTCTCGGGTGCTGCATCTGCGTGGACACATATGTCCTTGGCCCCAAACCTCTGGGGCTGGAAGCAACCTCAGACCTGCCCCAAGACGAGTGGAAGATTCCGGGAGTGAAGAGCCAGGCTTGTCTGGGGCGGAGGGAGCGGCCTGGCTTGGTTTAACGTGACGGTCAGCGGTCAGCCGCAAAGTGCGTGGCCGGGGGCTCTCTGGCATCACCCTGCAGGCAGAGTCTTTGCAGGCTTTGGGTAGAAGCTGGTTCTAGAACCAGCAGCCCGGCCATATGGACTGGAGAGAGAAAAGATGAGAAGCCAGCGATGGTCCAGGAGGGAAGAGGTGCGGAGGGGCCCACGGAACCAGGCAGGGAGGGAGCCAGCCAGCCCAGCCGGAATGCAGCAAGCTTCCGGTGGCCTGGGCCGGGAGAGCTTCGCCCCAACACGCCAGACGGTGCCTGGACACCCCGGGTCCCGGCTTACCCCTTCCCCGGGGACGGGCCAAGGCGCCGGGGCGAGGAAGGCGGCACAGGGAAGCGTGCGCCAGGCGGGCCCAGGGCTGAGGGTGGGGCCTTCTCCTCCAGTGGGTGTGCAGACCCCAGACTCGGCCGCCCCGCCCGCGCAGCTCCTCCCCAGCGAGCCCCGCATGCACGAGAGGCCTGCCCAGGCTGCTGGCGGATCAAAGGGCCCCGCAGAGCTGAGCAGGCTGCCAACAAGTCTGCCTTAAAGTCTGAGCCGGGCGGGGGGACAGGTAGGACCACCTTGCGGAACAAGAGAACCCGTGTTTCGTCTGACCTGCTGACCCCGCGGTGCTCAGCAAGGGCCTCCTCCCGAGGCAGCCCCTGCCCCGGCTTGGGGAGCAGCTCGGTCTCAGAGCAGAGTCAGTCTTCTGGGGGTTGGGGACGAGGCCCACGTCTGGGGGGCCTCCAGAGTCCCACTGAGTGTCTGGGCAGGGTTGGGGCCAACTTTGGGTCTCCACACTGGGGCGATCCCGGGGTGGCCTTGGGCTGAGACCCTTTATAAGGACGAGAGACACATTCCCGAGCTGACGAGTGAGGGACTCTGAGTGTTCTCCCACCTCCCCGCAGAGGCAAGGAGATGCAGTAAACCGGTGGCATCCACGAGGCCCACAGGCTGGCTCCCCCTCCCACCCCCAGGCTCTGGGGAGCTCTGTCAGAGACCCTGATTCCGTCTGCAGACGCCCCGCCTGGTGGAGCCCCTGCTCAGCCAGTGTCACATTCCCCTCTATCCGCCACACCCCGTGGCATCTACGTCCTCTCTCAGGCTGCGGCCTGGGGCCCCCGTGCCCTACAGAGGCAGGGGGACCCTGTGTCCTCCACTGACTCCCAGGGCATCACAACACCTCCGGGGCCCCAGTGGGTCAGGGTGTGGCAGCCTAGCTGTCCTGCCCAGTGCCCTCTGACCCCGTGCCTTACTGCCAACAAGATGGGGCCCTCGTCAGGGACACGGCTGGCGGTGGCGGTCGTCAGCAGACGCGTGGATGGAATTGCTCAGTCTATCTGAACACTTGCTTTGAGGGCTCCCCTGTTGCTCCGCAATAGCTGGGGAAGGGGAGCTCGGGCCCGTGGGGATCCAGAGGTGGAGGCCAGCGGGCCGGCAGCCCTAGTGTGTGGATCCGGCGACCCGCTCACTCCCCGTCTTCTGAGCAGCGGGGCCCACCATGCCCTGACCCCGCCCTGGCCGGAGAAAGGAAGTGGGGGGCAGGGTGCTGCCCTTCAGGACTCGGGGTCACTCCTCGAGAAGACGGAAACGTGGGAGAGCACAGGCCCCCTTCCGAGATGACTCTAAATGGTCCCTTTCTTGTCAGCCCTCCCTTGGTGTAAGCACAGGGCAAATCCGTAACACACCCACTCGTTCAGGGACGATGCCACTTCCTTTTCACGAGCAAACCACTCACCTTCCTCCCTTCCTTCCATTGCACGTCTGTGCCCGCACGTCTGGCGGACCAGGGCCCCAAAGCAGGAGGTGGTGGTCTTGGCTGGAGCCACAGCAGCCACGTGTGGGCTCACGAGGCGCTCCCCAGTGTGACCCGGCCCTGGCTCCCGAAGCCCAGGCAGTGTGGGGGTCCCTCACCCTGGGCTGCCCCAGACAGGCACTAGGTCTGAACGGCAGGGCCGGGGCAGTAAGCGGGGGCCTGGCAGAGGCAGGGACAGCGGAGTCCCAGCAGCTGGCACTGGGGCAGCTCCTCTGGGCTTCATGACCTGGGACGGGCCCCTCCCCTCGCCCAGTAACAGTGTCCACGTCTGTACAACATAAGCACTGCCCTGGGCGGGGCAGCAAGGAAGGGGCTCTGCGGGCCGGGCAACTGGATGCAAGAGGTGAAGGAACACTGCAGGTGCACAGGCATCTCCTCTCCAGGTCCCTGAAGCCCCGTGACCTGGCAGAGCCGCCTCGAGCCGTGACCACCTAGCAGTCAGCTGCCTCCACACCCGGCCTTCCAGCTCCTTGTCAGCAAGGCCCTCTGGCAGGCACCGGCCCCTCCAGAGCCGGAAGGATGGTCCCGCCTGGCATCCCGCTGGGCCACAGGCCAACACCGTGGCAGGGCCTTCATTACTGCCTCCCCCCAGGCCCTGAGAAGGGGCCCCCAGGAGCTGGGTCCACGCTGGGCCACAGCAGCAGCATCCCCCCCGCACAGGCACAGACCTCCCTCCTAGATCCTCACAGAGGAAATAAGGGAACTAAGCTGAGTGCCACATCCAGAATCACGCTGCTGGCAAGTGGGAGGGCCGGGATTTGAACTCGGGTCTGTTCCGTTCGCTCCGGGACAGGACCAGGGAGCCAGCCAGGGCCGGATACCACGACGATGCATCTCCTTTCCTCACGGAGGCTTTCTGTCACTTTCAGTCATCAAGGGTCCTGATGATGGAAAACTGGCAAGAAACTGCACCTGGTGGGGAGGCACGCCTGTGCCCTGGGAAGAACCTCCGCCCCAGCCTGGCCCCTGGCCTCCCCTCGGCCCCCTCAAGTGCATAGAGGCTGAGCACCCACGAAGCCACCCGACATGGAGACCAAGAGGAACACAGCCAGAGCCCCGCACCCCCGGGGAGGGGAGGGTGCCCGGCTGCCACTCCCAGTTCTCCTTACAGCCACTCTCCAAAGGGACACTGCACCCCTCACTTACCCGCTTCCCCTCGACGTCAGGGAAATGAGAGCTCGGATCCAGCTGGGGGCGTGTCTCCCCACTAAGGGACACTAGGGGAAGGGCCCTGGCTGCGAGGGTCGTGACCTCTGAAGGGGAATGACACAGGGACCTTGCAGGCAGTGGTGAGGATTTCTCTAGGGGATGGAGTCATCGTACACCTTGGAGGGGCGTGTGTAGGGGCCGTGCCCGTGACCACCATGTCCTGAAAACCGGCCACGCGAGCACGGCACGTGGACATTCTGGCCACACCCCTGTCTGGAGGCCCAGAAACGCACTGGACGCCGACGCCACCCTGAGAAATCTCCCCGTCTGGCCAGATTAAGAGGAGGCGACAGACCCGCATAACAACGGCAGTAAGCGTGTGTGACTCCATCGAGCCTCCGGCCGTCTGGCTCCTGCCTGACCCGGAAGCACGTGGCTGGAGGCGAGCTCCTAAAGAGAAGGGGGGGCAGGGGCCCGGCGGGCACGGGAGAGGCATCCAGGCAGCTGCACCAGGCACGGGCAAGCAGGGACGGGCTGGCCTGAGCGCTGCACGGGATCTGGGAGTCACCAGCGGGACCGGGCGGCAGGTGCGTGAGCAGGGCCGGGGCCAGCACACTGGGGTAGGGGCCTCCCAGCCCCTCTCACACGATGACTCGGTGTCTCTGGGCGAGGGGGTAGAAGGCTGCAAGGCCCCTCTGAGGCTGCTGAGCCCAGCACTCAGGGAACCCCAGGGGAGGCGTGGGGCCCCCCTTCCTGCCCTGCTGTGAGGTGAAACCATTAGCCCCCAGGTTCGAGGTCTGGGCGCCCTTATTGGCACAGGGTGGTTACCCTGGGGTCCTCTTCCAAGGGTGCCTATTTACTGCATTTCCCCCCATTTCAACCAATCAGGCAACCGGGTCATGGCCTGGTGGTCTCTGGGGCCTTTGCACACGTATCAGGAGAGCAGGAACGGGGTGGGGGAGTGCAGCAGCCGGCAAGGAAGAAACGGAGGTGCCCTCAGCTCCCGTCCGCCCGCACCGGTCGCTCACCTCACTTCCCGCGGCCCGCATCCCCATCCTCTGCGGCTACCAGCACTGTCCACCCGCCCTGCACGATCCCCCGCCGCCTCACTCACTGTCACGCTCTCCTCAGCCCCCAGCAATCTGACCTGTTGTCGGCCCGACGCCATCCCTTCCCCAAGAGGTCACCTGCCACCGCCCAGCGGCCCAAGCCAACGGACAAGCTTCTGCCCCCCTCGCTCGCTTCTCGAGCATCCAAAGCATCACGTGGAGGGGACACAAAACCCGCTGACGATCTCCAACAACTAACTCGTTGGTTTTGCCTCTACGCAGGAACGGGCGCGCGCAAGGTCTAGACTCTTGGCTAGTTTCCCACGTACAGCCCCCCACTCTCCTCCACATTAAAAATCAAGTGTGAGCTGGAGCCGCGGGAGAGGCGGCTGAAATGGGCGCGGGGCGAGGGGCCGTAAAGGCGTGCAGGCCAGGTGCGGGCGGGGGACAAAGGGGACCAAGACTGTGGAAGCGGACGCGCGAGGCACGCGGCCAGGGTGCAGGAAGGCACGGCCTGATCCGAGGAGAGAGAAAACGGGAGGGATGCCGACTTCGGCTGGGGGCGGGGAAGCCCCTGATAGGCGCGCGGAAGGCGTGATGTCACGTCCGGCGGGGGAAGCCCTGCCTCAGCACCCCCCGCCCCCGCCCCCACAGGTGGTGCCGCCGCCCCGGGCGCTGGGAGTGGAGGGCCCGCCCTCGGGGACCCCGGACACGGCCCGCGCGCTCCGGGCCACCCCGCTTCCCTCCAGCAGTCAACAGATCCGCGCGAGCCGGGCGGCCCCGGGAGCAGGACGGGCGCCCCGTGCGCCTCGGATCGCGCCCCCGCGCCGCGCCCCGCCCCGCCCCTGCGCGCCCCGCCCCGCGCGCCCCTCCCCGCCCCTCTCCCGGGCCGCCGAGGGGCCGGGCCGGGACTGCGCGCTCGCCTGCCGCGCTCTGGGCCGCCGGAGAGAGCGGCCGGACCTCGCGCCCCGCGCGCCCCGCGCCCAACCGCCGCCGGCTTTTGTTGTCTCCGCCTCCCCTGCCGCCGGCGCCTCCGGACCGCGAGCCGAGTGCGCCGGGACCTTGGCTCTGCCCTTCGCGGGCGGGGGCTGCACGGGCCCGGCCGGGGGCGCCGCCGGCCCCGCCATGGAGCTCCGGGCCCGAGGCTGGTGGCTGCTGTGCGTGGCCGTCGCACTGGCCGCCTGCGCCCACGGGGACCCTGCCAGCAAGAGTCGGAGCTGCGGCGAAGTCCGCCACATCTACGGGACCAAGGGCTTCAGCCTGAGCGACGTGCCCCAGGCGGAGATCTCGGGTGAGTGACCCGGCGCTCCCGGGTCTCCCCTGCGCCCCCTTCTCTCTCCCGTTCTGCCCTCGTCCGCCCTGCGCCTCCGCGCCCCGAGCCGCCCTCCCTCCGCCCGGGTCTCCTCTGCTCCGCTCGGCCGCCCCCCGGCCCACAACACGCACACCGGCCCCTTCCCGGCGGAGCTCTCCTCGCCGGGCGGCAGACCGGGCGGTCCCCGGCTCGGTGCGTCCTCCGGGACAGGCAGGGCCGAGCTGCGGGGCCGGCTGTCGGGGCGCAGCCGACGGCGGCCATGGGCTGGGGACTCCCACCGGCTGTGCGGCCCTCTCCGGGAGGCGCCTCGGGTCGGCCCGGGGATTCCCGGGGGTCCCCGGCAGAGGCAGCCTAGGGGCCCCGGGGAGGTCGGGAGCGAACTGTCCGCTCGGGGAGGGGCGGGGGCGAGGGTGGAGAGGCTCGACCTCTGCCACCGGGAAGGGAACATCCCCTCGCAGGGATTCCTGCCCGGGGAACTTGTGCTCGCCCGGCACTCAGGGCCGCCTCGGGCGGGGAGTCCAGCTGCAGGTGGTCGGCGCCTTGGATCCCGCCCAGGGGCCGTGTCATTTCTTTGTAAGAGCATCGCCGTCTCAGGCGGCCTCAGCCCTGCAGCTGCCCGCAGTCCTGCCCACACCCTCCCTGCAGGCCTCTAAGGAGCTCTGGGGACTGGAGTGAGGGTGGAGGTCTAAGGATTTCGCAGACACCCCCCAGGCTTTTTCCTCCAACTGCGAATGTGTCCAGAACCACCGTGGGTCTGCGCGTCTGTTCAGGGGGCCTGGGACACGGTGGATGAGAGCGGAGCAGACCAGCTTCCTGCCCTGGGGAACTCCTCCCAAACTGGGGCGGGGGTGGGAAGGGGGCATTCGAGTAGTGACACGGGGGACATGGAATGACCACAGCCACAGGAGTTCTGAGCAAGAGAGGAGTGTGAGGGGCAAGTCCATGGCCGTGTCTTGCTGGGGAATGGGAGGGGGCAGCCAGGCCCTGGACCCCGGCCCCCAGCAGGGCAGGACCCACAGAAGCCTCTGCCTTGATACCTTGACAGCCCCCTGCCCCGGGTTCAAGTCCCCCAAGGTAGGCCTTCCTGTGCCTCTGTCTGCTGGCAAAGCCCTGTCATTGTCAGGGCTGCCACCCTCCCTAGGGGACAGGTTTTGGGGGGCACATCTGGGTGCCTGGGGCCAGCACACGTTGGTTCATAAGCCCCGCCACCCACCATGCATACAGAGGAGCTAATGCCCGGGAATCCCTAGCCTTTCGGTTGAATCCCTTCCCCTGGACACCAGGGTCTCAGGGCAGCTGAGCAGCTGCCCTCACCCAGCCCCGATCTTAGACGGCACTCCAAGGTCCCCTCGCCCCACAGCTCTCCTTCACACGTCCACTCCCACTCGGCCGCTGTGTCCTCGGGACCATCCTAAAGTTGATCGCATCCACAGGCCTCTGTCCCAGTTAGGCTGAGAGACAGAGTGGCAGAGTCTGGGCAGCCGTCAAGGGCTAGGAGAGAGCAGGGCAGGCTGGAGAAGGTGAGGCGGGGCCGGCGGGGGGCTGGGTCTTGGCCTCCTTGGGCTGGGGCTGCAGTGGGTTGGGGACCCGGGACCAGCAGAGTGCCTTGCTGCGCACATGACGGGGGGGGGGGGGGGGGGGGGGCGGTGTACGGCCGCCCAGCAGCTGTCCAAGCACCGTGCCAGCCAGGGCTTCAGGTGCTGCCCCCCCGGGGCCTGGACAGCGCCCCCTCCTGACCAGTGCCCGTGGCTTCTCAGTCCCAGATCCAGGGGCTTCTGGAAAGCTGCTCTCCCCGACCCCCTATGGCTTCAGCCTCCCCCGTAAGCACCTGAACTGGAGAGTGCCCTGCAGGGCCCAGGCCCCGAGCAGAGTGCCGGTGCCACGTGGGGTGAAGGAAACAGGGTGACCTCCCAAGGCAGCGGCCAGTCCTGTCCTCTCCTGCTCCGCACAACTTGGCCGGGCTCCGTGGAACGGGCGCCCTCTGGCGGCCCCGTGGTGACACGCTGCTCTCGGGGATCCGGGCCTTTGGTCTCCTGTCCTGCCAGCCGGCAGGCAGACTTCTCCAGCCTGGGGAGCCCCCGGGGTGGACGCCTGGGCTGGCTGGTGGGGTAGAGACTCAACTGGCTTGCTAGTCGTTGGAAGGGAGGGAGGGCGGCCCTGGGTCTTTGGGTGGGCTTTCCGGCCTGTGCCTGCCCGGGGGAGCAGAAATGGTGTGGGCTCACGAAGGGGGGACCATCAGTGCGCACGGGGCTCCCGCTCGTGACTGTGTGTAGTGTTTTGGATGGACAGCCAGGCGTGGCCGTGATGAGGACAATGGTCACATCCCCTCTTACGGGCTGCACAGCGCAGGTAGCCCTCCCTCCGGCCAGAGCACCGTGTGGAAGGTGAGGGGAAGCTACCTCTCTAGCTGGCTCCCTCTGCAACACTGGGGAAAAGCCCAGCCCCGGGCTGCATCTCACGCACGCACCTTCACACACGCGCGTGCACACGCACACACGCGCACACAAACGCGCACGCACATGCACGCACACACACGCACACGGGCCGGCCATCTTCTGTCTCTGCCTGTGGGGTTGCCTGGGGTCCCCAGATGTCTCCTGAGCATCTGCTCGGCCTCCTGACACTTGACACGGTTTGCCGTGTATCTCTCTGGCCCTTCGCTGAGGCCCTGGGGGCAGAGGCCACCTCTATCTGTACTGTTCTCTAGTAGCCCCGGAGCCTGGCGCAGTTCCTGGCACAAAGTAGGTTCTCAGTCACAACTTGCTGGAGACCCGCACACGGCCTGCTGTATGCCAGCTGTGGTGGGTGGGCAGTGGGAGACGGAGGGCCTGGGCACAGGAGAAGGGGCCTGGACTTTGGGGATGGAGGTCAGAGGAGAGCGTGGGCCTGTCAGTGCAACACGGACTGGTGGGCAGCCCCTCTGCTCCTGGACCCCGGCTGCCTGTGGATTCCCCACCGAGGACCACCCCTTAGCCTCCCAGCAGAAACCGCTGCTTCTCTGTGCCGTCCTGCCCGAGGCTGAGAGCCCTCCGAGTCTGTCCCTTGGCCGTGAGGCTCTCGCAGGCCGTCTGCATACAGCCCGGCCCCACACCAGACGGTTGTGCGCACGCTGCCTGTTCAGAGGGCAGAGGCCCCCGTGTGCCTGGCTTGGGGCCCCAGGGTGGTCCGTGGCCTCCAGCTGCTGCTGTCCCTTCACCACTAGAGCAGCTGAGGTTTCATCATCCCCAGCTTGAGGGCAGGATACGCCCCCCCCCGCTGTGGGGAGAACCACAGGTAGGGGGGCCACCTGCACGATGTGGCGGCCTGGCCCTTGCTGGTGCCGGACACGCCGCGTGCTCCTCCGAGGGGCGGGACGTCCTCCGTGGGCCTGGGCTCAGAGGCCAGCCCTGCCGCGTCAGCCTCCCCGCCACCACCACCCCCGACCTGGCTTCTCTGTGCCTCTGTTTCTTCACGTGTGACAACGGGAAGGCTGCAGGAGGGGTGCATGCGGATGCCATGCACTCTGCGGCTGCCTCAGGCATGTCCTCCCCTCTGCCCCCCGCCCTAGAGGCCCCTGGAGGGCCTGCAGGCAGTGGTGTCTGGAACTTGGGAGCCCTCAGCGTGGGTCCCTCCGCGTGACTGTCTAGCTGGTACAGCGGATGAGGAGGGGTCTTTGCAGACCTGCTTCACAGAAAAGTAACTGAGGCCGAGAAGCCCCACAGCCTTCTTCAGGGGCCTCGGCCCACGTGGAGCTCTGAGGTCTAGAGCCCAGTCTGTTGACTCCAAAGCCGGTGGCATTAACTGCTGAACAGTCCTGGGCTCTGTGTCCTCTGGAAGCCTCGTGCCACCCCAGCCTGGAGGCCTGAAATGGGGCCTCGAGGGCAGGCCCTTATGGGCCACCAGCTGCCTTCTCCTGGTCGTAGACTCCACTGCTTAGGCCGGGTTAGAGCTCCTCTTAACTGGATCGCCTCCTGCGCCTTCTCCGGGGCCGCCCTGCCTCCACCCCGACTGCTGCCGGTGACTCGGCCTTCCATGTGGCCGGGCCTCACCCTGAGCTGGTCCTGGGAGCCTGTCCGGTGAAGGCCTGCCGCCCCTGCCCTGCTAGAGAGGGCTGTTCCAGGGGCGTGAATCAGGCGGCCCTGCCCGGGGTGTACACAGAGGATGGACCAGCTGTGTCCTGCTGGCCGACCCTAAGAGCAGCCCCTGGCGTGTCCCCAGCACCGTGCTGGGCCACTCCCCCAGGAGTCATGGACAGATGTCCCATCCAGGGGTAGGTGAGTCCAGAAGACAAGGCAGGCCGGTCTTGGTAGACTGGTTCCATGCCGGTCCTAATAAGGGACAGCGTGAGCCCGTGGTGGACAGGGCTGCAGGGCCACTGAGGCCTCCCAGGAGAGGGACTGAGGACACTCCCGCCAGGCGGCAGGTGGGCTTCGGAGCCGCGAGGAGAGCAGAGGGTGTGTGGGTGCTCTGGGCCTGTGCTAGGCCACCCACGTGCACGGGCGCAGGTGTCAGCCTGGCTGGTCCTGGACAGGGAGACAGGCCAGGAGAGGGGCTCACCCAAGGCCACGCCGGTATCAAATCGGGCCCAGGCCTGGACATGCCCAGGTGGTGAGAGGTTGGTCAGCTCTCCTATAAGCCAGACCCTCCTCCCTGAGTCCTGGCTTGGTTCAGGAAGATTTCAGACCAAGACTCAGGGCCCAGGCCTTGCCTGTCTGATGTCTCTGCCTGGTCCCTGGCACCAGCTGTGACCACATCTAGCCGTCAGCAGAGCCCTGTGGGGTCAGGTCATCACCCACATTCGGGAGAGGACACAGGCTCAGGAGGGTGAGGGCTCCAGCCCGCGGCACCTACCCCGTGCCAGCTGGCGGCATTCTTGCCACGTGTGTCTAGGAACAGGCCTGGGCAGGTGCTCTGAGCTGCCTGAAGTCTCTGGGCGGATGGTTCAGGCGGAGGTGCTGCAGTCCTCCCCAACCCCAGGCCCTACGCCCTGTCCCCAGCTGTGGGGTGGGGGCTGTCCTGTCCTCCCAGCCGTGACCCCTGCAGTGGGGGCAGGGCCGGGGCTTCCAGCTTTCTCAACTGTTCTTGGTCTCGCCATGGGTGCAAGGGAAGCTCTGGGTGTGGGGGCTGCATGCTGGCTTTCCTGGCAGGAACCTTGGACTCCTGGGTAGATTTAGGAGCTCCTGGGGGGCCAGGCCATACCCACCCCAGCCCTCGTCTGCCTGCGGCCTCAGCGTTGGCTCCCACCAGCTCCTGGCTGGCTCACCTTCCTGGCACACGCACCCCCTCCTGCCAGGTCGGCCCTCCCCACACCCACCCTTGGCACATGCCCATCACCATCCTCCCTCCGGGGCTTGGCCCTGCTGCTCAGCTTCCCAGGCATCCCCAACACACCCACTGCTCTCCAGGGCTCTCCCTGTTTTCCCGGGGTGCTCCCCAAGTCTGGGCAACCTCAGCAGTAAGTACGCTGAGCGCCGCCCGTGTGGTGCCGGGCTGGGCTGGGTGCTGGGGGTCAGGCGTGTGTCCGCTTCCCCCAGCTGCTGACACAGGTGCGGCAGGCTAGGCGGCCTCACAGCAGGAGTTTATTGTCTAGCAGTTCAGAGGCTAGAAGTCCAAGATCAAGGTGTCACGGGCTAGTACCTCCTGAGGCTGTGAGAGAGAAGCTGCTCCAGGGCCTCTCCTGGCTCCTGGGGGTTGCAGGCGATCCTTGGGGGTCCTTGGTCTGTAGTCTCTGGGTTTGTCGTTATGAGTAGGTGTCCCTGTGCTGGTCTGCTTCTGAATTTCACTTTATGGAAATGAGGACACCAATCCTATCAAGTTAGGGGCCCAACCAGTTACACTTGCAAAGACCCCACACTCAAATGAGCTCACGTCCTGAAGTCCTGGGGGTTAAGACTCTGACATACGAACGAGGGCCAGGGTTCGGCCCATTGCAGGCGTGGCACCTCACTCTCGGGTGCGTGCTGCCCAGGGCGGGGATCCTGGGCTCTGGGTATTTCGGTGGGCGGCTCCTCAGGACAGGGCCATGCCACAGGCTCAGGGTCTCGGCCCAGACGTGCACCGGGGCCTTGGTGCTGGAGTGAGGGTGTCAGACCATTCTCACCCCCACCAGCCTGCAAGCTTCTCAGGAAAATGGCCAGAGCTCTGCACCCTGTAGGCCTTAACTTCTCCAACTCCAACTGAGTCCGAGAGGAGGGCCGGGGGCCACTCATTCTGACATTCAGAGTCTGGCAACTGCCGACCCGCTGTTGCATCTCACTTGTGGCACGTCCCAGAGCCTGGCTGGGCAGTGAGGGGCTCAGCTGATGACCTTCGTGGGGGTCAGGGGCACCCGTCTGGGAGAGTTGTGGCTCGCTGGCAGCAGCTTGCCGTGGACAGGCTGGGGGTCCCCCCACAATAAGTGCGAGGGCCCCTGAGCAGGGCACACAGCGTGCGGGGCAGGGTGTGGGGAGGGGAGGTGGGCAGGCCGCTGGCTTCTGGCTCCGTGGTCCAGCCGAGGACACTGGCTGCCGATTTGTACTAAGTGCTCCCTGGGTTCTAGAGGCTTGGCTGGATGACAGGCCAGGCCCTGCGGGCTCTGTCCACCCTGCTCCTCACCATCTGCCCTGACCTCGGCCCCCTGGAGGCCCAGCGCCCTGCCTGCCGCCCCTGCTGCATCTTGGAGGAGGAGAGCTGTGCGGGCTCGGGCTCCGGCGGGGGGAGGCCAGGCAGTTTGTGACCTGGCCGAGTCCGGGGCTGCGGGGAGGCAGGAGATGGAAGATGGGGTCCAGCATCAGGTGAGGACCAGCCAGCAGCACCGTGAGGCAGGCCTCCCATCAGCTCGCGCGTCTGCAGTGTGGTGGAGCCCAGGGCCCTACAGGTGGACAGGATGGACAGGGTGGCCACAGCCGGGCCTGGGGCCAAGGAGAGCACCTGGGCTAGAGCAGGCCAGCAAGCGGAGGCCCTGCAGGCCTCGCCTTCCTCACCACTCCTTCCCACCCACTGAAGTGTCCAGGAGCCAGCCCCGGCCTCGGTCCAAGGCCCTGCGTCCTTAAACCGTGCCCTGGCCTCCACTGGCCCGTTGCCTGGCAGCCCCTCCCAGCCTCCCAGAGCGGGCAGGACGGGGTGCCTGCAGGGCAGGCCGAGTACCACCTGGTGTGCAGGTGGGGAAGCTGGGTCCCAGAAAGGGGTCCCCAGTGCTCAGAGCCCTGTCCCTGGGTAGCTTGTCCTCCGTGGCCTTGCTGCCCTGGCCCAGGTTTGTCCCAGGTATCTGGTGTGGGCACCGGGCAATGGTGCTACCCATTGAGGGGGTGCCCCAGAGAGGAGGAGGTCAGGGGCGAGCCCACGCAAGCCTGCCTCGTTGGGGCGCTGGGGTGCATCCGTGTGGCCCTGTCCTTAGGTGCTGGGCGTGCGTTCCAGGCTGCAGGGGTGAGGTCGGCCAGAGGACAGAGCTGGCGGGGAGGCCACAGAGCTCCCACAGGTACAAGGAAAGACGGGCCCTGGCAGGCCCCAGAGGACTGAGGGGCTCCAAGGCTAGGACAGGTGGGCGAGCCCCAGGAGGGGCTGGGTGGGGTGTCCGGGAGAGGAGCCGGCCTAAGAGAGGTGCACGTGAGGACTCGGGCTGCAGGAGGGCCCGGCCAGCCGGCCGGCAGGAGACAAGGTCAGGCTCCGCTCAACTCTAGCCCAAACTCTGCCAGCCCACCACCTCAAGGAGGGCCTGCTAAGCTCAGAGCTGGTCCTGCCGACGGGCACCAAACGCCCGCGCCCCGCCGCCCCGCCTGCTTGGAAGGGACGAGGAGAGGCTGGCCAGGCAGGAGGCAAGGCCCTTCACCCTCCTACCCGTCCATCCATTCATCCGCTCTGTGCTCACCCTCAAGCTATGGGCCCCACCCCCGGAAGGTCAGGGTCTAGTGAGAAACCCCGCAGTCCAGAGCCAGGCAGCCACTGGCCGTATCCTGAGCCGCATCTGCGCCCCGGCTCTTGGCCCTGGGGGTGGATTAGGCTGCAGTGCTCCCAGCAGCCTGAGGGATAGGCCAACACGTCTCCCTCTCAGGCGGGCAGCCAGGCCCTGGACAGGTGCACCTGGCAGCGACTGTGGCCCCGTGTCTCCCTGGCGGGGACATTACTTGGGCCCGCCATCAGCACCAGAACCTGTGGAGGTCTGTGACCTGTGCACACCTTCGGACAGCATCCCCAGTGCTGAGGCCCACTCTCTGAGCCTGAGGGTGGCCGTACGGGCTCGTCTGTGTGTCTAAGCGCATCCTGGGGCCACCTGTGGACATCTGGGCCCTGTGGTGAGCCACGTGTGACGGCTGTGTGCGTCCTCGAGTGTCTGGGGCTACAGAGAGTACATCCCACCCACTGGGACCATCTGCAGGCCCTGGGGAGACAGATGATGCCACCTGCTTCAGGACCGGCTAAGGTGTTCACTCCCACCTCCCTTCATCATGGAGTTCGGGACACACCGGACCCATAGGGGTATTTTAAAGGGACGAGGCTCTTAAAACGTTAAGCCCCGCCGTCCCTGACCCCCCTCCCCTGGCCTGGCAGTGGCCGCCCACAGGACACTCCAGGCGCCTTGCTGGTCTCCCTTCCAGTGACCTAACGCCCAGGGACTGCCACCTCCCCGTCACTGTATGTTTGGGAGCTGCTGCAGGTCAGACACACAGCTGACCGCCCCAGGATAAAGTGGGTGTTCCCAGCCGGGAGCCGTTCCCGGGGGGTGGTTTTGGTTGTCACAGCATTTAGGGGAGGGGACAGGGAGGCCAGGGACCCCATGAAGTGCAGGACTCTCCTGAACAGGTGGGAGGTGGCTTCCCGAAACGCCAGTCCCACCCCATGAGGAGCCCTTGAACCGAAGCTCTAGGCAGGATCGAGCCAGCAGGAGAGGGGGCACCCCTCTGCTTTGGGGCCAGGATGGCCTTGCAGGGATGGTGGTGGAGTCAGCTCCAGAAGGATGGGCAAACTGGGGTGGACAGACGTGGGTGTGCAGGCAGGTCATTTGAGGCTGGGGTCCTTCACCAGGGTGCACCGGAGAGGCCCAGGTTTAGGGGTCAGGGAGTTCATGAACTTGACTGAGAAAGAAATTAATCTCCTTTTTTGCTAACCTTTAGCATTTCTTGTTACTATGAACAAGGCGACGATGACATTCTAGAATCTGGGATTTGGTCACCAGTGGAAACTGCTGATTTTTTCATGTCCCTTTACGTTTGTAGCAAATATCTCAAAGTACCGTTTCCACTCACCACAGCTCTGAGTCTCTGATGGGCATCAGGCCTGCAAGATGTCATAGGAAAGCGCATGGGCACCACCTCACGCACCTGTTCATAATGTTCCGACGGCTGCAGCACTGCAGCTAGCTTCCTTCATGATCCTCTGCATAATTTTTTACTTCATTACTTCTTTATTCTGAGAACGGGTCTGCAGTCTTCAGCCAGCGGCCAAGGAGGCCCAGGGCCCAGAGAAGAGGAGGCCTCTGGGCGGCGGGCTGGGCCCCCAGCCAAGGCGGGAGGGCCGGTGGAGCGCCACGTCTGCCCCAGGAGAGCCAGCGGGCCGTCCGGGAACTGGGGCAGAGCGGGGGCCCGGCCAGCTGCCTGCGGGTGAGGGTGATAGGGGCACAGAGATCAGTCTCTCTGAGTCACTCGGTGGTGTTCCTTGAGCTCCTACTGTGTGCCGGGCGCTGTCCTCGGTGCTGAAACGCAGCTGCAGTGCCCTCCGCGCAGGGACTGGAAGGGTGTCAGGCTTCACGGGAACTGCAGCCTTGCTGGCCACGGCGACCACGTGTTACTTTTGTAAGTTATAGGTAACGAGAAATAACGTGTGGGTTTAGACACACGCATGTGGTTTGGAACCATACATGTCCCCCTTGACCGCACAGCGAAGACCCCTCCCAGCCTGGGGCGGCCCCTGGCCCACGTGCCGCTCGGCCACTCGCTGTGAGCCGTGGCCTTCTCGCCCCATCCTCCCCGAGGGCTTGAGGCACTCGCTCGGACACAGCTCCCCTCCTGGCCCGAGGGTCCCACGCTGCTCTTGCAGGGCTCTTGCCTTGGGCCCCCCACCCCAGGCATTCCTCCTCTGCTACCTAGAGTTTTCAAGGCCACCCCCCGGCCCAGGGCCAGTGTCCTTTGGATCCAGTGGCCATTCCCAGTGGCGTGTGTCTTAGGAAACAGGTGGAGCCCTAGCAGAAGCCAAAACCTGGTCTCCTGGACCCGGCCACCCAGCCACCAGGTTTCAAGTCTGGCGCCATGCTCCCTCGCTGTGTGACCTTGGGCCAATTACTGAACCTCTCTGTGCCTCAGAATCCTTTTCTGTAAAATGGGGATGGTAGCAACACCTGCTGTGTGGAGTGGTTGTGAAACTGGGTTCTCGTGTGGAGTGCTCAGCACGGGGCTGTGTCCTGGGGGGCATCACGGCAGGCGGGGGAGCCTGTTGGAGAGACAGGCCCATCCTTTCCCCAGAGGTGGCTGTGGGGAAGAGTGCCCCCTGGTGGGGAGGGAGGCCAGCCTGCGTCGGCCAGGCCCAGGGATCGACCCCACCCCACACTGGGGGTCTGAGGGATCGGGCTGGAGAGGAGGGGCTCCCTGGTCACTACTGCTGCTTCCTGGGTGGCGCTGTCTCGTGGTGTTCCGTGTTCCCCCTTGGCTGGCCCTGGTCCTGAGAAATTGGGAACTGCAAGAAGAGTTGGCTGCAGGCCCCTGCTGGAGGGGCAGCCCGCGATGGAGTGCTGCCCCAGCACAGGGCCGCGCCGCCAGCCAGGGGGGCTCTTGGGGCAACCTGGGAGGGTGGCCGCCAGCCAGGAGGGCTCTTGGGGCAGCCTGGGAGGGTGGCAGCTGGTATTCAGACATGAATCCCAAGCAGAGGCCCAGGGGCCCTGCAGGCTCTGCAGAGACGTCGGAGGGTGGGGGAAGACAGCGCCAGCAGGACCCCACTCACGGCCAGCCCACGGCTAGCCTAGGGGCCTGGCAGCCCGCGTCAGAAGGGGCCTCTCCTTGCCCAGGTCGTGTGGGGCCTGTCCCCGCCCCTTTGACCCCTCTCTGGGGATGGCGCTGACTGCCCCGGGCGGGACCGTCCCCCCTCGCCTGCTGGATGTGGCTGAACAGAGCGGAGACCAAGACACTGGGTGCCTGAGGGAGCAGAATTCCCGGGCTGCCTAGACACCTGGCCCTTCCCTGACCGATGCGTCAGCTCGACCACCCTGCAGAAACTGAGCTGGAGAGGTCAGGAAGTAGGCTGGCCCACCCGTTCCCACAGCCCCCAGGCCCCACAGGAGGTCAGGGTCCGTCTCTGGGGAGCCGGGAAGCGGGCAAATGCCAAGGTCACCCGGCTGCCCAGGTTGGGAGCCCTCCGTGTGCTTGGGTGGTGGGGGCCCTTTCTGGTGGGTTTGTGCTGCTGCGGGAGTGTCCCGGCAGGTGTCCCTCCCGTGCGGGGCTTGGGCGTGGCTGCTGGCCCCGTGGGCTCCTGCCCAGCTGCCTGACGGTGTTCTAGGTCTCAGCAGCTCCTGGCCACTGACGGGGTGGTGCAGGCTAGCAGGGTGGCCAGGCCACCACTCTGCCCTCATCTTCCAGGAGCCTTCATCTCCGTACCTGGGACCTCTGGGCTGCTGGTGGGCCCCCAGGTGCCCAGCACTTTCATTTCCTTCCCTTCAGTGAAGACAGGGAGGCACTCGGGCCAGTGGAAGGAGACCAGCACTAGGCAACACGTTTGAGACATTGAGCAAGTCTCAGAACCCTCCCAGCCTCAGTCTTCCCATCTGTGAGATGGGGATAACTGTATCTTCCTGTTGACTGAGACGGTGAGGCCCACCGTTCTCCAAGGAGGTGGGGGCTGTGGGAAGGCAGACCCTGCTCTGACGTCAACCTCTGCCCTCCTGCCGCTGGCATGGGCAGGGTCTGAGGCCCTTTTCCAGGGAGCCTGGAAGGCAGTGCACGTGTGAGCGTGCCCACGCGTGGCGGGGAGTTGCCGGTGGGGAGCCTGAGTGACTTCGGTCCGGCTTCTCCCCACGCCCCACAGAGGGCCGGGCCGCCAGACTTAGCAGATAAAACTACAGGAGACCCAGTGAAATTGCTATTTCAGATAGTTAATAGTTTCGTAGCGTGTTTCCTGAGTATTTAGGTTTCAAATAAACAACGAACACATTTTTAATATGAGTCCACTCCACATGTTTAGTATAAGCATGTCCCAGATACTGGGGAGCGGGACTGTGTGCTTTCTTGGTGGTAAAAGACGCATAATAAAATTTCCCGCTTTAATGACTTTCACGTGCACGTTCAGTGGCGTGAAGCTCACTCACTGCTGTGCAGCCGTCACCACCATCCACCCGCAGAATTTCATCTTCCCCCACTTCGTACCCATTAAACACTCACCGCCCCCCGCCACCCCGCTCTCTTCAGTGCCTGGGAATCACCATTCTACTGTCTCTATGAATTTGACTCCTCTGGGGACCTCACTTAAGTGGAATCATAACAGTATGTGTCATTTCGAGACGGGCTTCTCGCGCTCAGCGTATGTTTTCAGGGTACGTCCACGTGGTGGTGCATGTCGGCCCTTCGTGACTCGGGGCTGAATGGTGCCCGTTGTGTGGGTGTGCCCCGTTTCGTTTATGTGTTCAGCCATCAGTGGACGCTTGGGCTGTTTCCACCTTTTGGCTCCTGCAAATAATGCTGCTGTGAACCGGGGTGGAAAAGATTCTGTTCAAGTCCCTGTTTTCAGTTCTTTGGGGCCAGATACTTTTATTCTGAAAAATAATGCATCGTTTCTCTGAGGTGCACAGCTAGCTGTGTCCTGGCTGTATCTGCGCGCAGGCCCTCCCAATCGTGCCTTTGGGGCTGGGCTCGGTGCCCCGACACCGGCGAGCTGGGTGTGTGCTGCACATGGAGGTGCTGCCTGGGCGGACGTGCTGAGTCAGCAGCTGGGGACCATCGCACCTGAGAACTCCCAGGGCCCTCCGGGTGGCCGTCTGCATGTCGCCTGCGGGCAGAGCGTGTCTGTTCCTGCTTCAGCCGCCACCCTCCTGCTCAGGAATTCCCCGGGACTGGAATCAAGGGAGGTCTTGCGATGGGAGAGGCAGGGGAGGCCAGGATGCTTCTGTGTCCCTTGCAGCGCTCCAAGCTGAGTCGCCTGGGCATGTCACTCTAGCTCCCTGTGTGGCGCCGCCGGCAGCAGTAGAATGGGAGAGAGCAGTTGTCGGGAAGAGGAAAGGATTCTCAAACCCGGAAATGGCTGAGACCCTTGCAGACACCCAGTGAGAGCTCCATCTCATCAGGAGGTGGCCGGGGCCTCTGGAAGAATAAGGGAGTCCTTGTGGACTGTGAAGTCACCCGCGGCCCCCCTCGCACCAGCATGCAGATGGCTGTCATGCCGCCTCTGGGGAGGGGCCGCCTCTGGGGAGGGGTCGGGCCGGAGGGGGGTGCTGGCCTTCCAGGGGAGGGGGAGGTCTGAGGCTGCGGCTCTGGGGCAGCGCTGCTGTGAAGCCCCTTTCCCTGAATGCCAACACTACACAGAGATCCTTTCTTTGTACATTTGTCACTCAGCACCAGGTCCAGCCTGGACGCTGGGCAGAGAGGTGAGAGGAGAGGAGGCAAGAGGAGAGGAGGCTCCCACCAGCAGGCCGAGCAGCTCTGCTGCTGCTGCTGAGAAGGGGGACCAGTCGGAAAGCCCCCAGGGAGGGCTGCGCACGGTCAGGGAGGTTAGAGGCTAGGCAGGTGCTTCTGCCCAGAGGCACCTGGAGGGCTTCCTGGAGGAAGGGAGAGGTGAGTGGGCCTTGAAAGAGAGCAGGGCAGGGGAGAAGGGTGCGTGAGACCAAGGGGTTAGTGGAAGCAGCAGGTCAGAGCGGATGCCAGCAGGGATGGCCGTGACCTCAGAGAGGCTGCCAGGCTTTGTGGGGAGGTGAGCGGCTGAGCCCCTCTGTTCCTTCCCCTCTGCATTTATGGAGCCGGTGCTGGGCATGGGCCTGGGCCTAAGCCTGTCCCCGAGGGCTCCCTCAGTGGCACTCAGGGGTCTGCTCTATGTTCCGGCCCAGCTAAGCGTCTGTGCCCTCTGCCCGTTCAGCCTTCCCAGTGTGGATGGATGGCCTGCGTTGGGTCTTTGGGGGAAACTGGCTGAGAGGACCCCTGGGCCGCAGGGTCCCCTCCTGCTATTCCAGGATCTCCTCGGTGGACACGGCAGAGGCAGGCGGCATCGGTCCATCTCCTGGGCTGCCCCCCTGGCCCAGAGGTTGGGTGGACGGGCAAGCTAAATGGGAGAGCTGTACGGAGCCCAGAGCTCCCCCCCGGCCCCTGTCAGGGACGGCTGTGTAGAGTCCTGGGGGAGTGTCCTCTGCAGCTGGGCTTGGGCCAAGGATGAGGAATCAGCGCTGAGCCTGGCCTGGGGGGTGAGGCTTCCAGGGAGCATCTCACTCCCAGGCCCCACGAGAGGCCTCCTGTCCTGCAACCAAGACCTGGGGTCGCGGGCACAGAAGACGCGCCTTCATCCCCAGTTTGTTCTGAGGCCCGGTGTGAGCCCTGAACCCTGAAGCACTGTGGGGAGGCCAGTGGGAAGAGGCCTGGCCTCTGAGCCAGAGCTGCTTCCAGGCCCACCTCCGGGGGGCCCACCGCCTCGCCAAGGCACCCCCAAGCCCGGTGCCTGCCGGCAGGGTGGCCTACTCAAGGGGGGGGGGGGTCCCTGAGCAGGAACCAGACAGCAGAGAGCGGCCTTGTGAGCTACCTGGTGGAACCCCCTTCTTCGGGGGCCCTCGGTGTTCTGGGCCGCCTTGGAGAGGGTACTTCGCTCCAGAGCTACCTGTGCGGCGCGTGTCTCCGTGTCCCTGTGCGGGCTGGCCGGGGTGGGGGCGGGGGAGGGGGGGACCCGGCGCGGCGGCACTGCGGGAAGGGGGACTCAGTGGGTGGTTTCTCCAGTGGGTCTGGCAGGCACGGCGGAGGCAAGGAGCAGGGCTGGGGCTGCAGCGAGTGGAGGGGATTGGTCCTGGGTGTGGGAGGGTGAGCCAGGAGGAGGAGGTGGCTGAGCCAGAGGAGGGCGTGGCCAGGCGCGGTCTGATATTTCCTAGGGAAGCAGATCAGGACGTTAGGACGGAGGCCCAGGTCCCTGAGGCCAGAGGCTGGGGGCTGGAGAGGGCGGGGAGAGGATACGGGAGTGACCGATGGTGGCCCTTGAGTGCCCAGACAGCAGTAGGGATCTGGTCGTTGTCATGCGGAGAGGGGACTCTCAGGCAGTGGGCTGTCACTCTCCTTCGGAGAAGAGAGCTGACGCCCCTCCCATCACCATTCTGGGATGGGCCCTGGCTCCCCTGCCCACCAGACTCCAAATGGGGCGCAGCCCCCCGTAGGGCAGGGCGGCAGGAGCCTGGCGGGCGCCGGGTGGGCCTCTGGCCGTGGGAAGCTCGGGGGCTGAGCGCGGCTGCCGAGCCGGCGGCAGGAGGGGTGCGGGGCGGCCGCGGCGGTTTCCTGGGAGACGGGGGCGGTGCCGAGCGCAGCGGGGCGGGGGCAGCGGGAGGAGGCGCGTCGCCGCGCGGGGAGCCGCCGCCCTCCACGGTGCGCGCCAGTGCGGCTGTAGTGCCGCCCTGGGAGGCGGCCGCGGAGTCCTCCAGCCGGTCCCGCTCGGCTGCGGTTCCGCGCACCTCCTCCAAGCTCTCCAACCCGATCCTGCTCATCCGCCTTTCCACGGGCGGACCCCGAGCCCCCCACGCGCGGACCCCGAGCCCCCCACGCGCTCGCACCCGGCGTCGCGCGCCGCCCGCCCGGACCGCCGCCGCCGCCACCACCGCAGCTGGGGACGCCGCCGCCGGAGCCGCCGCCGAGAAGGGGTTTCGGGCTAAGCCCGGGCGGCGTCCGCGGAGCTGGGATCCAAGCCGGTGACCCCGCCAGGGCCCAGCCGGCCGCCCGCCCTATACCCATTTCCATCTCCGCCGGCCCACCGCATCTCCATCCGCAGGCCCACTACCCTCACCTCCACTCCCTCCTCCTAGCCATCTTCATCTCCAGCGCTGTCGTCCCCCATCACCACCGCCAGAACCCCACCTTCAGTCCATGCTACCCCGCCCTCACCCTCACCCTCACCCTCACCACAAGCCCTCGTCTGCGTCCTCATCCATTTCTCCATCCCCTTCCCATCATGAGCCCCCTCGCCAGTCTCCATGCCCACCCCATCGATCCCTCATCCTCAGTGCGCCCATCACCAACCCACCTCTCCTCCCCTCAGTTCCCCACCTTCACCCCATCTTCGCGTGCCCCCCGCTGTATCCCCGCAGCGCCCCTGCCACCCCTCCCCGCCCCCATCTCTTCCTGCAGCAAGCCCCCCTTCCTCTTCCGTCAAACCCATTCCCCTCCCCTTCGCTTGCGGCAGCCCCTGCGAGCCCCCCTCTCCTGCCACCCCCGCCAGGGCCTGCCGCGCCCACTGCGGCAAGCCCCTTCCCCGCCAATCGCGTCGCCCTCCTGCCCGCCCCCCTTCGCCTGCCGCAGGCCCCGGCGGCGCGGCCCCCCTGCTCTCTGCGCGGCCGCGCCCACTGCGCCAGCGCCCCCTGCTCGCTGCGCCAGGAGCCAGGAGCTCGGCCGCCGCTCCAGACCCCCGCGCGCCGGCTCCTGCGCCGCGCCGTGGGGCCCTCGGTCCTTGGCCGGCAGCGACTGGCGCCCGGTCGCTCGGTCTTTGTCCCGCCGCCAGCGACGCAGCCCCTGGGCAGCGGGACCCCTGGCGAGCCTGAGGGGCGGACCCCTCCCGCCGAGCGCAGAGGTGTCGCAGCCGAGACCCCTCAGTTTCGGTCCCCGTGCGTGACGGAGGCTCCGCAGCGGCGGCAGAGGGCCGCCTTGGTGATGCTGTCACGTGGCCGGAATGGTGGAGGGGCTTAGGGCCGGCGGAGAGGTGGCCGGTGAGGGGTAGAGAAGCGCGCTGGGAGCGGGGCAGGAGGGGTTACGGGTTTTGTTGCCGCGTTAGGAGCGGGGGAGGATGGTGGTTGAAATGTCCCGTCTGAGGTGGGTCTGAGGCTGCCCCCCTGCATGGACTCTAGGTGCTCGGGGTAACCCTGCGACAGAGACTGGCCAGGGACAAACGCTTCTTGGTCGGGGCCGGGGCGGGGGCGTGGGGCGGAGTGAGGAGATGAGGAAAGAAGATCCGGAGCTCGGGTTGTGGGCGGTGCCCAGGGGACCTCGGGTTATTTGTCCAGTGCCCCCCCCCCCCGCAGCAGGGTCCTGCAGCGCCCACTGGAGCTGGAAGGGGTCCAGGAGCAGGAGTGGGCATGGGCAGTTGTCCCAAGAAGGGTCACGTGCTTGGGGAGAGCCTTCTGCACGCCCCACCCCCTCAGCAGGCCGGCTGGGGTCCAGAGCTGAGAAGAAGGGAGGGGTAGGGACGCAGCCCCCTAACTGCTTTTCCAGACCTGGGCCTCTCCCTCGTGTTTTGGAGGCCAGGGTGCCTAGAACTGGCCACAGAGCTGCCTTCCAGCACCGTCCTGGGAGGCCAGGGCGGCTAATTGCCTGCACCGAATTGCTGAGAGTATTCTAGGGGCGGCAGGATTTGTCGGTGCAGAGCATCTGGGATGTGGCTTTAAAGGCAAGTTGAGCAGGCGGTCTGCGTACCCCCGTGTGCGCTGCAGAAGCTTCTGGAGAGACGGCTCGGTGTCGCGCCATCTTCCCTCTGCAGCCTCCTGGGAGGGCTCTGGGGCCACCAGTCAGGAGCGGCTGCCAGGCTGGGCCCGGACAGATGAGGTCTGCATCCAGCACTGGTGATGGGGATCCCTGTTGGGGTGGGGTCTTGGGCTAAAGCACTGGGTCTGCAGAGCCGGTGGGGGGCCTGCTGGGTGGGAACGCCATCAGGAGGCTGCTTGTGCCCTTAGGAGGGCTGGGAACTGCGGCTGTGTCAGCAGGTGGCAGGAGGTGTGAGGCTTAAAGGTGTTTAAGCCATAGGCTGATGGGACTTGCTGAGGAGAAGCCGGAATCTGGGGTGCCCCCCGGAGGTCTGAGTATGGGGGAAGAAGGCGGATACGTGGTCTGCCATCCAGCAAGAGAAGGAACTGCTGGGGGGGCGGGGTAGGAAGCGAGTGCAGGTGTTTTAACCTGGGGAGGGCGGCCGGGGGTTTGGAGACTTGGGACCTAGGGGCCGGGCCTAGAGGAGAGGCTCTAGAGAGACTGGGGATGGGGGAGCAAACGCGCCATGGAAGAGCTTCCCCTCTTCCTCCCGAAAAACCTGGGATCTCGAGAGGAGGTGTCCCAAAGGCTGAGGGAAGGGAGAGTTCTAGAAGGATGTAGTCTGCTGTTGAAAAACCAGCAACAGACTGAGGAAGGAAGGAGGGGCCGCCACTGGCCAGCTGGGGGAGAAGCCTCAGTGCAGATGGGAGGGGGCAGTGGGAAGAGGGGCCAGGCTGATGCCTCCCAGTGGGGAGGGGAAAGGGCGGGGGGGGGGGGTGACCGGAGGGTGGGACTGGGCAGCTCTAAAATGGACAGGATGCCAGCCATGCCCTCCTGCCTGGCCCGAGTGCCCCCCTTTCTCCAGAGGTGAGGGTTTGGGGGTGGAGGTGTGAAATGACGAGAGGGGGATTTTATCAGTCTGCCTTGCACACTTCCAGGATCAGGGAGCTCACCTCCCCTCTGGCAGGCCCCACCCCCCTCCAACCGTGCGGCTTAGATCAGGGAGCAGACTTGCTTTTTGGGAAGGTGCCCTGCAGAGCCCACCTCTGCCCGGCTGATGTCCAGGACCGACAGATGACCCGCGGGCCCAGGCCGAGCTGGGCCAGGGCCTTGCCCACCGACTAGCAGCGGCCACCGCGTCTGCCCTGCCGCGGGCTCGGGGAGCCTCAGCCCAGCCTGCCCGGGGCCTCAGGCCGGCGCCCGGGCTCTGGCTCCGTGTCTTCACTCCCGTGTGTGTCCGAGGAGGGAGGGAGGGACGGGGGCTGTGCTGGGGCGGCCGGAACAGCGCAGGTCACCGGGCTGGCTGGACGAGGTGGCCAGGCGGGGCTGAGGGGGCGCCGCAGGGAGGCGGCGGGGGCGGGGGAGGGGCGGGGAGGCCAAGGGCGGGGGGGGGGGGCGAGGGGGGGCGGCTCACGGCTGTGAGCGGTGGGTGGGCCCGACACTGCCAAGGAGCCGGCCTGAGAAAAGGGGGTCCTGGGTGTTTTGTCCTCGCCTCTCTCCTGCCTGCAGGAATGGAAGGTTCAGGAGGGAGGGCGGCCAGCCGGGGAGGCCACCTCGACAGCCTGCACCCTCCTGCCTCTCCTGCCTGCCCGCTGCTGCCCTGTGACCCATCCAACCTGGCCTGGGTGCCTGTCACAGCTGAGCCTAGGCTGGCACCTGCAGCCGCTCCCAGCCCCAGGGCACGTACCCAGTTCAGCCCCCGACCCCCAGCCCGGCACCACCACGGCCCGCTGGTCCCAAGCAGCAGGGGAGGGTCCTCGCCAAGGGTGCTCTCCCGGCCCCTGCCAGGGGGAAGGCGGTCAGGGCCCAGGCCCCTCCTGGCTGGGTGCACACGGCCCTGTTGCACAGCCTCCACCATCAGGGAGACGGGTCCACTGTCTGCCCGGCTCTACCAGCTGGGACGACGCCAGGTGGGGGACCCTCGTCCTGGTCTGTGAGCTGCCCCCTGCTGGCGATGGTGCAGGGCCACGGGTCAGCGTCAGCAAGGGCAGCCGAGAGGAAGAACTGTCTCTGGGGACGTCCTCGGGTCCCAGCCCTCCCCACCCCCCGAAGGAAGGAGGGCAGGGATGGGGGTGCTTACTCTCTGCCAGGCCCTGGGGAGCCAGGCTCTGTCCCTCCACCCCAGCTGGTTCCCGTGAGACCCGCACGTGGCCAGAAAGGCCTGACTCAACCCGGGGCAGGGGGCAGGTCCCAGACCCCTGACTCCCCACCCCGCGGGCCTGGGGCTCTGCAGGGCATAGGCACATGAGCTCCGACATCTACCCCACAGTCAGCCCTGTTCCAGGGTGGAGACCACAGCGCCCCTTAGACAGCAGGCCCTGGGGGCAGGTTTGTGAGGGAAAAGGGGGAAGGAGCTGCGCTTCCTGCCTCTGCCCCCCGCCCTCCTTCCTCCCCACCGAGCCTCTTTCACGTCCTCGAGTGCCACCGGAGTGTGCAGCCAGCGCCCTTCTGCCCCCTCCCACCGCGCCTGGGGCACCGCTGCCCTCTCCTGGCTGTTACACTGATGGGCACAGAGCTGCAGACAGGCCATAGGGTGACTCTGTCCTCTGCACCTGTCCCTGCTTCCCCGGGGCGTGTGCAGGAGAGGAGGACGCTCAGACTTAAGTGTGACCTAAGCACCCCCCCACCCCCGCAGGCTCTCCAGGGTTAATTCAGCCTGCGGAGAATGACTTGGTCTTACCCACCCCTCTCCCCCGGGCAAGGCCTCCGCTGGAGGCCGCTGCCCACCCTGCAGCCCCCCACCCCTCAGGGCAGCCTCGGGACCCAGAGAGCTCTGCCCAGGCTGCTCCACGACCCCCTGCAACTGTGCCGGCCGCACCGGGCGAGCCCTCGACTCCAGCCCCACACAGCCCCTGTCCGGGCCAGACCCCTGCGTCCACTTCCCTCCATGCCCTGCCCCGCTTAGAGTCAGGAATTGCGGCCTGTGGGGAGTGGGCCTGGGGGGCTGTGAGGCAGCCCAGTGGCCGTGGGGGCCTGAAATTGAGCGGCCTGAGCCACTCGGCCCCTGACTGTGTGACTTCAGACAGGAACCGGCGTCTCTGCCAGCCTCAGTTTCCTGGTCTGTAAAGTGGGTTCACAGCACCCACCTCAGAACGGGGACCAGCACAGTTTCAAAGGTGCGCCCTGCACCACGAGAGTGGGGGAAGCGACCTCAGTCACGTCCCAGCGCTGCTGTAAGCAGTGCTGCCGGGAGCCCGCGCCCGGGCGGCGGCACGGGGGTGATGGGGGCTTTGAGGGTACAGAGGAGGGTGCGCACACCCGAGGGGGCTCGGTGTGTCCTGCCAGGTGGGTGCGGGTCTCACAGCAGGGCCCCAGCAGACCTGTGCCCGGGCTGTCCTGACGGGGTGGGCCTCGGCCTGGGGGGCCACTGCCTCTGGCCGGCCCGGAGCTGCGGGTGGGTGGCCTGCAGGGGCTGCTGTCCTCAGTGGGAGCTGGCACCCCGCACTGGGGTCAGGGAGGGGCGCCGGGCAGGCCTGGGCACTTCCGCTGTGAGCCTCGAACCTGGCAGCCCCCCGTGCCCCCCCCACAGGACCTGAGGCCTCTCTGTGCTGAGGTCCAGGCGTGAGCTGAGCTGCTCAGGGCCCCTGGGGCGGCCCTCCTCACACGCAGGGGGCGTGGAGGAGGGCTCAGCCTTCCGCACTCCTGCTCTACACCCATCCCCACCGGGGCTTGCCCCAGGAGGCCTGGAGGTGGGATTCTGCAGAGGAAGCCCTGCTCCTGTGCCCTGTGCTGAGGGCTGCACGGCCCACCCCAGGCGCTGCCCCGAGCCGGGCCTGCCTTCCCCCAACCCTGGCAGGCAGCCCCACCCGCGTGCCGATCACGTCCCCTCTCTGCTGGAGAGCCCACCGGCCGCGAGGCCCGTTCTCCTGGTGCCCCGCCCCCCAGCCTCCCATAGCCCTCCTCTCCCTCACGCCAGCCCCTCCCCACAGGTGAGCACCTGCGGATCTGCCCCCAGGGCTATACCTGCTGCACCAGCGAGATGGAGGAGAACCTGGCCAACCGCAGCCGGGCCGAGCTGGAGACGGCGCTCCTGGACAGCGGCCGGGCCCTGCAGGCCACGCTGGCCGCCCAGCTGCGGGGCTTTGACGGTGAGGGGCTCCGGGGCCGCAGGACACTCACGGCGGGGGGCTGGGCACTTGGGGACCTCTCGCAGTGAGGCAGGGTCAGAGGGGACGTAGTAGCAGAGCACTGGCCGCGTGCAGGGATCCGTGAACTGGGGGTCACCTGCAGGTCTCCATGCACCCCAAGGCATGCACGTTTGGGGAGAGGCAGCCTGCCCCTTCCATCAGGCCCTCAGAGGGGACCCTCTGCCCTCCAGAGCTCTCCTAGGCACCTGCCACTGGCCACCAGGTGGTCTGGAGCTGGGGGGCTCAGCGTGAGGACTGATATCGGGGGCCAGGCCGGGGCTGCAGGGTGCTGGGTGGAGGCACAAGGAGTTCGGGGCCCCTGCCGTGGCCCTCGAGCCTCCAGCTCAGCTGTGTGTGTCAGTCACCTATTCCCAGCCCCTCACCAGCTCTCTCGTCGTGTCTGGGCCCCTAAACAAGGGATGGCGGGATGACGTTGTGACGCTGACAGCGGGCACCTCGGAGGGGATGGCGGGCGCTGGTGGGAGGGGCCCCAGAAGTGACAGCTGATGTCAGAGCCTGCACAGCATCCATTCGGGACACTAATCTGTGTTAAAAGCGACTCCTTTTCCGCTTCCAGGCCCACTTGTGCCCCCCCACCCCGAGAGTCCTTTCCACCTGCCCCTCTGCATGCCGCTTCCCGCCCCGCACCTCAGCCCCACTGTCGTGCCTGCTCCGGCTGCCCCGTGCCTTGTACCCCGGGAGCAGTCCTTACCTGGCCACCAGCGGCAGGGGTCTCAGAGCCTTCGTCTGAAGTGCGCCTGGGACCTGCGTGTAGCAGGGCCTCGGGTGGCTGTGTTCCAGGACACGGGGCCCACGCTCACGCGCCACACCTTCTGGGCCGGCTGCCAGCGTCCTGGCTCAGAGCAGGACCCTGCTCAAAAGATGGGGCTGGAGGCTGGCCGTGGGGTTGGGGGCCCCGCGACCACCCTGTGTGCTGCTGGGCTAGCGATGAGCTACAGACTGCCCGTTTGGGCTGGAGGCTGGTGTGGGGACCAGGACCCGGAGTCCCGCGGCGGGAGCTGGATGGGAGCTTGGACCATCCGCTCCTTCCCACAGTTCCCTCCTGGGGAGCTGCAGGGGCACAGCCGGAGCTGCGGGAGGGTCTTGGTGGGGTGGGTGTAGACACGGGTCCGAGAGCCAGAGGCCTAATGTCCACCACGCCTCAGAGCAAAGCCAACCTGGCCGTGTGTCCCTGGACACCCGAGTTGGGGCCTGTGTGGGGAGGGCTGGCCACAGCTCTCGAGGAAGTGTCTGAGTGGACGGTCTGTGTGCTTATGGACCCTGCCGTCTCCCTGCTGAAAGGGGCGGACGGCGTTAGGGGCCTCGTTCTCAGCACACGGGGCCCAGAGGTATTTCCCTGAAACCACAGGGGTCTGCGGCCCACGCTCATGCCCCGCCTCGGCACCCCCCTCCGAGACTCTGGGTGCATCCCGAGGGCTGCGGAGACCCTCCCCAGACCCTCAGGCTGTCCAGCTTCCAAAACCAGAGAGAGGGCGTCCGAGAGAGATGAGGACGGAGGGGGAGGGCAGGAAGCCCAGGAGAGCCTCAGAGGTGGGCGGGGTGGAGAGTGCAGAGGCACACCCCCAGGGCAGGGGGCCTGGCTGGGTGTCAGAGGCCGGGGTACGGGGAGGGGGAGGGACGCAAGGAGAGCTGCTGGGAGGGAAAGCAGGCGAGGGACGCCCTGGGCCTTCTTCCCCCAGTGGGCCCCACCCCGACTCAGAGCACCCTCCTGCCCCTCCACACAGACCCTTGCCAGGTGATCTCGGGGGGCAGTGAGGCACCGTGTGTCCCCTGCTCAAGGCCCAGCTCAGAAATGGATTCTGGATGCCCAGGCTCCGGGCCAGGAGGGGGAGGTCTCAGAGCCCCGTGGGGGTGGGCACCCAGGGCCCGTGCAGGCTCTGATGACTCTCACAGCACCGGGGGTCCCCGGCAGAGCCCCCTTAATGCCGGTCGCGCTGCCACAGCACGCGGGGTGGGCAGGGGGCTCCGGGAAGGCCTGACGCCCGCCTCCCGTGCGCAGATCACTTCCAGCGCCTGCTGAACGACTCGGAGCGGGCGCTGCAGGAGACCTTCCCGGGCGCCTTCGGGGAGCTGTACGTGCAGAACGCCAAGGCCTTCCGCGACCTGTACGCCGAGCTGCGCCTCTACTATCGCGGCGCCAACCTGCACCTGGAGGAGACGCTGGCCGAGTTCTGGGCCCGCCTGCTCGAGCGCCTCTTCCGGCAGCTGCACCCGCAGCTGCTGCTGCCCGACGACTACCTGGACTGCCTGGGCAAGCAGGCCGAGCCGCTGCGGCCCTTCGGGGAGGCCCCCCGCGAGCTGCGCCTGCGCGCCACCCGCGCCTTCGTGGCGGCGCGCGCCTTCGTGCAGGGCCTGGGCGTGGCTAGCGACGTGGTCCGGAAGGTGGCCCAGGTGCGCGCGGAGGCCCCGCCCCCTGCCGCACGTCCCCGCGCCCCACCCCGGGGCCCTGGGACTCCCGGTGTCCCCTTCCACCCCCCACCCGGGCGGGTGGGAGGATCCAGCATGCGAGCTCTGCTCGGGGCAGCGATGGCCAGGCCGGTCCCGGGCAGAAAGGGAAGGGAAGAGGGCTGCGGCTGGTTGCTGAGCCAGCTCCAGGGGTCAGGTGGACGGGAGACGGGGGATGAGGGAGATGTGTGCTCCGAGGCCGGGGCGAGGGATGCCTGGCCCCGTCGGGCAGCTCGCACGTGTCAGACCCACCAGCGTCGGGTGTGGGAGGGCATCGTGAGCCACCTCCACCCCCACTGGGGTCCCTAACGAGTCACCTACAGCCCCAGCCTCCATCCATTCAGCTGCGTGGTGGGCGGTATTCCCGCTTCCCTGGGAGGGTTCGTGACCGCGGTGCCCCGGGGAGTCGCGGCACTGTGAGTGTATCGCTTATTAGACGGAGCCCCACCATGGCCAGCAGGCCTGCTTGGTCATCTGAGAAGGACCCGGGCGCGCCTTGTGGGGCTGCACACCTGCTGCGGGGTGGCGCTCAGGCTGCCTTGCCTCCCCAGGTGCCCCTGAGCCCGGAGTGCTCACGGGCCGTCATGAAGCTGGTGTACTGTGCCCACTGCCTGGGGGTGCCTGGCGCCCGGCCCTGCCCCGACTACTGCCGCAACGTGCTCAAGGGCTGCCTGGCCAACCAGGCTGACCTGGACGCCGAGTGGAGGAACCTTCTGGGTGAGCTCCCACTGCCGTCACCGCGTGCGGGAAGGGGGGTTGGGGGCGTGCAAAACCGGGCCTGTCCTCTGGAGCAGGCGGTCTCTGGGGCGAGGAACAAGCTGCCCCCCGAACGTCCCGAACAGACTGCAACGTGGGCAGCTGCCCGGGAGGGAGCCCTGCGGGGTCACAGTCCTGCCCTTCTCCACTGAGCGCGTACGTGCCAACACGTGCGTGAGTTAACGTGTGCGTTGCTGCCCTGGGGTGGGCCAGCTCTGAGGGGTGCCGACGTGACGTGGGTCACCAAGCAGCTGTGCCAACACAGATGTGCCACAGTGTGTACACCTGCTGCGAGGTGAGCGCGCGTGCATCCACGGTGACACACGTGAGCTGACGGGAGGGTTCAGCGTGCCTGTATACCGAGATGTGTAAGTTCTAACGCGTGCTGACACGTGGGCCAGCCCACATTCGTGCTGAGACACGTGCTAACGTGGACGTGTGCTGGCATGCCTCGAGCCAACGTGAAAACTATGTGAGGTAACATAGGCATGTGGTGGGCCAGGTGTACGTGTGCCGACACACACAGGCGCTAACGTGTACACGGGCTGGCCTGAAGTGAGCCGACATACAGATATATCGTCTCGTACAAGCTGCCGTGTGTGTGGTAGCACGTGGTGAGCCAGTGCGCGTACGTACAAAGTGCCCCCTGTGTGTGTGCTCACGCCCGTGCCAGACTCCATGGTGCTCATCACAGACAAGTTCTGGGGCCCGACGGGCGCAGAGAGCGTCATCGGCGGCGTGCACTTGTGGCTGGCAGAGGCCATCAGCGCCCTACAGGACAACAGCGACACCCTCACAGCCAAGGTGCAGGCAGGGGCATGCAGTGGGCGAGGGTGGGCGCCCCGGATACGGCCTCGTACCCTTCCAGGACACTTGCGTTCTCCCCCCAGGTCATCCAGGGCTGCGGGAACCCCAAGGTGAACCCCCAGGGCCCCGAGCCCGAGGAGAAGCGGCGCCGGGGCAAGCTGGCGCTGCCGGAGAAGCCACCCGCGGGCACGCTTCAGAAGCTGGTGAGGGGCCCCTCAGCCGGGCAGGCCCTGGGGGGAAGCGGTTGGGGGTCCAGGGCAGGCTGGGCCGGGGCGCCCAGGGGCCTGACTGCTGCCCTGCAGGTCTCCGAGGCCAAGGCCCAGCTCCGAGATGCCCAGGACTTCTGGATCAGCCTCCCGGGGACGCTGTGCAGTGAGAAGTTGGCCATGAGCGCGGCCAGCGATGACCGCTGCTGGAATGGGGTGGCCAAGGGTCGGTAGGTGCCCCTGGCTGACACACTCCGTCCCTCCTTCACGGCCCCTTGCCAGTCTGGGGCACCAGATGTTGTGTGCATAGGGCCATACCTGACGCGGGACACCCAACGGGACCCAGAGCTGGGATGAGGGCTGAGTCCTTGCCCTGTGCCAGCTCCCCACAGCAGGCGCCATGCTCAGCGCATCCTCACCCCACTGCAGTGGGGTCTGCACGGGCTCCCGTCGGCCCCTGGAGCCTCTGGGGGGGTCTCAGGCTTGCCACCGCCCTGACGGGGGGAGGGGAGTGGGCAGGCATGCTGGGGCAGTGCCCCTGTGTGGGGAGCAGGGCAGTGACCCAGGGCTTGCCCTCCCGGCCTCCAGGTACCTGCCCGAGGTGATGGGCGACGGCCTGGCCAACCAGATCAACAACCCCGAGGTGGAGGTGGACATCACCAAGCCCGACATGGCCATCCGCCAGCAGATCATGCAGCTGAAGATCACGACCAACCGTCTGCGCGGCGCCTACAACGGCAACGACGTGGACTTCCAGGACGCCAGTGAGAGCGGGCCAGGGGTGGCCTGGGGGCTGAGAGCTGAGGGTTGGTGCCAGAACGCCAGGGAGAGCCCCCGGCCGGGGAAAGCTGCAGCGGATGGGGCCCTCCCAGCCCCCGGGCCTCCACAGTGGCTCTGAGGACGCTGCCACTGCCCGGTGTGGTCACAAAGTCCCCCTGCCCCTTGTCCCCGGGCACAGTTGTGACCCGGCCCGGACGTCCTCCCAGCCTCGGCAGGCCCAGGGGGTCGGGGTGCTGCGGTCAGGGCGGAGCTGGCGTCACTGGCCCGCGAGGCCCAGGCGGAGGGACGTGGCTCTCGGGGTCCCCAGGGCTGGGCGGGCCCACTGGAGCCGCCTCTTCTCCCCAGGTGATGACGGCAGCGGCTCAGGCAGCGGCGAGGGCTGCCCCGACGACGAGTGTGGCCGGAGGGTCGGCAGGAAGAGCTCCAGCTCCCGGACGCCCCTGAGCCACGCCCTGCCCGGCCTCTCCGAGCGAGAGGGTCAGAAGGCGTCGGCCACGGGCCGCCCGCAGCCCTGCACACGCCTCCTGCTGCTCTCCGGCGTCCCGCTGGTGCTCTCAGCAGCCAGGCCCCGGTGGCGGTAACTGCCCGGCCCCAGGGCCCGAGGCCAAGGACTGACTTTGCCAAAACCAGACGGTACAGGAAGGGTCGGCGAGGAACCGCGGCCGTGACTGTGCTGGGGGCCGGGCGAGGGGCTGTGCCAGCCACCCTGGCTTTTAGTTTTGTATGAGGCCCTCAGGTCAGCAGGGAACGGCGTCCCCAAAAGCCATGCATTTCAGGGACCTCGGGGATGCCGGTGCCGTCTCTCGCCCCCAGCTCCTGTGCCATTACGGCAGTACCAGGGCCTGCGAGGAGGCGGCCCGAGCAGAGTCCTGCCGGAGCGCGAGCCGCGCCTTCATCTCCCGCCTGCCCCGCCGAGCACCGGGGCCTCCAGGTGTCTGAAAGTCAGGCCCACCCCCAGCGCCCAAGAATCCCTGAGAGGGCGTCGGGGTTCCCGCCGTCTAGGGTCTAACGGGGCCTTTGAGATCACGCATGAACCTTGCCCCACCCCCCCACCAGAGCCACCTCTCAGCTGCGTCTGTGCGGGGCTGGGCCGCGGCTCCTGCCCATCCACAGGGGACTTCGGGCTGTGCGGACGTGCCACCTGCCGTTGTCCTGCCCCCTGTCTCCACCCAGACCCAGGGCCAGTCCCAGCTCAGGGCGACACAGGCCAGGGCTGCAGGTGACCCCTGGCTGTCACCTGGCCACAGAGATGCTGGGTGGCTGGTGAAACTTCAGCTCAGGGCCAGCGAGACCCAGCTCTGCAGGCCGGAGGGACATCCCTTCCCTGACCCCGCCAGCTGCAGGGCCCGGGGAGCTTTGACAGTTAAGGGCTTTTCCAGCCGTGCGTACTCTGCAAGCGCTTCCCGTCCTCTCACCTAGAGCTGCTTTCTCAGCTCATCCCCAAATGCTTTTGAAGGTCCCGGGCGACCTTCCGTGGCCCTGGGATCTGGGCGCACTCCCGCTCACTCAGGCTGTCCGGGCCCCTCCGTAGACCTGTGGGCCCACCCTCCTGGGCCCTACCCTCTACAGGGCCTGGGGAGGGGCTGGCGACAGAGGGAGCCGGGCACAGGAGGGTGGTCCTTGAGGGTCTGGGGGATGTTAAGCCACCATGACCAGGGAGAGTGGTCCTCACCAGCCCCCAGGCCCTGAGAAGGCTGCTTCGCGCTGCTTTGCTTTTCCTCACGGGGCTGGGGGGCCCCTGGCCACTGGTTAGGGCTTCTGGGGTGTGTGGGGTCCTGCACTCCGCCGGCAGCCCAGCCTCACAGGCACACCCACCCCATCGTAACCCTGTCGTGCCTGGGCAGGGGGCTGGGCCTGGGGCCTCCTTCCCTGCGAGTGAGGGCTAGCTGAACTCTCAGGGGCTCTGGGGCAGTGACCACCCGTGTGCCAGGACGGCCCCAGAGCGGCCTGCATTCCGGCCCTGCCCTACATGTGTCTCTGGAAGGGGCGGCCCTGCCACGGGCACTGGCCAGGCGGCGGCCAGGCCTGCCGTCTCCTTGTGCTGCACGGTGTCAGCAGGTGACGTGTGTTCTTTGAGTCCTCGTATGAATAAAAGGCTGGAGACCGCGTGAGGCTGCAGTGATCCCGCTGTGCTCAGCCCGGCCGCAAGGGTGTGCCGTGGGCCGTGCACAGCAGGCCGTGGCCGGTTGGGAGGTCAGGAGGGGTTCGGACACAGATCGCGCCTGGCGGTGTGGCCCACGGCTGCAGAGTGCTGTCCTGCCCCCAACCGGGGTCCCCCCTGCCGTCCACCCTCACCGCCCCTGCTCTGTACACACACATCCAGACACGTGTCCCAGGAAGGTTCCCGTTACCAGTTCCTGCCAAGTAGCCTCAGAGATGCCCAGATCAGGGCACGGGGACCAGCGTCTCCTGAGGCCGAGCCTGGCGAGACATCCTGATGGTCCAGTCAGCCCCCAGTGCTACAGAGAGCCCTGCCACACCTGGCTCCTCTCACCAGAGCGCGGACCCCTGCCCAGCCACGCTGCCCTTCCCCAGGCAGTCCCGTGGGATCCCTGAGTGAAGCTGCCAGACCCACTTTTGCCCCCGGGGGGCCCTGCAGCCCCTGGACACCGGCCTCTGCAGCACCGCACCGAGTGCAGGGCCCGGCACCTCAGCCAGAGGCTGCAACGCAGAGGCGGCAGCCACCGAGGGTCACTTTATTTGGGTGTCGCAGCCCACAGTGGCTGCCAGTCAAATGTTCCGCAAAGCTTCTCTTGTCTCCTGGGGCCCTGGACCACTGAAGGACCAGCAGCCAGGACCCTGGGCCCCGTGAGTACAGGGAGCTGGGCCCCCAGCACGGGGTCGGGGGGGCCAGGCGGCGCACCCTGGGAGGAGAATGCAGCTCCACGGAGGGAGTCCTGCAGGGGTCGCAGCTCCTGCTGGGCCTGGGGCGAAGCTCAGGCCTCCCTGGACACCTGCCGGGCAGCAACTGCGTGCTCACCCGCCCACCCCTCCATGAGTCCTGGGGTGGTCCCCGTTCCTGCTGGCCCAGCTCCTCCTGGAGCCCTGTATAGGCAGGTGGGCGCCCAGACGCTCACTCGTGACTGTAGGTGCAACGTAAGCACCTCGACTTGCGTGGCAGCTTCAGGGTCTGACTTCTGTGGCTCGTTGCCACGTTGCTTCAAAGGTTTCCTTGTGAACAGAGCTGGATGTATTTTCCCTGTCGGGGGAAAGGAGTCCACAGGGGAGGTGACAGCCGATGGGTCAGGAGCACGAAGGGAGGGCGCCCACCTCGGGGGTCTCTGTGCCTTGTCCCTGCAGCCCTGGGCCCGGCCCCGGACCACCCGTGAGCTCCCAAGCCCTGCCCACCCCAGGCCAGGTGCTGGGCAGCGAGAGGCTCCCCCTCCTTGGCTCCTGGGCCCCGTTCATTCCTCATGGGGATGCAGGAAGCCACAGACAGCCTGACCGACCCACAGTGACGGGCAGAGATCAGCCAGCTCCACAGGGAGCTACCTGTGGGTGGCCTGGGCAAGGCCAGCGTGTCCACACGCTTGTGCGGACACCTGTCCCACCGGGGGGAGGGGGAGGGGCTCCTTTTATTGTTGACTTTTTAAAATTTCCAGCATTGCACTAGGTCGGATCCAGGGCCTTGAAGCTCTTATAAGGGGGTGGAGGGTGGTCTCTTTAAAAACAAGAACACAAACCACAAAGGAAACTAAGCTGGGAGCCTCCCCAGGACCCGGAGGAGGAGGAGGTAGCGGGCGGGAGGGGGGAGGGGCAGGTGCCCAGCTCCCCAGGCTCCAAGCGGGGGCTGGCGGGGGCTCTGTGGCCTGGAAGGAACCTGAGGTTCCAGGCACTTGTTTTCTGCATCCTTCCTGGGACTCACCCTGCCCCCCACCCCATCTCTCCAGAGCATAGAACGCTGGCTCTGGGCAGAACCCCAGCACCCCAAATTCCAGGCCCTTTATCTCAACCACCAACATTCCCGGCCAAATGCCACTGCCCTTTCCCCATCCCAAGGCCTCCTCCCAGGCTGTGCCCCTCTTGGGCTCCCCGACTCCCCTTCCCAGCTTCCGGGCTGCTCCCCAGACCTTATCTGGCATCCCTCGGGGTACTACCAACCGGCCTGGTCCCTCCGGCCCAGAGGCTCCGGCCCGCCACCCCCCACTGTCCCCTCCGCTCATGCCCTGAGAACATGGGCTCCCCTCATAGCATCCTCTTGGCCTGTCCCCCGCACCCCTCCTCCCCCGCTCTAGGAGGGGCCCTAGGAGGGGCCGTCAGCCCATCGCACTCCCGCCCCTTCTCTCCCCCGCCCGCACCGCGCCCCCCTTCACGCACGCTCTCCGCCGTCCTCCCTCACTGCACTTCTGGCCTGCTGCTCTTCCACTGAGTCTGGACCCCGGAGGCCACGGCCGCCACCCTCGCTCTGAGGTCGCCCACGGTCCCCCTGGGCCACCGCCCCCCTGCGCCGTCCCGCCCCGCCCCACCTCAAGTGTCCCCGGTGTGGGCCTGGGGCGAGGCACGTGGCAGGGCCCCTTTTACCAGCCTGAGGGAGGACCCCAGCGTCCAGGTGGCTGGCCGAGAGGAGCCTGGAGTGGGGGGAGCTGCGAGCGAGGGTCGCAGGGGAGCCAGGGGGCATCCGGGCACACTCTTGAGCCAGAGGAAGGGTGGGCGTGGCTGGGGGAAGTGAGAAGGCAGGGGTGGGAGCACGTCGGAGCAGCCTCAGCAAACACCCCTCACGGCTGCCCGGCGACACAGCCCCCGGGCAGCCCGGCCCTCCACCTACTTGGCAGTGACCGCCTCTGCACACGCGGACACACACGGACACACACCCCCTCCGCAGCTGCCCGGGGCAGGAGAAATCCCACCGTGCTGCCTCCCCTTCCTGAGGCCGTGGGCAGTCCGCTCTCCCCCTCAACTTCTCGGGACACGCAGGACTTGACCCTGAGGCCGCGCACCCCCCCATCCAGCCACGCAGCTCCAGTGACCGCCCACGGCTGACGCGTCCACCCCGGCAGCCCTGCCACGTGCTCCCGGCGCCAGCGTGCGCTTCTCTGCAGCTCCGCCTCCTGCAGCTGCCCAGGACTGAGCGTTTCAACGTTGAGCTCTGACCCTGCACCCCCTCCCGCCAAAACTTGACCCGTCACTTAGACCCGTCGATCGCTGCCTTGTGCCCCCCCCCCACCGTGGCTGGTCCCCCTCCTGCCCTCGTGGCCCTGACACCCAGCACAGCCCCTGAGGGACCCAGCACCAGGCCCTCGGAGCTCCTCCCTCTGGGGCACCGAGGTCCCGGAGAGTCACCAGGCCTCGCACACCGTACTCCCTGGCCTCAGCCCACCCCCCGATGGCGGTCTCACCCCGAGCGCTGCTGCCCCAGCGACCTTGGACGTTCCCCTCCCACCAGCCTCCAGCAGGCGACCAGCAGTCCCAGCGACGCCACGACCCCCCGAGGGGGTGGGACCCACGAGGGAGGGGCGGGCAGCCTCCTCCAGGTCCAGGGTGTCGTCGGGGGCACAGGTCGGGCCCAGAGTGCAGCCTGGACACAGCCTCCCTAGCTTCCTGGGGCCCGTCTTCCTGCTGCGGGGCCTAAGCGACCAGAACTCCAAGTTCGCAGAGAGCCAAGGGGCCAGCGGCCAGCCCAGCCCACTGCGGCCGGGAGAAGGGAGGTGGGATTTCGGGGCACATCCTCACGCTCAGAGAACAGAAGCAGGCAGAGGGTCTCAGCAACATCACAGAACTTTCTGGAAAGGGAGCTTTGCTTTGCAGAAGCCCCTAGCACGGGGCCCCCCTTGCTCCACACACACTGGCAGTGCCGGGTGCCATCCGGCTCTGAGTCTGTCAAGGGGAAAGCTGACCCCAGGGACAGCCAAGAGCCCAAGCTACCCCTGTGTCTGAAATCCCGACCGGCGGCTGCCCGAGGCACTCGGGACCTGAGGGGGTGGCCATTGGCTTGGCTGTATCCCTGCTCTGGTCGGAGTCTCCGTGGACGGCAATGTGGGAGGGGAATGGCCGGCACGAAGGAGGGGTCCATGAGGCACAGCCTCCCAGACACTGCAGGGACCACCAAGGGCAAGGTGAGAGGTGATGGGTTCCCGTATATACTGGAGACGCAGCTGAACTTCCGCGTGAGAAAGGGACGGAGAGGACAGCGCTGGGCCCATGGCCTGAGGGTGGCGGTGATGGGGAGATGCTTCACCACACAAGTAAAAATACACAGAGGCACAGCATCCATTAGATAGATCAATGGAGCAGAGAGGTAAGATCTAAGCTGGGACGACCAAAGCGCAACAACCGTAGAATGGAATGCCGCGTATCCTTTTAAGAAATCAGTGGCTGAAAGCATTCCCTTAAAGTCACAGGTGGCCTGCCGCTGCCACGTCATCCAGCACCACTGCAGCACCGGCCAGCGCGCCGGGGAAGGGATAGAGAGCCACAGACGCCGGGGAGGGACGGACCCAGGCATGGCCATCTCCGGAGCCCGTGGCCGACCACCCAGAGAGCTGGGGGCAAGCAGCAGCCGCGGCTGCCCGATTTCATCCGTGGTGCGGGCACAGGTCATGTGTAAGACGGACGCTGGGGCCTGCGGGTGGGTCCCCCGTGGACGGTACTGAGGCACTGTTGTGGCACCTGCGGTTCGGCTTGGCACACAGTTCCTTGTGGAGGCCGGCAGCCGTGGCCCTCCCCCACACAGCAGCTCTCCCTCCTGGAATGTGGGCCCCCCCCAGGGCAGGGACCCGGTGCCCTTGTCCTCTTTGGTGTCCTGGGTGCCCAGAGCATGCTGGGCAGCGGGGACGCACTCAGTGCACGTGTTGGCCCAGAAAGGAGTGGACATCGCAGCACCCATCTGGGGTCGGGAGGGAGGGAATGAACCACGTTTGCGGGAGGTCGGTCCAGCCAGAGGGTGGAGCCAAGCGCCAGGGTGGGTGTGGCGACGCAGCGGCCAGAGGCGCGAGGGCTCTGAGGGCGTGCGGGTGGAGGGCGGAGCTACATGGCCCTGGGCCGCACACTGAAGGCGGAGCTGATCAGACTTGCTGAAGATCTGACGTGAGGTGTGAAAGAGGTTGACGGTGATGCCTTTGTAACGGAAAATATCAAACTCAACAGCAACATATTGTTGCCTAGAAAACAACATACAGAAGATGCTGTCTCCCGATCAAACTAAACACTGAAAATAATTACAAAGTCCCAGCAACACATTCTTGAACCTAACAATTTACAATTCATCTGCGTACGGACAACAGCTAGTGCATTTCAGAGGGAATAGAACCCTGGTGGGATTGTCCCGGGGACAGTAGAGCCAGCAGCCTGGAGCACCCAGGAGCACGTGTGCCCGGGCAGCAAACAGAAGTGGACACTCGATCACCATTAATCCTGGGGGGAGAGGTTCAGCTAGGTGGCTCTCGGGTCCTGCACAAGAATGAATTCTAGTCTGATTATAAAATTACAGGTAAAACCATAGTGCAAGAAAATCGCTTGTAAAATCTGGGCACACCCTTGTATAATCTCGTCCAGGGTTGCTCCCTAAGCAGCCCAGCAAACCGGACCCTGAAGGACAGAACAGACGAAGTGAAGAAAAGAGTAGAAAATTCCACGTGGCCAAGTTCAACTGGGATAAGGCCCTTTCCACAGGAGAGGGAGAGGGAATGTGCTTTAGGAAGAGTCCTCACAAGTCGGGGAGAGCAAAGCTCTCCAGTGAAAGCAGGGCAAGAGGAAAGACAAATGTTGAATCGGAAGTGTGCTCACACTGGTACAAGCATTCCCCAGGGGACCGGACAGGGCGACAGTGCCAGAGCCCGTGACTGATGGTGTGGTGTGGGGACACGCGCGGTGACCTCCCAGAACGCAAAACCAAAGGTGTGAAGAGTTAACGCCTGTGAATTTAGACAAAGGGGAAAATAGGCCAACGGTGTGTGTGCAGCACCCTCTCACAGGTGAACGGTGAACCCAAACGCCCTTCACAGGGGCATCGGGCAGACGTGCTCGGGTTCCTGCGTGCAAGTGACAGGACCACGCGGTGCTCTAGGAAGGCAGGTTAAAGTCGTAAAGTTCACCTTTGTTTCAATTAACGTAAATGGATGGAGTGCATGATAAAGTACATGTGTGCACGGGGTGCTTGAGGACATACACGCATGTACACATGCGTGCACAGATGAAAGTCTAAACACGTTTAGCATAGTTATACTTTACGCTGAGTTCATCGTGCATAACCAGAATAAAACAAACTTCATCCGGGGAAAATGATGCTGCAGGCGAGCATTTAGTAGCATAGAGAGATGTTCGTGGCCTAGTTTAGAACACGATCGTGCTCCCACTTCAGATACGCATGTGCGTCTGTGCTGTGTGTGTGCTGTCTGCAGACACACAGATGAAGTTGGAAGGACACACAGCGCAGTGCCGACCATGGTAACTTCCGGGTGTCGGGAATAGTCGTCGTTCGCTATTTCTTACTCTCGTGCACCCACCCATGTTCTCTAACTTTTCAAGAGTCCTTGTTAGGATGTTTTCCTCTGGCAGATGCAGTGGGAGGTGGCCACACCCCCACCCCTCCCCTCCCCAGGAAGGCCCTCCACTGCCATGTTATGTGTCCCCCCGGGGGGCCTGCAGCCACAACTCGCTGAGGCTGCTACAAAGGCCCAGCCCCCAGCCTCCATGGAGAGCCCCTCTGAAAAGCCAGCCCAGCTCCAGAGCGACACACGAGGTCATTTCTCACTCTGCCCACAGGCCTTCCTCTCCCCTTACAGGAGCATCGGTCGGGACAGCCCCCAGCACACCTCCCACATAGGGAGCCCCGTCTCCCACAAGAGGCTAGGAAAGTCAAGCAAAACCACCACGGCTGCAGATGCCGCCTTGACCAGCAAAAAGCCTGCCTGGTTGGGGTCCTCACCTGCGGGGCTCCAGCCCCGACTCCCTGCCCACTGCCATGCCCCGCCCTGCCCCACTCCCCACGGTTCTGCTCTCAGCAGCGAGCCCCCTCCCGCCACCTCCTCCCTGGAAACATCAGCACCTTCTTGCCCTCACTCCTCACCACGCCCTCCCCCACCCCCTTCCCCCCACACCCTCCACGAGAGCAGACGCACCCCCCCAGGGGCCCACCCTCCTCACTCTGTGCTCCTGGCTCACGGTCGCCCTCTAGTTCCTCCTCCGTCTCAGTCCACACCCAGCAGCCCCCCTAGAACACCCCTGGCAAAGCAGACGCTCAGTAAATGCACGAGGAAGAAGTGAACGCGCTAGACACCAGCGGACAGCCTGGAGCCCGTGGGCAGAAACGTGAGACACCCAGCCCATCCCTTCTGAGCCCAGATGGAGAGCAGGGCTGTGGGTCCCCCATCCCAGCGATAATCTCTAGAGCGCGCTCCAGCCGCACCCTCCGGCCCTCCTGACAGACGGCCCAGGCCCACAGGCCCAGTGAGCTCGCCAGCACAGACGGGGAGCCCCTGGCCCGGGTAGGGGCAGAGAGGGTTAAAAACACCCCCAGGAGCCGCCGCTTTATTGGGGGTCAGGAGGGAGACCTTGCTACGCACAGCCCTACAGGCGCAGACCCCCCGCCCTCGATTCCTCGGGGCCAGGAGCCCAGAAGCGACCCCAAGGGGCAGCTGCCAGCAGGTGAGAACAGGCAGCCCGGCCCCCCCAGAGGGAGCAGCCTCGGCACCAGGTGCGGCTCCGCCACTGAGATCCTTCCACCCTCCAGTCCTCGTCCTTCCGGTGGGCCCCTGCACAAGGAACCGGCAGGGAGGAGGAGAAGGTGAGGGGCCCGGGCCGTCCCCCGGGGGCCCGCACGCCCTCGAGGGCCGGTGGCTGCTGCTCCCAGAGCAGGCCCTGAGAAAGTACAGGCAACACCTGCCCCCCTCCCTGGCCCCCAGCAGGCCCGGGCCTCCTGGCCACGTCCCAGGGGACAGTCTGCACACAGCTCTGCTCGCCACCCGCCTCACCGGGAGCACAGGGCCAGCGGAGAGTCACTACCCACGCACCCTCAGCTCCCCTCGCAGCCCACCAGAGGGGGGTGGGGAGGGTGGGAGAGGAGGGTGCTTCTAGAAGCAGACTCCTGCTGCGACAGACACCCGGGAGAGCGGGTTAGGAGAAAACTTCCAGAAGCAGCCCCAAGGCCAAGTGCCCTGCAGTCCGGGGAAGCCATTGTCTACCAGGGCCTTCCGGTGTCAGCAGAGCCCCCAGGTGTCCAGCGGAGCCCCCAGTGTCACGTCACACCTCCAGGGAGCCACGGGCACACTGAGCGTGGCGTCGCCACCTTACACGGGGGCAGTGCCCTCCCTGTCCCCGCACAGACCCATCTGGGAATTCTGCAGAGTGGCTTGAATTTGAGCAATTTCAGAGGATGATGGGGGATACTTGCCCGGCCACCCTGCAGGCCGGTGCCTGTGTCCTGGGAGCAGCCCAGCCCGACACCTGGACTCACCGATGGCCATCAGCGAGTGGCAATCCTTGCGGAAGTCGGTCCAGGCTTTGGTCTTGCAGTATTTGCTGCAGGTCAGGATCCCGTAGCAGCGGGTGCAGGGTGCGAGGCGCACCCCAGTGGAGCGGCCACACTCGTAGCAGAACTTGAAGAAGGAAATCCTGCAGGGGAGCCACGTGGGCCGTCGGGAGGCACCCGTCACCTGTGCCCGAGGCCCTGAGCCCCGGGGCCTGCCCTGTGTCCAGTGCGGTGCTACTGGGAACAGGAAACAAGCCCCGTGCCCTGGAAGCCATCCGGGTGCTGGCCGGCCCCACTGGGCAGGAGACGACACCACACCATTTGGGGACCCGCACCACGGCGTGGGAGTGGGGAGGAGGCTGCGGTGGGGGGAGCAGACTCCTAGCGGGCGCGCCTCGGGAGTGGGCCTGGCACCTGCCCCAGGGGAACAGTGAGTCCGGTGGGTGTGCCTCCCCCGCGCCCCACCCCAGCCCCGTCCTCCAGGGTTTAGTGGGCGGGCGCCGTCCAGGACGCCCACCGCCCGTAGCAGGGCCAGGCCACTCGAGAGCCGTGCTGTCTGGGGCAGTGCAGGTCGGGACCGGCCTGGCAGCACACCCAGCCCACCGCCACCCTCAGCCACTCACTGCTCGTCCAAGCCCAGGCCCTCGGGCAGGCGGTGCCCTTCCGCTTCAGCCGGCGACAGGGGGCCGGCTCTGTTGCACCGAGAGACCGCGTTAGCCCCCACGGGCCCTCCTGGTCACGCATGACGCCACACGCGGAGGGGGCTCTGAGCTGCCCACCTCGCCCACCCTCCCATGGTGGGCCCAGCCCTGGCTGTGCGGCAAGGCAGGCAGGCAGGCGCCCCAAGCCTTGGACAGCCCCCAAGCAGGTCTGAGGGCGCAGAGTGGGGCTCGGTGTTGGCGGCATCCCTCTGCTCCTGCATCCGGGCCCTCGGACCTGCAGCCTCCAGCCCCGGCTCTGTGTCCGCTCACCACGCCTTGAAAGGCCACTGGGCAGCATCAGGTTCTCTCCGGCCTTGCCTGGCGGCTCACACCCCTCTCTGGAGGGGAGACTCTTGGCTCTGCTCTCTGGCCACTGGTGGCAGGAGGCACAGTGGGCTGGGGGACAGGAGGGCAGCGAGCCCCCGACAATCATCAGAGGCTCAACCATGTCCCTCCACCTTCCTGCCCTTAAGCAATGCACAGTCCTCCCAAGAAAGGTCGCCCATCCTCCACTTCGCCAGCACCCCTGAAGATGCAGGAACTTCACAGAGAAACACCTGCTGGCGAGTAGAGTAGAGAAGGTGGGAGCCCCTCATCCCCCCGTCAACCGCCGCGCCCACCAGCACCCAGAGCCACTCCCCATGCTGCTCTGGGGACTAGGACGTGGGTCAGGAAGGCAGCTGTGTGACGAAGTGTGCAGGGCCAAAGCCACCGTCCTGAAGACCACGTGGCACCAGGGCGACGCTTCTGGGAGGGCTGACAATAAAGCAGAACTTAAAAGTGGGTCTGATGGCTTCTCGGTGTCACACATCACCTCTTTAAAAGGAAACGGAAGTGACAAGCGGGCATGTCTGTTAGAATGCTGGGACTCTTTTGTGAACAGCTCTGTTGAGACCTAATTCATATTCCATCCAATACCCCCATTTAAATATTCACAATCCAATGGCTTTTAGTACATTCACAGCCGTGCAACCATCACCACAATCAATTTTAGAACATTTTCATCCTCCAAAACGGTTCCCAGCCCGACAGCTTTTATGCCCGATTCCCCTACCCCTCCATCTCTAAGCAGCCACTCATCTACTTTGTCTCTGTGTATTTTCCTGTCTGGACATTTCATATAAATGGAATCATATAATATGTGGTCTTTCACGACTAGATTATTTTGCTTACTATAATGTTTTCAAGTTCATCCATGTTGTAGGGTGTCTCAGTACTACATTCCTTTTTATGGATGAATGATACTCCATGGTATGGTAGACCACAATTTGTTTATCCATTCATCAACTGATGGATACTTGGGTGGTTTCCATTCTTTGGCTTTTATGGATCATGCTGCTATAAATCTCTGTGTGGACATATGTTTTCATGTCTCTTGAGTATATGCCTAGGAGTGGAATTGCTGGGTCTTATGGTAACTCGATGTTTAACATTAGAGGAGCTGCCAACTGTTGTCCACAGCAGCTGCGCCATTTTGCATTCCCACCAGCAGCGCACGAGGTTTCCACCGTCTCCACATCCTCACCGACACTTACTGACTTCGACTATAGCCATACTAGCGATTGTGAAGTGATCTCTCTCATCTCCCTGATGGCTAATGATGTTGCGCATCCTTTCACGTGCTTATTCGCCATTTGTGTATCTTTCTTAGTAGAAATTTCTATTCATACGCTTTGTCCATTTCTTAATTTGGTTGTTTGTCTTTATTATTAAGTCGTAAGATTTTAAAATTTATCCTAAATACATACAAGTCCCTTACAAGATATATGATTTTCAAAACATCTCCCATACTGTGGGTTATGTTTCATTTTCTTCATAGAATCCTTTAAAGCATAAAAGTTTTTAATTTTGATTTTTTCTTTCCTTGCTTATATCTAGGAATCCATTGACAAATCCAAGGATATGAAGATTTATCCCTGTATTTTCTTCTCAAAGTTTTATAGTTTAAGCTCTTACATTTAGCTCTTCAATCCAAATTGAATTAATTTTTCTATGTGGTGTGAGGTCGGGTCAAATTTCGCTCTTTTGTGTGTGATCACCAGTAGTCCCAGCACCGTTTGTTGAAAACACTGTTCTTACTCTCATTAAAAATTCTTGGCACCGTCGTTGAAAATCAGTTGACATAGACACATGGGTTTATTTCTGGGATCTATTCTACTCCATTGTTTCTATATGTCTACCTTTAGGCCAGTGTCATGCTATCTTGATTACCGTTGTTTTGCAGTAAGTTTGAAATTGGAAAATCAGAGTCCTTCAGCTTTGTTCTTTTTCAAAATGGTTATGGCTATCCTGGGACCCCTGCAATTCCATATGAATTTTAAAATCAGTCTCGATTTGTACAAAGAAGTCAGTTGAGATTCTGATAGGGAGATGTCTTTCCACTTATTGAGGCCTCCTCTAATTTCTTTAACAATGTTTTGAGCTTTCCAGAGTATAAATTTTACACTGGTCTTGTTAAATGCATTAATAAGCATTTTATTCTTATTGATGCCATAGTAAATGGAATTGTTTTTGAAATTTCACTTTTGGTTTGTTCACTGCAACTGTATAGAAATACTATTGATTTTTGTATGTTGATCTTATATCCTGCAATCTTACTGAATGTATTTATTACTTTTAATAGTGTAATAGTTTTATTTTTAGATTAATATATTTTTATACTTAGTCAAAATAGTTTAATACTAGTTTGTTCGTTTTAAAGTGGTTTCCTAAGATTTTCAATCTGTAAGATGATATCTGCAAATAGAGTTTAACTTTTTCCTTTCCACTGAATGCCTCTTATTTATTTTTCTTGCCTAATTACACTGGCTAACAACTCCAATATAATACTATATAGAAATGGTGAGAGAAGACATTCTTGTCTTCTTCCTGATCTTAGGGAGAAAGTATCTAGTCTTTCATCGTTGAGTTTGATGTTAGCTACGGGGTTTTTTGCAGGTGCCCCTTACTGGGTTAAGGAAAGGCCCTTCTATTCTTTGTTGTGTGTTTTTATCATGAAAGGCTGTTGGATTTTTTACATCAAATGTTTTTTCTACATCAATTGAAATAGTTTTTTCTTTCATTTCTAATAATATAGTGTATTACATTTATTATTTTGTTGTTTAACCACCCTTGCATTTCTGGAGTAAATCCCACTTGGTCATGTCAGATATTCAATAGTTCTTTTGACATGATGCTGAATTTCGTTTGCTAGTATTTTGTTGAAGCTTTTTGCATTTATATTCATAAAGGATATCTGTCTGTAGTTTTCTCATAATGTCATTGTCCGGCTTTGGAATCAAAGTAATGCTGGCTTCATAAAATAAGTTAGGAAGTGTCCCCTTTAATTTTTGAAAGAATTTGAAAAGGATTGGTGTTAATTCTGCTTTAAATGTTTGGTATAATTTACCAGCCATCTGTGCCTGGGCTTTTCTTTGTTGGGAGTTTTTTTTAATCCTTTTCAATCTTTTTAGTTGTTATAAGTCTGTGTAGATTTTTTATTTCCTCTTTAATCAGTTGTGGTAGATCATGTGTTTTCAGCAATTTGTCCATTTCATCTCAGTGATCCAATTTTTGTCATAAAATTGTTCACAGTGTTCTCTCATAATCCTTTTCATTTCTATTAGTTTGGTAGTAATGTCCCCTCTTTTACTTCTGATTTTAGTAATTTGGGTCTTCACTTTTTCCTGGTCAGTGCAGCCAGATATGTCAGTTTTGCTGATTTTTTTCAGTGAACCACCTTTTGAATTTATTGATTTTCTGTTCTCTGTCTCATGAATGTTTGCTCTAACAGACACACGTTTATCTGGCTACTAACGAGCTTACTTTAGGTTAGTGTGCTCTTCTTCCACCAATGTTTTAAGGAGGAAGGTTAGGTTACTGATTGAGACTTTTTTTCTTTTTAATACAGGCATTTACAGCTATAAACTTCCCTATAATCACGGCTTTAGCTGCATTCCATAAGTTTTGGTAAGTTGTGTCTTCTTGGGCATTCATACCAAAGCATTTTCTAATTTCCCTTTTGATTTCTTCTTTGACCCCCTGGTTATTTAGGAGTGTGTTGTTTTATGTGATTTCCCCAAACTTCTTTCTGTTACTCATTTCTAATTTCATTCCACTGTGGCCAGAGTACATAATTTGTATTATTTCTATCCCTACAAATTTATTAAGAGTTTTGTGGGTTTATGACCTAGCAGCAGCAGACTCACAGGTACAGAGAACAAACTAGTGGTTACCAGTGGGTAGAGGGGGCTGGGGCAATATAGGGGTAGGGGACCAAAAAAAGGGTTATGGTGGGATTATATGAAATCACGTGTGTGAAACTTCTGAAAATTGTAAAGCACTATGGAATTTAAAAAATCATTCGATTTTAAATGTTTTTAAAAAGAAAAGAAAAAATGTTATAAATAATCCATGAAAAAAATTTTTTTCTAGGTGTGTTTTCCAGATCTGCTATTGAAAAGGCCTAAAAATAATAACCAACCAATGCAGTAGTGATGAGCACACAGATCGTGGTTTCTAACTATCACGTCCCACTGAAGGAGCCAGGCTCAACATGTAAGCAGTCGACCCCGGGTGCAGGGCAGGAAGTGTCTGAATGAGCCCGGAACTCCTTGCAGAGCAGGGGGCAAGAAAGCTACCAAAGCATGCTGGTGTTGAGTCAGAATTGCAAGAACTAAACTAAAGAGGCTCTCCCTGACCACAGACAGGCCCTGGGCATCAAAAAGCATAATGACTGCAATGGACAGAAACATGTCATACATATTAACATCCAGGAGTTGACAAAGATACTAAAAAAAACCTAACCCCCACTGACCACCATTGAAATCTGTTAGGAAATCAATGTATTATTCTGAAATAAAGAAAGGGGAAAGATCATGTTATCTTGCCTTTCTTGGACAAACTACCTCAAGGTCACCAAAGAGTTGATGAAGGATTTTTTTTTTTTTAAAGCAAAGAGGGGTATTTATTGGTTCACATAACTGAAAAGTCCAGGGGATATACTAGCTTCAGGCATGGCTGGATCCAGGGGCACAAACCTTGTCATCAGGACCCAAGTCTCTCCATCATTTGGCTCTGCTTTCCTCTGTACTGGCTTCATTCTTTGAGTGGTTCATTAGATATGGTTTGAGCTTTTCATCCTACAGAGCTAGGCAAACTTAGCAGAGCTTCTGAGCTTCTCCTCCACAGTTCACTAAACCTCTCAGGGTTGGGTATCACTGGACCAACTTGAATTACATGACCATTCCTGAACCAATCACTATGGTCAAGGAGATGGACTGTGCTGATTGATCTGGTCACTGGTAAGACCAGATATTGAAAAAGTTTCATCTCTGCTTATAAAGTTGAATGGTAACAGCTGGCATTGGTTCCTTCCTTGACAATAAATGTATCTGGAAAAAATCACGAGGAGCAAGTTTGTCTTCTACTCAGGAGGCCTGTAATCCATTTGAATGTAATAATCACGTCCAATAGCATATTCTGGGTGATACTATACAGTTCCAATGTAAGTAAACTCAGTGGTCATGAGTTTGAGAGCCCAACTGTCTTGCTGACAGGAAGCAGGACAACCAGCCTCCCACTGGCAAATGGTTCTGTGATACTCATCAAGTCAGGGGTAAATTTTAAGTTCACTGGAAAAGTTCTCTTATGTTCCTTTAAGGCTTTTGCCAAGTTGAACTGGTACATTTCTGTGAGTACTGGCAAATCAGATTCATCTCTGTATTACTGTAGAAGAGGGGAATGGACAGTGATTTCAATCTGCTCTACTCCTTCAGATCTGGTGGAAAGAGTTCCAAGTGCTGAAGATGATCTAATATATATAGGCATAGAGGCTTACTCGGCAGTTTAAAAAAAAAAAAAAAAAAAAAAGCTGCTGGTCAAGGAGTGTACAGCACAGTCCTTCGTGTTGTGAACATTAAGTCCTGGTGGGTGAGGTGCGGACTGCTTCTGTTCAGAACCCCTTGGTGGAACCGGGTATAAGAAAGACCGAGATCAGCTGTAGTCTTCTCAAGACAGCCAGTCTGATTGCAGCCATGTCAAAAAAGCAGGCAAGGGCTGAGTCAGGTAAACAGGCAAGTAGGTAAGGTACTTTCAGCAGGGCCAGCCATGTCAATAGGCAGCCCATGAGCTAGAACAGGCAGTTTAATATCAGAGCTCTGTACATTAGTTTCAACCCTGAGTACTCCAGGGTTAGTCCACAGGGTTTATGGATTAACTGGATCTTAAAGGGCCAGTCAGGTACAGCAACTTTCATTTTCCTGCTCATCTGCCCAAGAACCTTCAGCGCAGGAGAAGGCTATCTCCTTAATCCAGACTTGCGGCTCTGTTTAGAAGCCCATTCTATATCTGGGAGCGATAGGGTTGGGAGAGAAAGGTTGGCCCTACTTTCTTTGGTAATCAAGTCTCCATCTTCTGTAACTCAGCCCAACTCTGAGAATCATCTCATCAACAAGTGAAGGCCTCAGACTGGTTGAATGGTACTGCTGAAAGATGAGATCTGAGGCGTGGAGACAGTAAGATACTAGGTTGGAAGTTTACGCTTTTTCCACCATCAATTCTTATACACAGTGTACTTCACACTCTTGAACAGACGATCATCTTTACCTTTCGTCCCTCATTTTGACAGGATTACAGGGAATGACTGCCAGTGTAGATCAAGGTCTCTATCGGTCAAGTATAGGAGAAAAAGAAAATCGAGCTGACATTTTGAAGGCAGTAGAAGAACTGAGCTTGTAGATAACTTCTTCATTACAAATAACAGTTGTATATACAAGCAGGCTAGTCATCAGATTTTATTTGTTGAGGGTGAGCAGTACAGAGTAACCAGACTTAGGCCTTGTTTGGTGATTTATAGACTGATTTATACAGAGTCATAGAATCACAATTAGCCTAGAAGATAAGAGACAAAGATGTAAAGAAGCATTTCCGACATTTAACCAGTGCATTCATTGAAGCAGCTGAGGACAGCTGGTCCTCAAGTCGACGCTGAAGTAAAGCAGCGTGGCTTTTCCCGTGGCACAAATCGAAGTCTGCGTGATCTGGTCTGGGAGTTCGTGAGTCAGATCCCTTCTGAACAGGTAAGTTGTCTTCATGCCTGAGAGTATTTCATGGCAAGGAATGAAGTCAGCCACTCTGATTCACAGCACTGAGACAGATGAAATTCCATGAAAACATCCACAAGGACAGGGGACTGCGGTCTTGTGACATTAGGAAGCACCAGCAGGAAGCTCGTGAGTACTGATAAAATGTTTAGCTGCAGGCTTTGTAGATTTCAAGTCAGTCTACATTTCCAGCAAAAAGGCAGATGATACGCAATGTGAGATGCCCACCAAGTAAGCTACCACGGCCTGGTCAAAAGGCCTACCTCCAAACATCATTAACACCAACAGTTAATGGTACCAGACATCAAAAGATCCATCTTAAAATCTCTCATTGGCTGGAAGAAAATGTTCGAAATGGCCACATTTTAAATCACACACACGAGAAAGGATGTTCAGAGATTGTCTCTTGTGGCTCAGGTATTACATGTAGGTAGAGCTGAGTATTCATAATTTTGGAGAATAGGCAGATATGCCAGTGATGGAGGAAATGTTTTAGCGATTTTTCAACCGTTATTAGCTCATTCACCCTGGAAACAGCAGTTAAACTGAATAAAAACCAAGAAGTGTAACTGCCACTGGTGGAGTGATAGTGACATCGTTTGAGAAGATGAATAATGACCTGGTACCCTTTCAGGTAATGTTGCCAGTCTTTGAATTCTGCTTTCATAGTTTATGGTTAGCCCTTGCACACGAAGTAGAGTACCATGGCTGAGGACGGGAGGTCCAATGTGCAGTTGGTCTAATATGGCTTCAATGAGACATCAGCATCAACGCCAGCTCCAGTACCTGGTGATTCACGTACCCAAGGAGGAGCAAGACTTCAAGGTCATGTGTCTCAAGCGCCACTGGAGCCTCTGGTGGCTGTGAAAGAAGCTGGGGTGCGGGTGGGGGGTCAGGGTGGGGGTCAGGGTGGGGGGTCAGGGTGGGGGGTCAGGGTGGGGGGTGCCAGGGTGGGGTGTCAGGGTGGGGGGTCAGGGTGGGGGGTGCCAGGGTGGGGTGTCAGGGTGGGGGGTCAGGGTGGGGGGTGCCAGGGTGGGGTGTCAGGGTGGGGGGTCAGGGTGGGGGGTCAGGGTGGGGTGCGGGTGGGGTGCCAGGGTGGGGTGTCAGGGTGGGGGGTCAGGGTGGGGGGTGCCAGGGTGGGGGGTCAGGGTGGGGGGTCAGGGTGGGGGGTCAGGGTGGGGGGTGCCAGGGTGGGGTGCCAGGGTGGGGGGTCAGGGTGGGGGGTGCCAGGGTGGGGGGTCAGGGTGGGGTGTCAGGGTGGGGGGTCAGGGTGGGGGGTGCCAGGGTGGGGGGTCAGGGTGGGGGGTCAGGGTGGGGGGTCAGGGTGGGGGGTGCCAGGGTGGGGGGTCAGGGTGGGGGGTCAGGGTGGGGGGTCAGGGTGGGGTGCGGGTGGGGTGTCAGGGTGGGGTGTCAGGGTGGGGGGTCAGGGTGGGGTGCCAGGGTGGGGTGTCAGGGTGGGGGGTCAGGGTGGGGGGTCAGGGTGGGGGGTCAGGGTGGGGTGCGGGTGGGGGGTCAGGGTGGGGGGTCAGGGTGGGGGGTCAGGGTGGGGTGCCAGGGTGGGGTGTCAGGGTGGGGTGCGGGTGGGGTGTCAGGGTGGGGGGTCAGGGTGGGGGGTCAGGGTGGGGTGCGGGTGGGGTGTCAGGGTGGGGTGCCAGGGTGGGGTGTCAGGGTGGGGTGTCAGGGTGGGGTGCGGGTGGGGTGTCAGGGTGGGGTGTCAGGGTGGGGTGTCAGGGTGGGGTGCGGGTGGGGTGTCAGGGTGGGGTGCCAGGGTGGGGGGTCAGGGTGGGGGGTCAGGGTGGGGTGTCAGGGTGGGGGGTGCCAGGGTGGGGTGTCAGGGTGGGGGGTCAGGGTGGGGGGTCAGGGTGGGGTGTCAGGGTGGGGTGCCAGGGTGGGGGGTCAGGGTGGGGTGCGGGTGGGGTGTCAGGGTGGGGGGTCAGGGTGGGGGGTGCCAGGGTGGGGTGTCAGGGTGGGGTGTCAGGGTGGGGGGTGCCAGGGTGGGGTGTCAGGGTGGGGGGTCAGGGTGGGGGGTGCCAGGGTGGGGTGTCAGGGTGGGGGGTCAGGGTGGGGTGCGGGTGGGGTGTCAGGGTGGGGTGTCAGGGTGGGGGGTCAGGGTGGGGGGTCAGGGTGGGGTGCCAGGGTGGGGTGTCAGGGTGGGGTGTCAGGGTGGGGTGCGGGTGGGGTGTCAGGGTGGGGGGTCAGGGTGGGGGGTCAGGGTGGGGGGTCAGGGTGGGGTGCGGGTGGGGGGTCAGGGTGGGGGGTCAGGGTGGGGGGTCAGGGTGTGGTGCCAGGGTGGGGTGTCAGGGTGGGGTGCGGGTGGGGTGTCAGGGTGGGGTGTCAGGGTGGGGGGTCAGGGTGGGGGGTCAGGGTGGGGTGCGGGTGGGGTGTCAGGGTGGGGTGCCAGGGTGGGGTGTCAGGGTGGGGTGTCAGGGTGGGGTGCGGGTGGGGTGTCAGGGTGGGGTGTCAGGGTGGGGTGCGGGTGGGGTGTCAGGGTGGGGTGCCAGGGTGGGGTGTCAGGGTGGGGTGTCAGGGTGGGGGGTCAGGGCGGGGTGTCAGGGTGGGGTGCGGGTGGGGTGTCAGGGTGGGGTGTCAGGGTGGGGTGCCAGGGTGGGGTGTCAGGGTGGGGTGTCAGGGTGGGGTGCGGGTGGGGTGTCAGGGTGGGGTGTCAGGGTGGGGGGTCAGGGTGGGGGGTCAGGGTGGGGTGCCAGGGTGGGGGGTCAGGGTGGGGGGTCAGGGTGGGGGGTCAGGGTGGGGTGCGGGTGGGGGGTCAGGGTGGGGGGTCAGGGTGGGGGGTCAGGGTGGGGTGCGGGTGGGGTGTCAGGGTGGGGTGCCAGGGTGGGGTGTCAGGGTGGGGTGTCAGGGTGGGGTGCGGGTGGGGTGTCAGGGTGGGGTGTCAGGGTGGGGTGTCAGGGTGGGGTGCCAGGGTGGGGTGTCAGGGTGGGGTGCGGGTGGGGTGTCAGGGTGGGGTGCCAGGGTGGGGTGTCAGGGTGGGGTGCGGGTGGGGTGTCAGGGTGGGGTGCCAGGGTGGGGGGTCAGGGTGGGGTGCGGGTGGGGTGTCAGGGTGGGGTGCGGGTGGGGGGTCAGGGTGGGGTGCGGATGGGGTGCCCTCCGGCTGTATCAGATCCAGGAGTCACTGGCAGTCCATCTGTGGGTAGAGGGCTATTACTCTAGGTCCATTTGATGCCACCTCTTCAGCCCGTATGACTACTCTGGGGGGCAAAGGTATGCCCATCTTCCTGCACTTTTCTGAGTTTGCCCACGGTAACTATTCCTAAGAATGTTCAGCATCAACTGAACATGGACGGTGCTGGGTACAGGTACAGGACAGAATGCCATTCAGGTCGAACATACTGTTGTCTAGGGCAGTGGTCTTCAAACTGTGTTCTGAAGAATTCTAGTTGCTGTAAAGAAGTCTCCTTAGATGTCACCATGGTGGTAAAGTAAGATGCTTGTGGCAGGTTGTAGGCCCCCACTTCTGCTTCCTCCAGAGCAGCTTCACTTTTACTCTGGGCTTCCATAAAGTTTTCACTCGAAGGGCTTCATGGCCACAAAGACTTTGGAAAACCCACGATCTAATTGGTTTAACAACAAAAATAAGTTGTTCACAAAGTGCTGGATGTATCAAGAGGCGTTTTCTGGAATCTGATTGGAGCTTTGTGAGATGCTGTTAGGTAAACGGATTCCTTGGTAGAATTTCTTCCATTTGTGTGAAAAGTTCTGGTTCCTGAGTAATCGCAAAGAAGATGCTGGGAGTTCACTGTGCCCTTGTTTTAATCCCAGTGGGTCAGAACATCTGCTTACTCATTCAGCAGGCTACTACAGATCTGACGCGGAAAAAGAATGGGGTGCAGGTTAGATATTTCCTGAATTTCAGTCTTTTAAGATAGTGGGGCATGGTCCGATGTGGTTCTCAAAAAGACGTTGCCATTCTTCAGACAGTGCTGACAACTAAATATCCCCTGGTCCAAATGTATTATGTGTCTCTGAAGGCTTTAACTGAAGAAACAAAACGCACACTCATGGAAGAAATGGAGCCTTTGTTGATAAAATAGCTTCAGCTATTTGGCTTGAGGAGTTGACTTCCCTACAAAGGGCTGTGCTGAATCCGGGTAGAACAGCACGGGAGTGGAGGTGAAGGCCACATCCTGATGCTTCGCTGGATGCCTCCTGGGTCACGTGGTCCACTGGAATGACGCCTTCTTCAGTAGTAAGGTGGCAGAATCACCATGGGCGAAAGTCCAGGGGCCACATCTGCAGGCGGAGTTCACTTTGGGCGGAGCATCGCCAGAGTCTGCACTGAGCGTCTGGCGAAAACTCAGGTCTCCGAATTCCCAGTAACAGCGCTGGCGGCAGTGCTCGCTGTCATTGTCTCTTTTCTCAGAGCAAGGACAACAGTCCCCAAATTCAAATATAAAAAAATCCAGCTCCCAAGTTCCCGTCACACTTTGATAATCTCTTCCAGGTCCCTGATCCAGTTCTTGAAAATCTGGAAGTCTGGAGTCCACGCCGTGACTACACTGAAGGACATCTGTTCCAGCAAGAGCAGAGCGCTGTAGTGAAACCCTGTCAACCTCCTATCCTGGACAGCTCATGTGTTGTCACAGAACTTCAAGCTTTGAGTTCCAGTTGCTTTTTTCCTCCTTTCTCCTGAGGAAAGCATCTTATCAACACAGTCTTAAGATTCTTCTGAGGTACATCCAGATTTAATTACAAAAGAGCTAAAAGACCAACACATTTTTCTCCAAAACAGTCACTTCTCTGGAACCGAAATCCTTTGTCTCCGCCCTCTAGGTAAAGAGAACAGTCAATGGATTTTTTCCAGATGTTTGTATGAAAGAGCAGAACCGGCTAATACCTAAACAGACAAAACACTTACGTGGCTTTGTGCCTGCTTGCTTAGAACGGTACCACTGGTAGCACCACTCCACAAACTGAAAAAAATGTTTGAAATCCAAGTGTTCAAATTTCTCTAGTGTTTGCTGGATAATGGCCTGGAATTTGATAAAAGCAGCTGACAATGAACAAAGAAGCACGGACGGGCCTTTTGGCCATCTGAGTAAACACACTTGCAAGCAAAGCGAATACACAAAGCAGGCCGGGAAAAAGTGAAGGTTTGAAACACTTGCAACCTACTGATCTTGAGGTTCAGCAGAAGTTCTAACAAAAGTTGTCAGAGAATGTTAACCTTCGATTAATAAAGACGAACCCCCAAACATCTTCAGGAATTCCATGCCTGGCTCAGTTTGCCCAGTCAGCCAGCTTGCTAAAACCCACCTGCACCATTAATTAGCTGGACTTGGCAGCACCATTTAAAACTAAGCCTGCTCACTGCCAACCACACAAACTAAGAATACAAAACAGGAGGAACGATGGCAACGGTGGTCGTGGAAAATGGTCAGTGAGACAGTCAGGAAGGTAGTCAGGCACCAGAACATAAGCTGTTGGCCCAAAGATTAAACAGGCTTCGTGATCCTAGAGAACACATCCACTCCTTCTTTCAGCTCCTTTATATTGGGGGCCACCGTACCATATGCGTCAACCACCCCTCAGGCGACCCATGGTGAAAAGACTCAGAATAGAAGCCAAACAGTGGAGTGTCGTTACCCTGAATATGCAGAGAACAGCTCACATATCCCAGGGATTCAACAGAGATTTCAAATTGGCTGCGACGGGTCCCAAATGACATTTAGGCCTCAGTTTCCTCCTCGTGGCAAAGGAATTGTGGTTCTTAACTCTCCTGGGTCACAGCCCCCTCTGAAAACTTGCTGGCGATGGATCCTCCTTCCCCTAAAATGCCCATTCCCACTAATTTTTGCACACGATTTCAGGGAGTCTGGGAACATACACCTCCAATCCAAGGTTCCCAGGTTCAAAATCCGAGGAGCAGGCAATTGCTAAGTTTTCTTACAACTCAGAAAAAAAGAAAAAAAAGCCAGCCATGAACAATAATCATCCCTTACATTCACTGATGCTTTATAGTTTCCAGATGTGATTTTTCACAAAGACGCAAAGGCTAGGCGGTGGAGAAGTGAGTCTTTTCAGCAGATGGAGTTGGAACACTTGGACGTCCACACGTGGAGGAGGAGGAGGGAGCCTTACTTCACACAAAAACACAAAAATTAACTCAAACACAGACCTACAGGTAAGAGCTAAAACCATAAACGCAGAAGAAGACACATGACAGTCTTATGACCTGGCAAAATTATAGGCAAAAACGCAACGGCTGGGTGCTGGGGGTGGGAGGACAGAGCTGCTCCAAGGGCACACGGGTGACGTTCCGGGGCTGCTGGGACTGTTCCGCACCTTGACTGTGGTGGTTGTCACACAGCTCTATGCTGTCAGAGCTTCCAGCTCTGTGTGCTGAAGCGGGGCTTTTCCTGGAATGAGTAAGATGGGGGCGGGGGAGGTATCTCTATTTGCAAAACCAGGAATCTTCTCCAGGAAAAAGGGCAAGTCTCAAAACAGTAAGTGTAGACTGAGCCAGTTTATGTGTAAAGAGGTAAATATCTTCGGTGAGTCTACTGTTTAACCTAAGGATACACGACGTGCTGCTAGCCCGTCCCTGCTCCGGGGAGCAGAACAGCGACCAGCTTTCATTTTTTTTTCCTGTTGTTTTCATTTTCTTTTCACGCATCTTACGACTGTGCCTTGTGACGATACTATTATACTCACTAAGACCAAGAAAGCTACTTCTCGTCAAACAAACAATCTTCCCCAGGAGCACCTGTGCTGCTGTCCGGTGGCCTGAACACCAGGGCCATCCCCTCACCTGGAAGAGCCTCGTCTTCAGGTACGTGGTGCCGTAGCCCTCTCAGGCGCTGAGGTAAAGCGTGCCCGTGAAGCTGGAGCCATCCGGCCACACGTACGTGCCCAGGCCGTGGCGGTGGTCCCGGCAGAACTGCCCGTGGTAGGACTGTGAACAGAGAGCTCCGCAGCGGCTCTGTTGGAGGAGCCGCCCTGCACCGCCCCAGAACCTTCCAGAACGCCCTCCCAGCTGAGCCTCCAGGCCTGGGCCACAGTGAACAGGGGCTGCGGGGCTGCACTGGGCTCACAGGGGGCCGGGCCACCAGGCCCCCCTCAAGTGCCAGGGGTCACCCGAATCACGCATAGCGGGTGCCAGGCGCTCGGCCCCCCGATGGCCACGCTCCCTCCTGCCCGGCTCAGGCGGGGGAGTCTGGGGAGGTGTCGGCACTGCCTGGGTTTGGGCGGGAGCTGTCTCCACTCGGGAGCCCCACGCCGGGCTCTGCTCTCACCCCGTCGCCCCCGCTCAGGTCCACGTTAGCAGGCTGGCCCAGAGAGTGGGGGGCCGCTAGCCCCGGGGTCGCTGGCGTGGCCCTAACTTAAGACTGCTCGCTCCTGAGGCCATGGACGTGGGCCGTCTGTGCTCGGGTCCAGAGCCCCGGGCGGGGGGGGGGAGTGTGGTGCAGGTGCCCCTCTACTGGGGCCCCAGGAGGAAATCAGAGCGCCATGTCCATTCCGAGCACTTTTCAGTCACTAGACTTGACTCTCACGCGAGTCAGACAGCCGCCTTCCCCACCAGAAGCAGGCGGCTGGGCTCTCAGGCGGCCGGCGGCCGTGCTCACAGGCCACCCTGCGCCTGAGGGACGGTGACTGCGGCCTGCTTAGCGCCCCTTCTCTTCCTCTGGTGACGGAGACGAGTCCCCACAGGTTGACGGAGGACTGACACCAGCCCCAGCACACGTGGCCAGGCCTGGCCAAGCGAAGGGCTCCCACCCCCGCCTCCAGCCTTGACTTGCGTTTGGCCACGGGACGCATCCCCGAGTCTCACCAGTGTCCACTAGGGCCCTTTCTCTCTTGCAGGAAGGTGTGACACCGACACCACCCTCTTCTGCCTCATGGCAGAAGGTCAAACTTGGCTGCCCACATGGAGATGGGAGAGAGAGGGCCTGACAGAGTCGCTGGAACCCCTGGACCCAGCCAAGCCTGAGGCTGCGTGAGCCCTGAAGGTGGACTTTGCAGTTACAGCAGCCTACAAGGGTCCTTTCCAGTCCCATGTGGGGGGACCTGGTCCTGCCAGTTACTACTCCTGGCCAGTGCAGGGACACAATGAGCAGTGAGGCGCTGGGCGGGGGACAGCCCATCTGATGCCCACCTTCATTCCATTTGTATGATTTGGGGGGGCCTATCAGAGTCTATCCAACTGAAAAGAAGTCCCACGTTGCAGACCATTTGTGTAGAACTGTGAGGAGAATCCACCCCCCCGGGGGCTCGTCGGTTCGCCTGCAGGAGAGAGGGTTTCTGTCCACTCCCAGGAGGGTGCAGCTTTGGAGGAACCTCTCCATCCTTCCTCCACACGGTGCCGGAGCCTCATCTGACCAGCCGGACTGATGCGCTTGGGCCCGTTCCTCAAAGACAGCTGACACGTTTAAAGCCGCTGCTCTCGGCCTGCACGCCCTCTCGTCCTCCTGGCCTCTTTGGTTCAGGAGCCGCCGTGGCTGCAGGAGCACCTGCTCAGTGGACCCAGACGTCCCCCCAGGCAGTGACAAAGCCGAGGCTCCACCTGCTGTGGTCCCCCTGCACGGCGAGGACCCGGGGCCAGGAGGGCCGGTCAGTGGGCCCCAACCTACCACGGCTGGGAACACAGGCTGTCTGACCACTGGACACCACAGTGTTGGGTAAAAGAGGAAGTAGCCAAGGACTAAAGAAACAGATGCTGAACAAAAATCAGCGCTTGGTCATCGGGGTCACGATGCCGTGCATTCTTTGGCAGAAGCTCAGCACGGGCTCGGGTCGCGGCCTCTGTCCTCACGTGAGGTCTGGAGGCTCCTCCGTGCTGGGGGCGCACTCCAGGGGGACTGGGCTGGGGGCCCAGAAGCTCCGCCTCTGCCTGCCGCTGCTCCTGCTGTCCCCTCCCTGCCCCCACCGCTCCCCAGGTTCCATCCCAAGACCCCCGCTCGCCTCCCTGCCCCGCTCTCCCCTGGACTCGGGAGACTAAGTGCAGGAGGTGAGGGGCTGGGCGAGGTCCCCCAGCCTTGGGCGCCAAAACCAGGTGAACCGGGGCCCCACAGGCAGAACCAAGCCTGGAAGAGAGAGGGGCAGAGCCGGAACCCTACACAGCCCCTAGGAGGTTGTGCCAGCCAGCGCCTGCTTCCCAGAAGAGCTTCAGTGCCAGGTGTCCTGCCCTCTGATGCTTTTCCAACCCCCCAAACGCACACACCCCTACAGTGCCTCCAGACGGTTTTTATTATCTGCAAGCAAAAGATGCACTTAAGTCTCCACTGAGTCACACAACCCTGCAAGCAGGGCAGAATCCTCCACCAGCGCACCTGCAGCACATTGTTGGGAAGCCTTCAGAAGCCAGCTTCCCCCTGGGGGAGGCGCACTAAGCCCCCAGGCCACAGCATACCCCCAGGTTCGCCAGACGCACGGCTGCTCCACCCTCGTGGGGACGCCAGGTGGCGCCAACAGCTCCTGCCACGGGCCCCTCAGAGTCCCCACTGAGGTCCTGACACCGCCTGCTGCAGGGGCGCAAAAGTGCACTTTCACTTTTAGGAAGATCCACTTTTTCTGTTTGAGCTTAAATACAAGGCAATTTCATCAATACAAATATACAACTCACGACAGTAATTCACAATTTTAAAATATTTGCCTAGAATAAGAATTTATCTTCTGAAGTCACAGTTTCCCGAGCTGCAGCCTGTGGACACCCAGGCGAACCTCGGACGTGATCTCAGAAGTCTCTCTGGGTGTTTCTCAAATAGGAAGGACATTTGCCTAGCATCCTTCCCATCGGTGGATCTATGAGCTCACAGCACGTGCCTCTCCGAAGGAGAGGGACAGGCCGTGGCTGGCTGAACTGGGGCCGGAGAGGGGAGAGCACCAGGAACGACTTGCCTCGCCCGTGGGCCGAGAGAATGCGCCGCATCCCAGCTTCATGTCCTGCTGAACTCTCCTCGGTAGACGCAGCCGTCCTGCCACTCCTGCACACCCTGGGCGAGCTCGATGCAGGCCTCCTTCAGGTCCTGCTCCCTAAGGGGACCCTCGGGCTCCTCCTCTTCCCCCTCTGGGGCCTCCGGGATGAATCTAGGAAGATGAAGAGCAGGGGGAGGGGAGACCAACGCTGGCTGAAGGTCCTAGGGCCACTGGGTACCGAGATCCACACACCATCTTATCTCAACCAGCAACCCCCGAAGCTGATTGCATAGCTATCCCACCGGGGCGCCCGGTGCCCCGCGGAGACGCTCACACCGGCTTGCTGAGCCTGGGCCGGCGGTCTCCACCTCGGACACCCATCTCGTGGTCAAGCAGAGGACGGCAGGTCAGCCTCCCCGGGGGAGATAGCACTAAAAGCTCCCAACGCCCCCCAGGAAGAGCGCAGAGGCCCCACGTGAGACCTGAGGACACTGAGGCACAAGGGAGTAAATTAACTTGTCCACGGTCACGTGCTAGCACACGGTAGGGCCAATACTTGATCAAGCCCTGCCTGACTCCAAAGCCGGTCGTTTCCGTTCAGTTAGTGTTTGTGGAAGGCACAGAGCAGGAGCTCATGGCTTGGTTGGGGAAAAAGACGAGGGAGGTGCCGAGGGTCACTGGGAGAGAAGGGCTAGCTGTCTGGACCGAGGGGTCACTGGGGAAACCTTTATGGGAGAAGAGTCCTAAGTGGGGTTTCAGAGGATGAGTAGGAGCTCTCTCAACAGAAGAGAGCGCATTTCAGGGAACTGGACTAGTACGTGCAAAAACACAAGGGTGGGAAAGAGCATGAGGCCTTTCTGCCACCGCAGCAGTTGTGGCTGCCTGGAGAGCGAGCGACGAGGGGCTCTCTGGAGGCACAGGGATTGGGGTTCTCGACACAGACCGCCCCTTGGAACAGGGGAAAGGGACAAGAACACCTGACGACCAGGCCCTCCCCCACGAGCTGGAGTGGTGGGAAGGCGGCAGCTGTGCCAGGATCCCAGGGTTCCAGGGGCACTTCCTCCACCCTGCGATCTGTCTCCCAATTCACCTCTTTCTTCTCCCTTGCTCCCCTCTCAGCCCCCCAGTACCACCTTGGTTCCTAGGTCCCCTCTCTACCTCTTATCCTTTCCCCTCAGGTCCCGTCTTTGCTTTGCTCCAACTGCAGCTTGCGAAGCTAAGCAGAGACAAACCGTGCTGTCTTTAAAATTTGTTTGTGAAGAGAAAGAAAAGCAGTCAACTAAAACTGCCTGTTAAACCATCCCACCTGCTGAGTTGAGCAGTGCCCACCCCGCCCCCCCCAAAAAAAGATAAGTTGAAGTCCTAACCCCTGGGAATGACCTTATACAGAAAGTGTCTTTACAGATGCGATCAAGTGAAGAGGTCAGACTGGCTTCGGGTGTGCCCCAAACCAAATAACTAGTGTCCTTACAAGGAGAGGGAGATTTGGAGACACACACACAGAGGGCAGAATACACTTCCATTGTTTTCAGCCTATGGCTTTGTTGTAATGCTTTGTTACGTTGACTCTAGGAAACTCACACATCACCCAGAATAAAAGACTGACTTAACAGCAGCTACAACTATTTGTTTCAGCAAATCTGACAACTTCCTGAGGCTGGCAAAACAATTCTAAATACTAACATGTGGCCCAAAAAAGGTGTTCTGGAAAATTCTATAAACTGGAAAAAAATGCAATATGAAATGCTGAAATTCTGCTTATGTTCTTAAGAATATATGCACTGGTATTTTTAAAAACCAGGCATACAAAGATTAAAAAGCCCTATTTCCACAAATTGATACAAGTCCTACAATGATGCTGAACAATATATTCCAAGAGAATGTTTTCATAAAAAATATATTAATATTCATCGACAATATTCACGACTATTAGTTTTTAAAGTTTTTGGTGAATAAACTTGGCAAAAATCAGCAAATTAGTAGTTCAGCAAACGGACCTTTAGGATGACTGGCTTTCAGCAAGTTAGCTGTTCAAATGACCGGTGATGGTGTTAGCAAATCTGAACCTGCGATTATAGTTATGAAATTTAGTGAAATATGGCTGCTGACTTGTGCATGGAGAAGAAGAGTGGCATTTCTATTAAAATTCAGTTGAAGTCAACAAAAGCCACTTAAAAATTGTAATCAGGGCTTCCCTGGTGGCGCAATGGTTGAGAGTCCACCTGCCGATGCAGGGGACGCGGGTTCGTGCCCCGGTCCGGGAGGATCCCGCGTGCTGCGGAGTGGCTGGGCCCGTGAGCCATGGCTGCTGGGCCTGCGCGTCCGGAGCCTGTGCTCCGCAATGGGAGAGGCCGCAACAGTGAGAGGCCCGCGTACCGCAAAAAAAAAAACCCCAAAACTGCGATCAAATTAGATACATGTGAGACACTGTAAAAGATTTGTGAGTAAAAGAATATTTTAAAAAATTCCAAAAGGACTCTACTGGCTGATTGCTTCTCAAGTGCTTTTAAGTTCACATGAAGGAAAGCAAGGGAAACTAGAAGTCATGGCCCGGCAGCGAGGGCCACTGAGTATCGCCTCAGCTGACCCACAGGAAAAAGTGAGCAGATGTATATGTGTGATCATGACTCATCAGAGGAAAGTAAGTGGATATACATGACAGGCAGTAGGTCAAAATACAATGTTTAAGGAAGTGGGTAAAAACCTTGCTTACTTTTTAGATCAACTAAATGATGGTTAGGTTTTTATCTTTTATCAGAATCACACGGAGGGCATGGCAACACACAGCTTCCTGTGTCTCACTCCCAGGGTTTCCGCTTCAGCAGGTCCTGAGTAGGTGGACTCCTGAGAATGTGCATTGCTACCAAGTTCCCACCACGCTTTGAAAACCACTGGGCCATGGTGTGGTGGGCAGGTGGTGTCGACTGAAAAAAGAAAAAGCACAACCTGAGAATTACGAGTTAAGTTTCTTGGGGGGCAAAATGAGGACAATACCCGAGGAGGCAGCATGTCAGATAGCTCGGAGAAACTGCTCTGAACAGGTAGCGGGGAGGTCAGTACAGACGTGACTCTGGTGAAGGGGGAGGACATGCAGTCAAGCACGTATTTTTTGCAGGTTTCTGCTCGTCACGAGGAGCAGACGTCACCATGAGGGATTTTAGTGCCTTTCTACATAAGAGGAGAATCAAAAAGTGGGCTCATAAAATCTTCTCCTGAAAATATCTAACCATCTGAAGAACTGTTCTGCCAGTTTTTCCTAGAGTACGGAGCGCCACATTCCTGATCTCTGCCCTGAATTCCTGTCAGGAGGTGTTGAAGATCAGCAGCTGCATTGGCTCACAATTTAATCCTTGTAGAGGTAGATGGTCAGTGCCAATTTGTAGGTGACAAGGGAACAGAGAGAAAGGATGATGGACAGGACAAAGCAGGAGGAGCCCTGAACGCCAGGTTAAAAACAGAAGCAGCAAGACATTTTTAAACAGGAGGGCGGTGCAGTCAGATGTGTGCTCTGAGAGGTTTCAAGACTTTTTGCCTGGGACCCATTGTAATACCCCCATTTCATATCATGAGCCAGTACAAACTAACTCAAAAAATTATGAGGAAAAACTCACTCTGCTACATGCACGCACTCTAATATTCTCATGTAGTCTGTTCTTTTCTATACCATTTTACTAAAAATAAAATATAGGTCATAACCCACAAAACTGATTTCACAACCCACTAACGGATCACAACTTGCTGAGCCAGGACCGACATTCAGAAAAGCACTGCTTTCAAAAGCGGATTCCGGCTCCAGTGAGGAAAGCTGGGAGGCTCCCCTCAGGAGGCTGGTGCCAAGCCCAGAAGAGGGTGGCCCAAAGCAAACACAGCATCAAGGTGGACAGAATGGATCTGAGATACGCAGGATGACTCGTTACCGATTCATTAACTCAATGGGGTGAAGGAGTGTGAGGTTATCAGTTAAGAGGCCTTGGAACAGAAAATCCACCTCAAATATCCAACAGTAAAGGGTGATTGGATGGCTCAGGAAACCAAACAGTCCAGAAGCTGGAGGCTCTTCAGGTTTGGTTTGATCCAGTGGCCCAGCAATATCTTCGAGGACCGTTTCTTCAGCTGTGCTTTCAACCAAGGCTGGCTTCCCTCTGTGCTCATAAGGAGAGGACAGAGGTTTCCAAGCCCCTCTCTCCTCTCTGGTTCACATGGCAGCCCAAGCCCTTTCCCGAAGCAGTCATGGGGGTATAGGCGTCACTGACTGGACGTAATCAGAAGCCCGATTCTGGAGCTGGGGGACAGGGAATCTCCACCTACTTGGATGGCTCCCGTGAACTCTGGGAAAAATGGGAATCCCATCCCAGGAAAGTCAGAATCCTTCCTTAGGCCACAGAAGAAGGAAATGGATGCCGAGAAGGCCTCTACGTAGGTGATGTCTGGACCTGTGAAGACCAGTGAAGACCTGGTTACACACCAACGTTTGAATCTTTAGCTCAAGGGAGAACCCCAGGTAGCAAAAAAGATCTGACAGTTACCAATGCTTGGTGGCTTTGGCTAGAATGGAGAGAATCAAGGTCACCCAGAGAGACTGTATAGGTTCATTTTGTCAGGTTTATTGAGTACTCTGTGTGTGGGGGGGGCATGGGTGTACTGGAGAATAATTTCTGATAGAACGGATTGCAAATCTTAAGTAAATGATGCAGGTGAAGCAGAAAAAATGTTTTCATATTATTAGCATAGAATTGAAATGGCAATAACTAGATGCATGCGGGACTGGAAGACAGTTAACTTTTCACTGAAACCAGCCCCTGAAAGACACTGGACCTCAGAAAAATCTAGTGAAGAGGGCTTCTTACACGGCAACTGTGTAATTAAATGGTATTAATTCTTTAAAGTTACAGTAGTAATGCAAAAAAAACATAATTGAGAAAAATAAAAACAAAAATATTGGTCTGTGAAAAAATGATGAAAAGCTAACAATAAGTAGCTTTATTTTATATGAACCATGTTTTACAATAAAAGGGAAAATAAAATGCAGAAATTACAGTGATTTATTAGCAAACAAATAACAAAAAGGAATGTACATAAAGCTATACTAAAGGGCACCTCACCTGGCGATGCGGTTATAAGAGAATCAGTTATTAAGGGGCCTACCTACAAAACGATGTGGCGGATACTGGTCAGTGCCCAGATGACAGGGTCGCCTGCTCCTCTGCACACCAGCCACAGCTTGAGAAGCGCACCTCCCCGAGCCCCGCCCAGCTGGAAACCTCCACGTTCGCAGGGACAGGCACCAGCTACTCTCAGATCTCCCGGCTTGCAACCTGCGGGGCTCTGGTATCCAGCGAGGGGAGGCCCATTCCTCACAGCAATCCGAACCCGCCCACCTCACTGCGGCCAATCAGACTCTTCCGATGGCCACCAGGCCAGCCAACGGCCGCAACCCCCAGCCTCAGCCAATCAGAGGAGGCCTCTCCCGTTTAGACCTGCCCAATGAGGAGGCGGCCAGGGCTTTGCGGGCGTGCCCGCTCGTGCACAACCACTACAGGGCCCACCCCGGGGGCCTCTAGGACCCGGGGGCGCCCGGCCGGCCTCCCGACGGCCCAAAATAGACACCCGTGCTGGGGGCCCGAGAGCCGGTCATGGACGCGGAGCAAGCCGGACGCCGCGGGGCCACCAAGGCCACCCCGCCGCCGTTCGTGCGCGTCGCCCCCTCGCTCTTCCTCGGGAGCGCGAAGGCCGCGGCCGCCCCGGAGCTGCTGGAGCGCGCGGGCGTCACCCTATGCGTCAACGTTTCGCGCCAGCAGCCCGGCCCCCGCGCGCCCGGCGTGACCGAGCTGCGCGTGCCCGTATTCGACGACCCAGCTGAGGACCTGCTGGCGCACCTGGAGCCTACCTGTGCCGCCATGGAGGCCGCGGTACGCGCCGGTGGTGCCTGCCTCGTCTACTGCAAGAACGGCCGCAGCCGCTCCGCCGCCGTCTGCACCGCCTATCTCATGCGTCATCGCAGCCTCACGCGGGAGCGTGCCTTCCAGGTAGGGCGGGACTTTCTCGTGGCGGGGCTTCCGGCGGGAAGAGGCGGGGCCTTCTGGGAGGGGCGAGGCTCTAGGCAGGGGCGGGGGCCCGCCCGTGGGGGCGGGGCTTCGAGGAGGGCCCGCTCGTTGGGGCGGGGCCTCCGGGCGTTGGGAATGCCAGCGGAGCTTGCAGCCGACGCTGCGCGGTGTCTAGCCAAAGCCTCTCGTTTGCAGACTGTGAAGAGCGCCCGCCCGGTGGCCGAGCCCAACCCGGGCTTCTGGTCCCAGCTCCAGAAGTACGAGGAGACCCTGCAGTCGTGGTCCCGCCTGCCCGGGGAGCCCTCGGGCCCGACTGAGCCCTAATGGGTCAGCCCTTGAGGACGGCCCAACCCCAAAGCGGGGCGCTTGGAGTTTCCTGCAGCCTCGGGGTGGGAAGAGGTAGTTCGTGCACTGACTGGGGGGTGGTCTGTCCTCTCCTGCCTCACGTCCCACGGATTTTTTATTTTCTGCAACTTCCTGAAGGTCTCTGTCCCGCCTTGACGGTAGGGCTGGGGTGTGTCCGCCGAGGAGAGAACTGAGAACCGTACCGCCCCTCGTCAGCAGGTTTATTAGACAGAGCTTGGTCAGGAACGTCAAAACCACTTGAGGAATTCTAGCCAGAAACACATTTACTACAGAGAGATGGAGGCCAGGGAGCCAAGGTCAGGAGATGGGGAAGTACAGGAGTCATGGAGACCCGCCACCCTGTTCCTGGCTGCCTGCCACTCTGATGTGGGGGGCTTCTGGGGGGCTGCTGGCAGAACCTCATGCCTGCCACCTGCTCAAGCCACAGTGGCTTTCCCAAACCTCACACTGGCCCCATCACAAAACGCAACATGCGATTCAGGTGGTGCGGGCCCAGTTTCCAGACTTGTAGCTGCTGTGACACATAGTGAGGGCTCGCGGCTGTGTGACAGACCACCCAATGTGGGCACCCTTGGGGGTCTCAGTGTCCGTACCCACCTCCTACCTTACTGGCCTCCCAGTTTCAGCAACAGCAATGAGTCCCAGCCTAACATCCTGCAGCCAAGGTCATGTCAACAATGCAATGACCACCCATGTCTCTGAGCCTGTTGGTTCCTCTTCTGGTTCACAGACACCCCGCCTGGACACACTACAGCCTAAAGACTATACTAGAAAACTAATCACCACCAACACTCCTTAAATAAGATAGTGGGGAAAGAGTAAAGGAAAAATTGGGTAACACATATGAGTTACAGATAACATAATCCCTGGTTAATATACAAATATGTACATAACAAGGTTATGAATAAAATACTGTAGTTGATGTTTATCATTTTCCTTGACCCTCAGCCAATGCCTCAGGTCCTGGTCTTTCCTAGTCGGGTGTCTGATGAGCCCTGAGTGGTCCTGCCTGCACTGGCGCTCTGGCCTCTGTGACCTCTGCAATACAACCAAGGAGTACTGGGAGGCATCAGGAGAATGCCCTGAGTTCCAGCATACTCCTCCTGGCCCTCCTGAGCAGCAGCAAAGCCCTGCTGCCCCTTGAAAGTCAGGATCAGGGAATTCCCTGGCGGTCCAGTGGTTAGGAGTCGGTGCCTTCACTCCTGGGACCCAGGTTCAATCCCTGGTCAGGGAACTAAGATCCTGCAAGCTGCATGGTGCGATCAGTCACCTCACCCAGCAGAGCAACTCCCGATTTGAGGCTTGTGGAGCCCCAGACGGTGAAGTGGTGTCTCAGCCTCCCGTCCAGCTGTGTCCCCACATGGAAGCATCCTACCTGCAGATGAAGGCCTCTGACCCAGCAGAGCCCAAAGCTGTGGGGATGGGACGCTCACACTCTGCGAGTGACGCACTGGGGCGGTTGGGAAAGGGTCTTCCTCCTCCCAACCCTCTTGCACATCTGGGCTTCCAGCTGTGACGGTCCCTGGCTCAGAGCATACACCACACCCTGCAGGTCAGCACCCAGCCCGGTGCGATGTCACCAGTCAGCAGCCCCCACGTCCAAGAGCCACAGCCCTCGTCATAACGCAAATGCAGCTCTCCGTGGCTCACCCGACTTTCACACAGCTTTGGAAGCTTGCCAGCTGCCACTTACTCGCCACAAGCCCCCCATAGCTCGTGTCACTTTTCATCAACCCCATAAACAAGTTCCTGCTGTTGCCTCCACGTGGCAGGTGAGGCTCCGGTGGCTCCGTCTGTAACCTCAGGTGAGCTGAGCCGTTTGCCCAGCTAGGAGGTCAGGAGCCAGGACCTGAGCCCACGTTTCTACCCCGTGTGCTCATGACATCCTTGCTGGTACACCCCCTCACCTGCTGACCTGGCCCTGGGTGACAGGGCTGCCAGGATGTCAGAGCCCGGGCCAGGCTGAAGGACATCTGTGGGTCCCATCAGCCTTTTGTCCCACCAGCTCCATTCTGAGAACCATCCAGCTTCGGCTGCCACCAGAGGCCCAGGTATCCCTAGGACCTCTGACCCAGGGACTACACAGCCCCCAGCTGACCACCACAGGCTTCCTGGAAGCCCTCCTGCCTCCGAGTCCACCTGCTGGCAGGTGAGGCCAGGGACCCACTCCCCTCCCAGTGCCGGCGCACTTGAATAGGGGTACCTAGTCCACGTGCATCAGGGGAGAGCTGGGGTGCAGGCGGAGTGTCAGCTGCATCAGCCCACCCAAGCCAGCCAGCATTTGATCATCAAAAGGCTGGTGTATGAAAATTCCTATGGGAGAAGCCCCAGCCTCTAGCAGTCCCGGCTTTCAGATTCCTCTCCCCTAAGTGGTTTGGGGTGGGGTGACAGGAGGACTACGCTGCAGCCACCCTGGACCTTTGTCGGCAGGCAGTGCCCCCGTCCCCCAGCACTGAAGGCGCTGTCCTCTGCAGGACAGGGCAGGGTGGAGAGTGGAGACGACCCCTGTGGCCCGCACAGTTCACAAATGCCTTGGTGGGCTGCCTTTAATACCATAGTACAGGTCTGTTTGCTCCCGTAAGACTGGCTTGTGTTGGTTCCTTACAAAAATGTGGGGTGGGGCTTCCCTGGTGGCGCAGTGGTTGGGAGTCTGCCTGCCGATGCAGGGGACGTGGGTTCGTGCCCCGGTCCAGGAGGATCCCACATGCTGCGGAGCGGCTGGGCCTGTGAGCCATGGCCGCTGGGCCTGCTCATGCGGAGCCTGTGTTCCACAGCGGGAGAGGCCACAGCGGTGAGGGGCCCACGTGCCAAAAAAAAAAAAAAAAATGTGGGGTGGAAGGCACCGCCCCCGCTGGGGGTGGGTGGGCAGAAGTGGTAACAGCTCCTCTGGACCTGCAGGACTGCCCCATTCCACCGCTTCCGTGTGCAGAACTGGCCGCTGGGAGGTGCCCAGGAGAGAAGGGATGAGACCCAATCCCTGCTCACCCAAGTCCAGGGGACCAGGAGGGCAAGAAGCCCCCTGATGTTAACTTACCCTGAGTGTGCAGGTGGCTGGTAGACCTGCCTGCGGGTCCCTAGGGCAGGCTAGTGTGGGTGCCCACACACGGTCCTCTTGAAGGTCTTCTGACTCCAACCCCACCGGCCTGGTGGGGGGGGTGTGGCTCCAAAAGGCTGGTCAAACTGGGAGTACCATCTAAAGCACTCTGCCCTTGGCACCTGGGCAGGCGCTGGGCCACCCGAAGGCCTCGAGGACTGATCAGACCCCAGTTCTCTTCCCTCTTGAGTCTCGGACGCAGGACTGAAACCCCTCCTCCAGGTGACTGGCGAGTTTGGGGTGGGGCCCCGACAAGGAGATTGTGTCCCCCCAGCTAAGATGGCACATAGGAAAAACTGAAGAGATGCCTCAGTGCAGATGCTCTGAATCAGTGAACATGTGTCCTCCCACTCAGCCGTCCTTCCCACCCAGCCCCCCACCAGGGGAGGAGGGCAGGCAGGATCACATGGGTGACAGATTGGGATACTGAGCCCAGAAGGATCAAACGCTACTCGGGGACGCCATCGAGGTCAAGTGCGTTGTGAGTCAGGCCCCAACTTTGCCACAGGGAGACTGATCAGGGGAGAGAGGTGGGTGGGATTCCAGGCCAAAAAGCCCCTTCTCCCTAAGGGTCTGACTTCTTACGCGATGATGACAGCAACATCTTGGTGGCCCCTCTGGTTCCATGGCTTCGAGATCCCCCTGATGCTAGCTCTTTGAGCACCCTCGCTGGTCTGCAGGCATCCCCTCTGGGCCTAAGTCTCTGGACAGGCCTAGGCGAGGTGGAATGGGGACAGGCAGGCCAGGTCCTGTTACTGACCAGCACTCACCTATACAATCTTCCTCCAGGGCCCCAACAGGTCTTAAGGCAGCACTGTCCAGCACAACTTTCTACAATGATGGGATATCTGCTCTGTCGAGGATGGCTACCACTAGCGAGACACTATCCTCCAAACACACACGGAGACCTTGAAATACGGCTAGTGCAACTGAGACACTGAACTTCTAATTTAATTTAAATCTAAATAGCTACAATTATCTGACAGCACAGCCTTAAGGTTCTTGAGCACCGCCATGTACCATATGGCACGTAACACAGACCACTGGTCTCACAGGGGAGTGGGTCGGGTGTATGGAAATCATTCCATCATTCCATCATTCCCCGGGACCAGAGGTTCCCAAATGGACGAATAACACTGAGTTCCAAACGCCACACTTCCCAGCTTCCCTGACCCAGGTGTCCCAGCAGTCGCTGCCCCAGGAACCTGGCCCGCAGCATCGCTGAGGGATCGGGCATCCTGACTCCCGGGGTCTCCCAGACGCGAGCCGGGTAGGAAGGGCAAAGGGGTGGGGAGACCGCAGGGCCACTCCTCCGCCCGGCGCGCCCCGGACCCCGAGCACACAGCGTCCCGCCCCTCACCCCCGGCTCCCGCTTTCCCCACCCCCCAGCACAGTGCCCCGGCCACCTGCACACGGCAGTCGCAGCCCCATGCACCGCACCCGGCTCTCGGCCTCAGCCCTGGCACAGCGTCCCCGGCCCCAACACAGCGCCCCCGGCTCCGCTGTCCCCCCGCCCCGCACAGCGCCCCGGGCTCGCGGTCCTAGCCCCGCTCTCGGCTACTCGGTCTCCCGGTTCACAGCGCCCCCGCTCACTGCGCCCCCGGCTCCCCGGTCTCCCCGCGCACAGCGCCCCCGGCGGCGGCCGAGCGGAGCCCGAGCGGGGCGGCGCACGGCGCGGGGCCGGGCCGGGCGGCTCCCGGCGCGACTTCCTGTTGTGCCCTCGCCCCGCCGCCGCCGCCGCCGCCGCCGCCGTCGCCGCCGTCGCCGCCGCCGCCGCCCCTCACCCGCTCCCCGCGGCCCGGCGCGGCCGCCGCCCATGGATTTCACCTAGCGCGGCGGCCATGGCGGCGCAGTGCTGCTGCCGCAAAGCGCCCGGCGCCGAGGCCGCGCCCGCGCGTCCGCCGCCCGAGCCGCCGCCCGCCCTGGACGTGGCCTCGGCCTCCAGCGCGCAGCTCTTCCGCCTCCGCCACCTGCAGCTGGGCCTGGAGCTGCGGCCCGAGGCGCGCGAGCTGGCCGGCTGCCTGGTGCTCGAGCTGTGCGCGCGGCGCCCCGCGCCCCGCGCGCTCGTGCTCGACGCGCACCCGGCCCTGCGCCTGCATTCGGCCGCCTTCCGCCGCGCTCCCGCCGCCGCCGGCGAGCCACCCTGCGCCTTCGCCTTCGCTGCACCCGGGCCGAGTCCCGCGCCGCCGCCCCCGCTGCCCGCCTTCCCCGAGGCGCCCGGCGCGGAGCCCGCATGCTGCCCGCTGGCCTTCAGGGTGGACCCTTTCACGGACTACGGCTCCTCGCTCACCGTCACGCTGCCGCCTGAACTGCAGGCGCACCAGCCCTTCCAGGTCATCCTGCGCTACACCTCGACCGACGCCCCCGCCGTGAGTCCCCCCCCCCCCGCCGGGTGGGCGCTGGGGCGGTGGGCTGGTCGCCGGGTCGTTTCCAGGCGGTGTGTCCCCACGCTGCCGCCAGGCTAGGGGGGCGTTAATGTGGGCTCTGCTCCTGAGGCACCTGCGGAGAGATGGGGCCGGCCTGGCACTTCCCCACCTGGCTCCGGAATCCTGGCCAGGTGCCTGCAGTGCTTCCCAGCTGGTGCCCCGGGGAGCCCTTAGGAACCTTGGACCGAGCGAGAGCCTGGGTGCTGGCCCTGGACCGTGGGGACAGGGGACAGCATGCCACCACGGGAAGCCTCTCCTTTCAGGTGTGCAGGAGCTGTCCCTGCCTGGGGACAGGGACAGCTTCTGGTGAGCACACGCCAAGCCATACATCTGAGGGAGCCTGGCACTGAGAAGCAGGCCAGGCAGTGTCAGATGTGGAAGGGCCTCCGTGTGACCTGGTCTTCAGAGGACTGTTCCCTGGAAGTGGCAAGAGGGACGGACCTGCCGGAGTGGGAGGCGGAGAGGCCCGGGTTGGCCCTGTGGGGACTGGCGGGTGCGGTGGCAGGGTTGCCCTGTGTCCCCAACACAGACACACGTAGGCTCTGCAGGGCTTTGGACGTGGAGCATCTGCCGCCCCAGGGGCTCAGCAGGAAGGCTGCGTGGCCCAGGCTGGGTGCTGGGGCTGCAGCACCCCTCCACCATAGGAGGGCTTTCAGGATGGAGCAGGGCCTTCCGTTCTGGAAGCATGGGGGTTCCTGGGTCTCCGCGTGGACAGCACACTTGTGACACTGCTCTCCCTCCAAACACACACACACAGCATACACGTAGCTCTGGGAGGCCCCGGAAGTTTCCATGTGTCAGCGCCCACGGCATGTAAATGGATACGGTGATGCACAGGTGGCACAGAGGCACCAGGTCCGGAGCCATCAAGGTGACATCTGGACAGGAAGAGCCCAGAGCAGACACACCTATGGGCTTCCTGTATGATTCCCAGGAGCCCTCAGCTGCCACCTCACCTCCTTTGTGAGCTTCCGTGGGTGTGCTGGCCTGGCCCCTGGCCTGCTGGGTTGGCACCTGCTGGGGTAGCCTGGATCTCAGACAGCGGCACGTATGCCTCCCACCACAGCCATGAGAACAAAGGGGTATGATCCTCCCGGACCTTGATCTGTGAACTTGGAGCTCATGTGTCTGGTCCACCCAAGACTGGCAGAGTGGTGGGACTAGGGCCCATAACAGGCCACCCTTGCTGGCCTGACCGTATCCCCAGCAGCCTGACCACGGGGGCCTGTCCCCAGCATGAGCCAAGGGCTACCTGCAGAAGCACTGCGGGGGGAGTCTCATTAAATGCAGATTCCTGGGTCCCAGCCCCAGGAAGCTCTGTGGCAGGGCCCAGGAGTCTGCATTTTTGAACAGGCTCCCCAGACAGGCCTTCTAAACATCTGGGGCAGCCCTAGGGGTCAGCAGAAAAGGAAGATACCACTGCACACTTCTCACCGTGAGAGGACAGAGACATAGCGGCCCAAAGGAAGTTTTGAAGATGTCTGTGAACGTTGACAGGGGTCTGGCTGGGTCTGCAGGAACTGGATAGGCAGCCCTGCTGAGCCCGGGCATCTGCTAAGATCTGGGGTCTGCAGGAGAGCCAGCCCCCTCCTGGGTCTGGGGTCTGGGGTTTGTGGGGTAGGGAGCCCCACTGGATCTGGGGTCCTCCACCTCTGTGGTCTCAGCATGGACAACTCCCAGTGGCAAGCAACTGTGGATACCATCAGCTGTGGTTTGCTCAGACCTGTCACTTGCAGGGGGCTAGGGTCCTTCCATAATGGCCCTGGGAGAACCTGCGTGCACTCGGTCACTGAAGTGGGGACACGGAACAGTCCAGTTGGCTTCAATGATCGTGTCGTCCCGGCAGAGGGGGCGTGAGAACAGATTTGGGGCCCCACAGAATGACTGCGGTTGGGTTGGGGGAGCTCCCCCAGGCTCCGTGCTGACCTTCCTGGAGACCCTGGAATGTTTGGCCGGAGTTGAGAGGGGGTGTCTTGAAATGGCCCTAGGGAGGCTGGGGGCAGTGGTGGGCACGAGGGTGCGAGGGAGGGCTCCCTAGTGGGGGTGGGGCCTGGCCTTGGCATCTGGGGGGAGGTTGGCTGAGAGGGCGACAGTGTCCGGCAGGCGTGGAAGCAGGTAGGCAGCACGGCACCGAAGAGCACCCCCATCCTCGGCCCCCCGTGGCCTCCCCGGGCCACCGGCACTGTGCGGTGGAGGCATCTTCCAGGCAGGGGCCGTTTCCTTGCGCAGAAGCTCTGAAGGGCATCCTCCCCACTCCTGCCCTGAGCCCACGCCCACCCCTGCCCTGAGCCCACGCCCACCCCTGACGGCTGCCCTTCCCGAGGACACCGTGTGTGGTGTCAGGTCCTGTGCGGAGGTCCCCGTCCATCCTGCAGATGAGCGAGGCACCCACCAGTGCCGCCCCGCCCGGGAGGTGGGTGGCTGGGTGCTGGTGGCCGCTGCGGGGTCTGTCCACAGTGCTCTGGCCGTGGCCCCGGCGGCCCTCCCCCCGGGCTGCTCCTGTCCCGTGCGTCCTCTCTGAGAGCCCAGCCTGAGCTCCCTGCCCACGGGCCCTGGCTGGGAGCCCTTCTCCCCGTGGGGGATCCCTCCCTGTGAGGCTGCCCCATTTCCAGGGGTGGCCCTGGGCTCAGGCGCACGTGGGGGTCACCAGGAAGCACTGCTCTCCCCACACGTCCACATTCCCGGCTCCCCTTCCCTGCTGAGACCGGGTTCGCGCCTGCCTGTGAGAATTGGACTCAGGTGCTCTGACCGTCTCAGTTTCCCTCTGGCAGCTGGTGTGAGGGGCACAGGCTGGGGGACTCCCTGAGTGCCTGGCCTCCCACCTGGAGAGAGGCCTGGCCCTGGTGGCGAAGCACAGGCCACACTCTGGGTCAGCCGCCCTGCCTGCCCAGGGTGGGCAAGCGATGGTGCCCAGGAGCTGCTGTTGGCCCTGGACGAGCCCAGTCGGGCCGTCCCCTCCTGGGCCCTTCCTCATGCCCTCCCTCTCCAGCCGCTGCCCCAGCAGTCCTGGGCCTGGAAGCCTGAGCAGGACAGGGGGGTTGGGGCCCACTTCCCAAGGCCTTGCCCTCTCCAGAAACTCTGCCTAGCTTTCAGGAATCAAGGCTGGGCTGGCAGGGAGGGGTGTTCTGGCGTCCCCACGTGCTGCTTTCTGTGGGGCAGGGCCCCCAGGCTCCCCCCATTCCCTGTGTGCCTCAGGTGCCCCCGCCTCACTGGTACAGTGAGGGCCATCAGCCAGCAGCCCTGGTCTCCAGGAGGCCTCAGCCCACGTGATGGGGAGGGCGTCAAGGGCCAGAGCCCAGGGGCCGTCGGCTGATACCCTGCCCACCGCCCACTGCAGATCTGGTGGCTGGACCCAGAGCTGACCTACGGCAGTGCCAAGCCCTTCGTCTTCACCCAGGGCCACTCCGTCTGCAACCGTTCCTTCTTCCCATGCTTCGACACGCCCGCTGTCAAGTGCACCTACTCGGCCGTCGTCAAGGTCAGCGCCCACCAGCAGGCCCCGCTCCGCACTCTTACTACCTGCCCAAGCCTGGCCCCGGCTGCCACCGGGACCACTGCTCTAGGAGGAGCCCACCCTCCTCACTGTGCAGGAGGGGGCAGCCTGATAGGGTCGGGGTCCTGGACCCAGGATGAGCCAATAGGATCCTGACGAGGGGAGGGCACAGACGGAGTCGCTGGGTCCCAGGGCTCCTGGCCTGAGCGTGGCAGCACCCCTACACCCACCCGACTCCCGACTGGGGCAAGAGGTGTGCAGACCAGGAGCGTCGGGTTCCCCGAATAGTGTGGGGGGACCCCTGATGGGGCTGAGAGGGTCCCCGACAGTGACGTGGCTACCTGATCCAGGTGGCAGGGCTTCCCGTCGGGGACGTGGCGTTCCCTACCATGGATGTGGGGCTTCTGACCGGGCTATGGAGTTCCCAGTGGGGACACGGGGTGCCCTGACGGGGCGTGGGGCTCCCCATCGAGGACACGGGGTGCCCTGATGGGTGGGGCCTCCTCGAACACAGGCCCCGTCGGGGGTGCAGGTGCTGATGAGTGCCACACAGAGCACCTACGTGGAGGAGGAGGGCGTCTACCGCTTCCACATGGAGCACCCCGTGCCCGCCTACCTCGTGGCCCTCGTGGCCGGGGACCTCCAGCCGGCAGACATCGGGCCCAGGTAGGGCCGCCTCTTGCTTCCTGCAGCTGCTGCTGCCCGGAGTCCAGGCCTCGGGGAGATCCTACCGTGGGCTGGGTGTGCGGCCCGCGTCTGCAGCCACCTGCCGGAGGACCCCACGTGCCATGTCACCACTACCCGGGGCCGCCCCTGTCAGTGAGAGAGGAGCCCGCTCACTCCCGTGCACCCCCAGACCCGGAGGCTGGGCTTCCGGCCTCCCCAGCGCCCTGCGCAAGCTGGTCCTCCTGCCGGGCCGGGCCGCCGCTGGACGTAGCCTCACACCTGTGCGGGCTCCCTCGACTCAGAGACAGGAGGAGCCAGCGGCCCCTCGCGTGTGGCCCGGCCCCCACTGCGCAAAGGGCCTGCGTGGTGGCAGTGAGTGAGGCAGGGCGGAGGGCAGCAGCTGGGCGGTGGACCAGGCCAGACTAGGTGCAGGTGGTGTTCGAGCCCAGAAGCAGAGGGAAGGCCTAGTGGGGTGAGAGGGATGGGGACTGGCCGGCCCCCACCCACCCTCGCCCCTGTGACAGGAGCCGCGTGTGGGCTGAGCCATGCCTCCTGCCCACGGCCACCAGCAAGCTGTCCGGCGCGGTGGAGCAGTGGCTGAGCGCGGCCGAGCGCCTCTACGGGCCCTACCTGTGGGGCAGGTACGTCCTGGGGCCCCTGGGAGCCTGGCTGACTGTAGGAGGGCTCAGAGGGCAAGTCCCCACCCTACCGGGAAGCAACGGGAGCCCATGGTGGGGGGCCTTGTCTGACCTCCTGGGAAGGAAGTGATGCTCACTGCCCGGGCCCCGGCCCTCTCACGGTCACCCCCCACCCTGGGCAGGTATGATATCGTCTTCCTGCCCCCCTCCTTCCCCATCGTGGCCATGGAGAACCCCTGCCTCACCTTCATCATCTCCTCCATCCTGGAGAGTGACGAGTTCCTGATCATCGACGTCATCCACGAGGTGGCCCACAGCTGGTTCGGCAACGCCGTCACCAACGCCACATGGGAGGAGATGTGGCTGAGCGAGGGCCTGGCCACCTACGCGCAGCGCCGCATCACCACCGAGACCTACGGTACCACCCGGGCTGGGGCAGGGGCGGCAGGGTCACCGCCGGGGCCTTGTGCAGGCTGGGCTACCGGGGCTATCCGGGCACTGTGTGAGCCCAGCCTGGCCCCCGGGGTGCGGTCCCCCTGCCGTGCATGTGTCCAGCCGGGTGGCCAGGGGTCATCTCCACAAGGCTCAGGGCAGGGAGCCGCAAGGGCAGCAGCTTCGCACCTGCCCCGTCCAGGTGCTGCCTTCACCTGTCTGGAGACAGCCTTCCGCCTGGACGCCCTGCACAGGCAGATGAAGCTCCTCGGCGAGGACAGCCCAGTTAGCAAGCTGCAGGTCAAGCTGGAGCCAGGTACCCACTCCCACCGGCCCTGCCCCGGGCCCTGGACACGTCATCCTGCAGGGCCTCCTTGCCCAGCCCAGGCTAACTCTGGCCGGGCGTCCCTGTCCCCACCGTGGCATCCCCGCAGAGGCCAGGTCAGGGGCCCCTCAGCCTGCCACTGCCTCTCACGGGCTCTGAGCACCCGTCACCGTGGTGTGTGGACCGAGGTCTCCACCGAGGCCCCCCGGGTAAGGCGGGCCCCGTCTCCACACTCCTAGGACATCTAGATGTGAGGGACGGCGGCCCTCAGCGCTTCCCGTTCCACACAGCACCTGACCGCCATCCTGCCCCCGTCCCTCGGGACATGGGAGGGTCAGGGCACCGCCCAGAGCCACGGGTGTTCCCCTTGCAGGGGTGAATCCGAGCCACCTGATGAACCTGTTCACTTACGAGAAGGGCTACTGCTTCGTGTACTACCTGTCCCAGCTCTGCGGGGACCCCCAGCGCTTTGACAGCTTTCTCCGAGTGAGCAGCCGCCTCCCCGAGACAGGCCCCGAACGCCCCCGCTTCTCTGCCCCGACTCCCAGGGCTGCCCTTCTCTCCTGGTGGTGAGGATGGAGTGGCGGGGGCCTGTGGGCGGAGCTGGGACATGGCCTTCTCTCCGGGCAGTGCCTGGGGTGCTTCCTCCTCTCCGTCCCTCCCTCCCTCCCTCCCTCCCTCCCTCCCTCCCGGTTTTGACCACTTGGCAGGGCCCATGTGGCAGCAGTGGGTGCCTCCGCGCCGCCCTGGGCCCTGCACACCGCTCTGTACAGACGCCTCGGTGCGGTGGCCCTTTCCGGCTGTGCAGGCCCCAGCTGTGGCGCGGGTGGTGGGATGGGGATGGTGTGCCCAGCCCCCAGGCCTGCCGAGCCCTGCCCCTTCCCCAGCAGGCCTACGTGGAGAAATACAAGTTCACCAGCGTGGTAGCCCAGGACCTGCTGGACTCCTTCCTGACCTTCTTCCCGGAGCTGAAGGAGCAGAGTGTGGACTGCCGGGCAGGTGAGGCCCACTGCCTGCCGCGGGTCCGCAACCGGCTAGCCCCTCGGCCTGCCGCACAAGATGACGCCTCTGCCTGGAAGAAATTCCCTCGGGTTCATGCATCCTTCCTGCAGCCACCCTCGCTGGACAGTGTGGGCCTCGGGCTGGACACCGTAGGAGCAGAGAGGAGGGTGTGCTTCCCAGCATGGAGGCGGTACTTAGGCCAGGCAGACCTGATTAAGCAGTCCCAGAAAAAGGTCCCCGGAAACTGTGCAAAGGGCCTGGGGCAGGATCTGCGACACGGAGAGAGGTTTGCCTGAGAGCTAGCTGAAGGCAGCTGGCCTGCTTGTGAGGCTCGTGGGGCTGTGCCTGGTCCAAGGGCTTGGGGGCCAAAGAAGAGACTGGAGGGTCTGACGTCTGGGAGAAGCCAGGGCTTGCTATAGGGCAGTGAGGTGTGGCTGGGAGGTGTGGGCAGGGGGACCCTGTGTTTGGGAAGGTTTGGTAGGTGCTCCAAGGGCTTTTGAGAGCGGGCGATGGGCAGAACCTGCCCCCACGGCTGCCCAGCTCCTGGGTTTTAAAGCAGGAACGTCCTTTTCCCAGAGTGGTGTCCCCTACACCCTCGTGGGGCAGAGCCTATCCCGCCACCTCCCTTCCAAGGGTTTACAGTGCCTCGTCTCCTACCCAGGAGAGGCGTGGAGGGGCCGGGGGTCCCTCAGTCACCAGCTCGAGCCTCTGTGTGCCCCTTCGCCAAAGCCACCCCAGTGGTTTGGAGTGGCAGGGGCTAGAGGTGACCCCGGCTGTCCCCAGACGGCCCCCACTCTCGGGGCTCCCAGGCCCGGAACAGTCACACCCAGGCACACCCTCGGGGTCTGGTGTCTCCCAGGCAGGCCTGCTCGGGACCCCAGGGTGGTGTCTTCCCTGCAGGGCTGGAGTTTGAGCGCTGGCTGAATGCCACAGGCCCCCCGCTGGCCGAGCCAGACCTGTCTCAGGGATCCAGCCTGACCCGGCCCGTGGAGGCCCTCTTCCAGCTGTGGACCGCGGAGCCCCTGGACCAGGCGGCCGCGTCCGCCAGCACCATCGACATCTCCAAGTGGAGGACCTTCCAGACAGCGCTCTTCCTGGACCGGCTCCTGGACGGGTCCCCGCTGCCCCAGGGTGAGTCCTGCTGCCCCAGGGTGAGTCCTGCAGCCACCGGGGTGGTGGGGGAGGGGAGGGGCCGGGCTGGCTGGCCTGACCTGCCCGTGGCCGGCAGAGGTGGTGATGAGCCTGTCCAAGTGCTACTCCTCCCTGCTGGACTCGATGAACGCCGAGATCCGCATCCGCTGGCTGCAGATCGTCGTCCGAAACGACTACTACCCCGACCTCCACAGGGTCCGACGCTTCCTCGAGAGCCAGGTGCAGCCACCAGCGCGGGCCCGCCCCGCCCCTCCCCCACCCCTCCCCCCACCCTCCCCACCCCTCCCCCCACCCCTCCTCCCCCACCCTCCTCTCCCACCCCACCCCACCCCTCCCCCCCTCCCCCACCCCTCCTCCCCCCATCCCCACCCACTCAGACTGGGCATCCCAGAGAATGGGGTGGGGAAGATGTGGCGTCGGGCTGGTAGTGGGGGGAAGAGCACAGACCCCACCGGGCCTTGGGACAGTGGTGCCCGAGGGCCAGGCCGGGAGCAGAGGCCGGGGTGGGGGTCTGGGCCCACTGGGCCCTGGGCGTGGACAGCCGGCGCATCTGAGCTCCTCAGAGGCCCTAGGACCCCAGGCCTGCCGGGGCCCGGCCTCCCACTCCCCAGACCTGTCCCCCGGCAGTGCCCCCCTAGCCCGAGCTCCCTGGAGACGGGGCCTCTACAGAGGCCTGCAGTGGTGGAGGCAAGGACAGTGGGGCCCCCGCTGCGGCAGTGTGAGTGCAGCCCTGGGGCCCGTGGGCGGCAGGGGCCGGGGAGCGGCCGGTGTGACAAGCGGCCACCCGCAGATGTCCCGCATGTACACCATCCCGCTGTACGAGGATCTCTGCACCGGTGCCCTCAAGTCCTTCGCCCTGGAGGTCTTCTACCAGACACAGGGCCGGCTGCACCCCAACTTGCGCCGGACCATCCAGCAGATCCTGTCCCAGGGCCTGGGCCCCGGCACAGAGCCCAGCGTGGAGCAAGGCGGAGCCGGAGCGGACTCGGAGGCGGACACAGACGCACCAGCCCTGCTGCTCGGGGACGAGGCCCCCGGCAGCGCCATCTCTCTCAGGGATGTCAACGTGTCTGCCTAGCCCTGACTGCTCGACACCACGATTGTGCCTTCTGGGCCTCGGCCCACCGTGACCGTGCCCCAGCCTGGCCCACGCACCCCTCCTGCAGGCTCTCTGGGGGCACCCCCGGGGCCGGCCAAGGCCCGGGGACCTGGTCCCCGCAGCCCTCTTGCACTGCAGGCCTGGAGCGGCCAGCACATGCCACACCCTCCTGTCTCAACACTGACTGCCAGGCGCTGCCCCTGGGTCGATGGCGACCGCCACACCGTGCCTTACATCTGCCGGGGGCCCGGACCATGCTGTCCCCCCAGCATGCTTCCTGCCCGCGGCCCCCGCACCCCACCCCCGGGGATGGCAGCCTCGGTTGGCCTCCGGCAGAGGATGCAGACATGCCCTCCGCGTGGGGGGCAAGGGACACCGAGTAAAGGGTGGATGTCCCTGGGGAGGGGGCCCCCGGAAAGCCTTAGCTCCTCAGGGAACACGGGATCCCAGGCCCCAGGGGGAGTGGGACAGGACAGTCTGTCTTGAGGCTGCCTGGGGCCAGTGCAGCAATAACACACAGGGAGGGGCAGGCGGCGCTGGTGCTCCTTCTAGGCCCACCCTGCCGGAAGAGGCCTGGGGAGCCCAGTGCCTAGAGCCGGGCCCCCCGGGGGACCACTGTGCAGGGTCGCCGTGACTGTCCCATTAAACCTCCACTCTGCAAACTACCTCCCGGCCTGTTCGTCCAGCTCCTTCACACCTGCCCAGCTGCCGGGGGGCGGGGTCCTGAGCTGGTCACCGCCAGACACGCAGGCCAGAGGCCGGAGGGGCGGGGTACTGCTGAGGCTCTTCTCTGCCCCCCAGCCCCTCCTGACCATCCTGGCTCTGCCCTCGGAAGCCCCCGATCCTGCCCGGCAGCCCTGGGGGTCTGAGCGCCAGCGGCACCTTCCACCCTCCCCAGCCCCTCCCCCCGACCCCGGACCCCCAAACACCAAAGCAAGGAGGCCACTTGACCACCGTTGCTGCGGGCCTTTCTCAGCAGTGGTCCCCCATCCCAAACTGGAGTAAAGGAAGAGGTGAGTGTGACTTCGGGGGATGGAGAAGGAAGGATGTCTGCAAGCACAGGTGCGGTCGAGGCTGCAGGTACTGGTGGGGCTGGAAGAGGGAGTGAGGTCGGGGACTCCACTTGGGGCATCGCCACGAAGGATGGCCAAGCTGTGGACGCCGGGATTGATGCAGCCACTGCGACAAAGGGCAGCGGTCGGGCCCTGGTCCTTCTGGTTGCCCGCGGGGTTGGGCTCACGGGGTGGCACGCCTCTGGTGTGGGTCTCCCACCAGCATTACGCGCTCTGGCCCTGCAGTGACACGTCACCTGACCAACTGGCCGGACCCAGTCACAGAGCCCCCCCCCCCCACCCAAGGGGCCAGGGCGAGGGAGGACCGCAAATGGTGGGCCAGCAGCCCTGGCCCTGCCACATCCGGCCCCAGGTCACCAGATGTCCCACGGATTCTCCTTCCTGCACTCAAGATGCAGCCCCTCCACCTCACCCCCTTGCCCCAGCCAGGAGGTGACTTGGCCCCACCCAGTTACGGCCCAGGGTCTCGGGGGGCTGTCCCAGCACCAGGGCCTGGTGGGGCTCCACTCGGCCCAGCCACTCGCGAGCTGGAAGGCCAGTCACCCGCCCGCGGGGAACAGGGACAGGGCGGCAGCAACAAAACCCCTGCGGAGGGAGAACCACGGGGGACCAGCAGCCCCCGCCCCACAGCAGTGTTAGAGGCCTGCCAGGGGCCCCATCCTGGGCCAGGCTCCCCAGTCCTGGGTTCTCTGTGGCCCTTGGCTCTGCCCTGGGAAGGGTCCGCCCTTCTCCTGTCTAACTGGTCACGCCTGATCATGGCATTGGCCAAGCCCTCTTTGGGGGCTGAACTGCTTCCTCGGCCTCTTCTCCACCAAGACCATTTTCAAGTCTCTAGTCACAAACTTTTTAGTCCCAGCCTCCTGGTTTCTTCGGCAGTGCAACTCTCAAAAGCGCTGTGGTCCCCCAAGGTCCTGCCGTGGCCTCTGTGGGCGTGCAGCCACGCCCGAGGCGCCTGCTTCGCTCCCGCCCCCCCGGCCCCTCCCGGCCTTGCGAGGCTCAGAAGCAAGCCCTACAGTCTCACGGGAGCGACACCCACAGCTCGGTGTCGTCCTGCCACATGGTCCTGACTGATCTGCCCTCTGGGATGAGCAGGTGGCCTCTCACCCCCACGAGTCCCTGCGTTCCTGCCTTTCTCGATTCCTTTTCCTCCCAGCTTGCAAACCGGGCATGTGTTTTCAGGCTATCTCTCCCTCGTGGTATCTTGCCAAACGCAGCCTGTGACCAACACAGGCTGCCAGGGTTTCCCAACCTCTTCCACCAGACCTGTGAGTTATTTTGGACATCGTTTGCCTCATGGGTCGTCACGGTTGAGTTTTACCAAATGTTTTGTGGCTGCATACCACAGCTTCCAGGGATGGGCCCATGCCAGCCCCCGGCCTGCATCGTATGTCCTGATACAGCCTCACACCTATTCTGGGGCCGATGTCTGTGCTCTGGCAACAAACAGCTCTAAAATACCAACGTTTTATTTTATTTTATTTATTTTTTTAATTTATTTTTGGCTGCGTTGGGTCTTTGTTGCTGCGCGCAGGCTTTCTCTAGTTGCAACGAGCGGGGGTTACTCTTCATTGCGGTGCACGGGCTTCTCATTGCGGTGGCTTCTCTTGTTGCAGAGCACGGGCTCTAGGTGCGCAGGCTTCAGTAGCTGTGGCTTGTGGGCTCTAGAGCGCAGGCTCAGTAGTTGTGGCGCACGGGCTTACTTGTTCCGTGGCATGTGGGATCTTCCCGGACCAGGGCTCGAACCCATGTCCCCTGTGTTGGCAGGTGGACTGTTAACCACTGCACCGCCAGGGAAGTCCCTAAAATACCAGTGTTTTAAATAACGAAGTTTTATCTCTCACTCGTGCCTTGTGTCCGCTTCAGGCCAGGCGGGGGTGTGGGCTTCCTGTCTCTCGTTCCTCAAGGACCCATGCTGATGGACGAAAGCACCTCGTCAGAGATGGGGCTGTGAAGGGGCTCACACCAGCAGTCAGACGCGCTGGGGCCATGCGCCACGTCTGTCCGCTCCTGCCACGTGCATGGAGGTGGGGGTTTTCGGCCAGTGGCAGTACTGACCACCATAGGGGCTGAGGGCAGTGCTGGGAGACAGAACTTTCGGGACAGAGAGGGGAGCAGTCAGGCAGGAGAATTGGGCCGAGGAGGGTGATGTCCAGGATGGGGATGGGAGTGGCCGTGAGCATCGGATCTGCTGGGGCCAAGGAAGGCGGGGCAGCGAGGAGAGATGGTGTGTGGAGAGCTGACCCGTGAGGGTTTGTGTATAGAGCCCCGCGCTGCCTGGAGCCTCTCTGGAGTCCAGGTACGGGCGTCTCGAGTCCCTCAAGCCGTGTCCTGTGTGGTCCAGACTTGCCTTGGGGGCGCTTCTCTCCCCTCCCCCACTCTTACTGGGACTTACTGGAGGTAAGCCCCCCTCTCTCAGGCCAGGTGCCTTGGGCAGAGCTTCAGATGTAAACATGAGGCGAGTCAAGCACCCACCCAGGAGAGCACCAACCACGTGCTCAGCGGCCAACACTCCCCGGCCCAAGCGGACCCCCAGGGAAGTAGGGCTGACAAAGGAATCAGAACACAACTAACGTCTCAGCCACACGATGGCGGGGTGGGGGTGGTTTGAAATAAACCCTAAGACAGGAATAGGCACCTGTGAGATGACCAGGAGTCAAGAAAAAGAACCAGTCAGGGACCTTGGAAGTTTCTTAAAGGGACAACTTTTTAAATAAAAAAAAATGCAACCCGAGAATGGTCACAGTGAAGACGGGACTCACGGACTGGAGCATCAAAGAGCCCTCCTCACGTCAGCAAAGGCCTGACGAAGGGAAAGAACAGAGGAAGCGCGAAGCGGTAGGATTCGCCCAAGACCCGGGGTCGTGGAAAGACTGGGCCGCACGAAGAAGCTCAGACTGATCAAGGCATCCTCGCTCTCAACACGACCGGGACTCCAGCCTCCTCTCCTTAGCCATTGCCCCCCTCTACCCACCATCAGACCTCCCCGGCCAGGCTGGGCCACCTAAGGCCGCCTCCCCCTGGCAGCCTCCCTAACCCACATCCCCTAACACAGGCTGTCCTTTCATCAAGAGGATTCTGACGGCAGCTGTTACGGGTTTTGTTTTTTGTTTTTTTCTTCACTTTCTCTCTAAATAATCACCAGATGCTGGGAGGGTGAAGGCCAAGCGCAGGGTGCGCCCTGAACACGGGCTGTGCCGAGGCTCCCACAGGGCTATAGCCCAGCATCCGGCAGGGGCTCTCAGCACAGGGCAGGGTGGAGAGCGCTACCGCCCACCCACCCAGGCCCAGATAATCCTTCCTTGTTCAAAAACGCACGAGCAAGCAGAGAGGACTAGAGGACGCAACGCCCGCAGTGCAGAAAATATCCCACTTGGAAATCCGGTCACCTCAGAGCAGTGAAGTCAAGAAGAAATTACCTGTATTGTGTTCAAAATAAAACTTAAGAACACATGACCACTTTGGAGCAGTAGTTAAGGGGGAAAGTCCTATCAGGAGCGTGTATTATTTTTAACAATGAGGTTAAAAAAAAAAAACCCAAACAATCTAAAACATCACCGCAAAAGAATCCATTCCTCTGTCAGCAAGCAAAGCGACCTAGGCCTGCCTGGTTTCGGAACGCTGGCTCCATCCCACGTATAGCTGTGGGGTCCTGGGCTGCCCCCTCCTCCCTTTGAAGTTAAGGTTCTTTGTCGTAAAATGGGACGGTAACACCTACCTCTGAGATGCGTGGGGATCGTACAAACTCCGCGTCTCAGCGTTGTCAAGTGCATTTGACCCTTCAAGCCCTTAGGGGCGGGACCTTCCTCACTTCTGTTGAACTGATTGCGGGTTGCAGGAAAGACACAGATGGCTTTGTTCCAGCCCTGCCTGGGGAGATTCCTTCAGCTGGAACCTCCAGACAGGGGCAGGGGAGAGACCCACGCTTCCAGGACGCACTCCCGCTCCGCTCCAGCGAAGACCGTCCCACAGGGAAACAGTCCACATTCGTGGCCCTCGCTGACGCCCCTCGGCCCAGGCCCAGCCTTGTTTCTCACGTAATCCTCAGCCCGCCCCAGGGTCCCTGCAGCTGGAGACGGGCCCAGAGAGCAGCTGGGACAGCCGCCCAGCAGGGCCAGGTTTCCAGTGATTCTTGCTCAGGTGACCTCAGGGTGCTCCTGGCTCGGGGGCCCTGGACTACTGCTCTGCGTGCCCCCGGCCCCGGGGGGCGGACACCCGTGCTCCCACCGTCTCTCGGTGCTCAGAGGCCAGAGTCAGCTCTGGGATGTGCGCGGTGGAGGCTGGTCCTGTGCGCCCAGGGCCTTGCTAAGGTAGGGGACCTCCCACCTGTCCCGTCCCCTGAGGAGGAGAGTCCCGGAGAGAAGGGCTTGCTCAGAGGGACAGCCGCCCCACCGCCCGCAGGCCCGGGACGCGAGTCAGCCTCGGGCTGCCTGGGGTCGGGCACGTGGCCTTCACTGTTCTGCGGGCCTGAAACTGCCTTGCAATTCAGACGCATCAATGCAACTGAGAACGTGTCTCAAGAGCTTCCTCACCTGAGGGGCCCGAGGCCAATCCTTCTGCAGCTCCACGGGGCCTCCCCATGTCTCACTTGTAACCGTCAAACAGCGCTATGACATGGAGCTGGTGTTCCCGCCTTACAGCGAGGGCCCTGAGGTCAGACTTTAAATAACTGCCCATCCCGGGACCTGCGGTTGTGGAGACGGGTTGTGCACCAGCAGCCCCCAGAACACCTCCTCATTTTCCCACCCCAGGCTGCCTCCGTCGCCTCCTGATACCCCAAGCCAGAGGCTCCACTCTGCACAGGGCTGGGGGGTGGGCCCAGGAGGGAGAGGGGACTCCTGCTAATTGGCCAAGGGGTCATCTCTGCACCCAGAGGTGGGGAAAGGCACCACAGGGCTTGTGGGGTAAGTGTGGCCCAGGAGGAGCTGTGCCCGCAGGCCGACAGGAAAGATGCCTTCATGCCGTCTCGGTGTTGGTCACAAACCAACACTGCAGGCCTGGGCTGCTGCCTACCCAGCACCAACTGTCTGCTGGCCCCTTCTCTGGGCGTGGGCCCAGCTCTGGACACCGACATGCCCACAGGACACTGCCTGCTCTCCAGAGCTTGCAAGCCTGGGTAAGTGGCACAGCAGAGGCCCCCACTTAGAGTCCAGATCCTGGACTGGCCCCAGCCCGCTGCTCACCACCCCAGCGTGTTACCTGGAGCAAACCAGTCGCCCAACACCCCAGGTCAGGGAAGTTTCTCTTAGTCCTTCAGGACACCCACATGAAGCAGGGCCCAGGCCATTCCTGACTCCATCCAGCTACGGTGCAGCCTCCAGCCTGCCATAAACATCTTCTGGGAGAGTCAGCACCACGGGGGCAAGGGTCATGAAATGAGCATCCCAGAGAGAGATGTCAGACGATGCGGTTACTCCCTTCTCTAGAACCTCAGCAGAGATGAGGACCCTAGGCCTCCAAACCCCCCCGTATCATGCCACCACCAACAGCTGCTCCTCATGCAGGCCTTGCTGGGCCTCTCAGAGGGAGAAGCCGCAGCTGTCACAGCAACCGGGGGCTCTGGAGCAAGAACGCCGGGGCAGGGGCTCCTGGACCAGGCTCCGTTTCTCATCAGCATGGATCAGACTGCAGAAGGGCTTCGATCTGACCACCCTTCCTATCTGGGAGGCTGGGCAAAAGCGGCCTGCGGATACAAAATCTGAGAAGCTCTAGTAGGTATCAGAGCGCTGTCCTAGAAGGATTGTGCCCCACCCCATCTCCTCCCCTGTGCGGCCCTCTGTGAAGGCTCCAGCCACAGTGAAGCAGGCTTGGAGAGGCAGTCAGAGAATAAGCCTCTGGCTGGCTGCCTGCCTTCCTTCCTAGGAATGGGGACGGGGAAGGGCAGGCTCCTGCAGCAAAGGTGAATCCTTGAGCAGATCCTTAAGTCACTGCCCTCACCAACCCGCAGCACTGAGCGGCCATGAGCTACAACCGCAACTCCAGCGGGTCACTGTGCAGCCCACCAGCACCAGATGCCCGGCCATCTGGGGACCCGGAGGATGCTCCAGCCTCATCGCCTGCCCGGCTCAGGATCTAGCGCGTCTGATCCCAGCCTGCCCTGAGACAGCCTCCCAGGCCTGGGTAGGCCCTCCCGGGGCCGTAACATTCCCCAGGACCCCAGCACACAACCACAACAGTGGCGGACACCACACGGTCCCTGACGGCCCACAGCTCCCCTTCCCGAGTCTCTCATTGGCTCTCCCGACACCAGGTGGCCGGACCCACCGCCCCCGCCGGAAGAAGTGCATTCTGGAGGCAGCACGGCATGCTGGGACCTGTAGTTCGTGGCCCGACCTCGGCCGAGACTGCCTCTCTGGTCCCTTCTGCCTCAGGAGGCAGTCCTGACGCCCCGACCCGAACCACACCGGCCCGAGGACAAGACGCTGCCGGCTTCCCAGGTGTGAGTCTCCGCTGAGACACCTTCGAGCCCCCCGGCCCTGGAAAGAGAAGTGCAGCCAAGGCGACTAACCGGCTTCGCTGGAGCCTAGATAGAGAGCCACGCCCCCTGGGGGCTGGGAATCTGGCGCGGACTTCCCAACGCTCGAGTGGGATTGGGCCGTTCTGTCATGTGATCAGGGGCTACGCGCCTGGTTGGCTGCAGCCTAGATCGACGGTTACCGGGGCGACGGAGCGGGCGGGCACCGGGGCCGGGTGGTACTGTGGGTCCAGCGGGGCTGGGGGGCCGGGCCGGACGGGGGAGGCGCGAGGCAGGCGGGACCGCGGCCGGTTCGCGCTCCCTCCGGGGCTGCGCGCCCCCTCGGCTGCGCTCGGCACCGGGGCGCGGGCAGCAGATGGGAGCTCGGGGTGCCCAAGATGCGGGTGCCGGCCAGGGAGCTCTTCCGGGACGCTGCCTTCCCGGCCTCGGACTCCTCGCTCTTCTCCAGCTTCTCCACGCCGCTGGCCCAGTTCCGGGAGGAAATCACGTGGAGGCGGCCCCAGGTGGGGCAGGGGGGCGCGCGGGTCTCACGAGTCTCGCGCCAGGCCTCCAGGCGCTCCTTCCTGCAGGGGTGCGAGCGCGGCGGCCGCGGTTAGCCGGGGCTGGATGCACGACGGTCGGCAGGGTCTGCCGCCGCTGTCCTCCTGAGTGGGCTGCCAGGCCCCCTCCCCAGCCCACTCGGGGTGTGCTGGACCCGAGTTTACGGCCCCTCCTTGCGAGAGCTCTGTTCAATAGGAGATTCAAGCCACAGCGAGAGGGGCGTTTTAACAGACGCAAACTCAGCCCCACTTGCGTCTGCTTTGAAGAGCTTCCAGTCTGCATGGCTCTTCTGGCCACAAGCGGTCTCGTTCTGTTTCTCATTATGTTCTGGAAGGGCCAGGCTGAGCCTACAAAGCAAAGCCGTTTTGCTCTGCGCGTTCCTGTCTTGGACCTCGTGCACTTGCACTTTCAGATGTAATTATTTCAAGGTGCTAGTTTAGAGGGATGCTCCGGCCTAGTGCTATGCTGGTATCTTTAGAAATGGTGTATCAGCTGAATAAGACTGTCCAAGGAACCGTCTCTCCCTGAGTGTATGCAGTCTTAGTGGGGACATCTGTGTGCACCAGCCCTGGAAGAAGGCCAGACCTGGCTCTGCCTGTTGAGGTGCTTTCCGTGGGCAGCACTGAGAGGGCCTGTTTGGCATGGAGGTGCCAAGAGCCAAAGAGCCTGACCGGCCATGCCGGTGGAATTTGGGTTAAAAAAAAGTGTGGGGGGTGGATTTTAGGGACAATGGGAGGCCATTAGAATGTTTTTAGTAGAGGAGTGATTCGATTTGATTTACGTTTTAAGAAGCTCACTCTTACTGCCAGGTGTGAAATGGATTGTTGGGGCAAGAATGAAGGTGGCCATTGCAGTGGTCCTGGAGAAAGATGAAGGAGCTCAGATTAGTGTGACAGCCGTTGGGATGGGGCTTTGGAGTGGATGGATTTGAGAGAGATTTTGGAGGGGGGATTGATAGATCTTAGTGACCGATTGGAAACTAGAGCTGGGTTCGTGGTGGTCAGGAAATGGGAAGAGAAACTTATATTTACATAACACTCATTATATGCCAGTAAAGGCTATAGGTATTCTATATGCACAGAATTTATGCCCTTGATTTTATTTAGTCCACCTAATTCTATAAGGTTGGTACTTGTATCTCCATTTTACAGACCAGGAAACCAAGGTTAAGTCAAAAGGTTGCCCAAGGTCTCAGGACTAAGAAGTGGCAGAGGTAGGCCTGAGACCCGTTTGTCTTAGTGACCAATTGGAAGTAGATGTCAGGATGAAAGAGGGACCAAGAATGACTTCTGGATTTCTAGCCTGAGCACCTGGGGGATGATGGTCCCGGTTGCTGTGCTGGGGAAACTGGGGGGTGGGGGAGAGCTAGGGGTGGAAATGTAGGCTTGGGTTTTGCTCTCACAGGTTCAAGCGGAGCTGACAGTAGGCAAGTGGATATGAGAGTCGGGAGCTCAGGAAGACCTGGCCTAGATGCTCCACTGGGAGCTGGGACTGTAACAGATGGCTTACTGTCCAGGGTCTGGAGGGGTATCTCAGGAGAAAGTATGGGCAGAGAAGAAGAGGCGGCTTGGAACCGAGCCTTGAGGAACCGCAGGTGCCTTGACAGGTAGACTTGAGAAGTGGCAGGCAGTGAGGGGAAAGGACAGCCAGAAGCCCTTGGAATCATGGAAGCCAGGAGGGGACTGCTGGGGTCGGGGGCAGCCACTGCTCTGATGCTGCCCAGTGTTGGGAAAGACAAGAGCAGAGGATGCCCGTTGGAGGTGACGACACAGAGGTGACATTGATAAAAGCAGTTTGGGGGGCATGGCTGGCTCAGAAGCAACGAGGTGTGGCAAGGAGCCGGAGGGAGGAAGTAGGGGCAGCAGCTCTTTCGAGAAGTCGGTCAGTGACGGGCCTAGAGGGGAAATAGTGCCCAGGGACAGCATCTTAGAGAAGAGGAGACATCCTCTCCCATGCCTTATGCTGGTGGGATCCTCCCTGCAGAGAAGGAAGGAAGCGGGGATCGTGGGAGGGACCAGATACTGAGGGCAGGAATGGGGTCAGGTCAGGGGGCTTCTGATGGAGCATCAGGTGTGGCCATCCGCTCAGAGGGGCGAGGGTGTTTTGAGAAGAGAAGGAGGAAGGAGAAGGGGTAAACTAGTCAGGGGTGTGGAAAACTGAGCCTTTTAGAGAAACAGTATAGAGGACCCACAAATTCATACTTGCCTGTATGAATTTAAAGTGAAACCGTTTTCTAGACCAACTGTTTTATGAAAGGCGGGGTAGGATTCATCCAGAGTTGGGAGTTTTGCCAATTAAGGAAGGTGGACAGAGACAGGGACCCTGGAATCGTAAGTTGGATGCAATGATCTGAAGCCAGGAGGGGCTGACGGATACTGGCTGCAAGAAGCCAGCTGCTTCCCGTCCCCTCTTAGGCAATGTGGATGACCAGAAAAGCTCCTCCCCAGCCCCTGTCACATAGATCCTGTGTTGTTAGTTTTAAAGCTAGCCACAGGCATGAAGTAATTCTGGACGATTTTCTTTATTTCAGGAAATCTGCGCCACACCCCAGCTGTTTGCAGATCGCGCTCAGGAAGGACAGGTGAAGCAAGGGCTGCTAGGGGACTGCTGGTTCCTGTGTGCCTGCGCCGCCCTGCAGAAGAGCCAGCACCTCCTGGACCAGGTGTCTGCCACAGCGCGGCTTCCCCTCCGGCCCTTGCTTCCTGTCTGCCCGCGTTGGAAGGAAGCAGGAGGCAGCCAAGCTCTTGCCCTGCGGGACTCGGCCCTCGGGGGCTCCGAGGCGCAGATGCAATGACCCCCTCCCGCAGGGGCCAGCAGGGCTGCTTTCTGCCCTGCTCTGCCATCTCCCGAGCCCTGGGTCAGGCAGGCATTTGGAATAAAAAGACAAACGTGCCAGCCAGGCGTCGGGGGAGGTGGAATCCTTTGCGCGACGGGAGGGTACCGTTCCGCACGGTCACGCTCTGCTCGGGATGCTGGGAGCGCGCCGCGTGCTGGCTTCTCTCACCATCTCCTTTTGCCTCTCCCCACGCGCGGCAGGTCTTTCCTCCGGGACAGCCGAGCTGGCTCGACCAGACGTACCGCGGCTCCTTCACCTGTCGAGTTTGGCAGTTTGGACGCTGGGTGGAGGTGACCATAGATGACCGTCTGCCTTGTCTTGCAGGGAGACTCTGCTTCTCCCGGTGCCAGAGGGAGGATGTGTTCTGGCTTCCCTTACTGGAGAAGGTCTACGCCAAGTACGCACGCTGCGGGTGGAGGGGCCGGGCCAGGCGGGCTGGGGGCCTGGGAAGCACATCTGCTCGCCCTGGGCTGCAGCATCCTTGTCAGCAGCTAGGGTCTGGTGGCCAGTCCTGGGTGGGGCGACCCGTCCAGAGACAGAGACTCTGAGACTTGGCCTGTGGTTTGCTGTCCCCTCTGCCCACTCCCTCTTTCCCTGCCCTCATTTCAAAGTCGGGCATGAAGGCCTCGCCTCCAGAAAGAGGGTGTGTGTTTTCCTCTCTCTTTCCTCAAACCCAAGCGAGAGAAATGTCTCCGTCTATCTGTGTCACCACTGGGGACAGGCGGCCTCTGTGCAGGTTGCTGGGAAGGAATGAGGCCACCGAGGTACCATGCTCGTTTATCGTAGTCCTGAGACCAAGGACTTCCTCCCCGAGTGTGCTGATGGCCGTGCTGCAAGGCGCTGGGCCGGTAGGCAGGCCTCCGCGGTGGGAGTGAGCCCTCCACTGCTGCCGCTGGCGGGGCCGAAGGCCTTGATCATGAGAGACGCAGGAGTGGGAGCTCACAGCCTCCGTGCCCGCCTCCCGCTGGTGCCCCACAGGGGCAGAGGCTGCAGGGCACTGCGGGGTGCTGTCCCTTACGGCCTTGGAGGCGAGCTTGTGTCTGGACTTGGTGAGGACAGGATGGGAGGGAAAGAGGGGAGGAAAGAGAGGCGATTGAGGTGGGTAGAAGGCAGACCACAGGGGACAGGAGAGGGGCAGGGGGCCTGGTACCGGAGCCTCACGCCTTCCTGGCTGTCTCCCCAGGGTCTACGGGTCCTATGAGCACCTGTGGGCGGGACAGGTGGCTGACGCCCTGGTGGACCTCACTGGTGGCCTGGCCGAAAGGTGGAACTTGAAGGACATGGCAGGAGCCAGCGGCCAGCAGGACAGGCCCAGGGGCGCGGAACGCAGGACTTGTCGGCATCTGCTCAGCCTGAAGGACCGCGGTCTGCTGAGCTGCTCAGTGCTCAGCCCCAGAACAGGTAGGTGGGAGCGGGCGGCGGCATGGCAGGCCTGCACACCTGAGCCCTCTCGGCCTCCTGTACAGAGCTTTTTACTGTGGTCCTAGATGGGCTAAGCGGAAAGGAGGACCTTCGGAACTGGTGTCTGAGTGTGTGACCTTCCCTACTGACCGTCCTTCTCTGGAGGGAAGTGTCCCCTTTTCCCTTGACCAGGGCTTGCCGCCATGGGGAGGCGGGAGCCTGTATTGGGGTCGCTGGGAACCAGGTGGCGGCACCATCTCTGGCCCAGCTGGTAACCTGGCAAAAGCGACAGTCAGGTTTTCACTTTAGTAATATACCTGCTCATTGAAAGAAATCCGTTGAAAAAACAAATCACTCAGACTTGACTACTTTTGACTTTTTAGTCCCTTCTCAGTTTTTTTTCAAAAAGATGTATATGTTTTATATTCTATATCATATGCCATTATCTGTGTTGCTGTGTAAACTTTGTCAACGTCTTACGTTATCAGTGTGTCTGCTGCACTCTTCTTAACTCTTCCCTTGATGTTGGGTATTCAAGGTCTTTCCATTTTATGCTATTATAAATAGCACTGCAGTGGACATCTTTATGCACAATTGTTTTCATATTTACGGTTATTTTCCTAACGGGCTTTTTGTCCAAAGAATAAGAACATCAAAATAAACTGCCACGTGTTGGCCGTCGTGCTGCCCGGCGGCGCGCGAGCGTTAGCACAGCCCCGGGCTGGTTGGCCCACCTGCAGGCCTCAGGGTGGGGTTGGGGAAGCACACTTCGAGGGTGAGGGGAGCCCACAGAGTGCTGTGCTGGGACGCTGTGCGAGACACTGCCTCAGAGGGTGGCCTGTGTAGCATCAGCTGCCCCCAGGGTGGGGTAGGGCTAATTCTGGGCACTTCAGGCTTTGGGGGAACCCACAGGCAAAGATGGAGAGCAGCTGGAACCCACCGAAGTGGCAGGGGGCTGGGGACGTGGGCGGGACACCCAGAGTGGCGGCTCCAGTGCCTTTCTAAGCAAAGCACTTAAAGACATTCCAGGAGTTTCTTCTCCTGTCTGGACCGCCACCCGCCCACCAGTCTCTGCTTGGCCCCTTCACTTCTGCGCCTGTCTGTCCCAAGGCCTCTGGCCAGGTGGAGGGTCTCCCGCGGGCCTCCAGCCCTCCCCACCGGTTTCTGCTCAGACATACCTGACGCCCCTGACACCTTAGCAGGCCTCGCCGAGAAGAGGTTTCTCTGGTTTCTGGCGTCACAGACCCGCCCGTGACAGTGCTGGGAGCAGCCCTTTTGAGAACCTCCCTCATCATCCTCAACGAGGGCCGAGGCCCAGAGAAGGGAGTGACTTGTCAGGCCTGGCGGCAGCCAAGCCGCAGTCTAAACCCAGGCCTTCAGCGTGACTCACGCTGCATAAGGCCACTCCGGAGCTGACTTGTCGGCAGCGGTCAGGAAAGGAGCCCCTGGTGGCCCGCGGGGACCCGGGTGCCTGTGCAGCTGCGGTTGAGTGGGCTGGGGCGTCCCAGGGAAGGAGGCGGACCTGTGCATCTGCTCGGTTTGAGGACTTCCTGGCTGTCCCTCACCCAGGTACCAGGGCGCTGGGGGAGTTTCATGCTTTCATCGTCTCGGACCTGCGAGAGCTCCGGGATCGGGCTGGTCAGAGCATCCTGCTGCTGCGGATTCAGAACCCCTGGGGCCGGCGGTGTTGGCAGGGGCCCTGGAGAGAGGGGTGAGTGTGGCGAGGTGCACTCTGGGTCATTGCGCTGGTCTTGCTGGGGGAGGGGTGCGGGGCCTGAGGGGCAGCCCAGAGCCACCTTGACCGCGTGTGCGCCTGGTGTCCGAGGCCGGGCCGTGGTCAGGACAGGGTTTGGTTGCTCTCCTGCTCGTGGGCCACCGTGCTCTGTGCTCGGCCCCAGATGGCCTGTTGAGGGAGCCTTAGTGCTGGGCCCTGCGACCCAGGCGCCCGGGGCGGTCGGGGCCTGTCCTGGGTCAGGGGCACCCACGGACTGGTGGATGCCTTGCCGGGCTGCGGGCGACAGACCCACGGAACGCCTGCACCCAGTCATCAGCTCAGCGTCAAGACCTGGCCCAGGGCCGCTGCCCTTCGCCGGCCCAGGGTCGCAGGGCGGGACCAGCATCCCCACCCCCACCCCGCCCTGCCACCTGCCACCCCCTGTCATCCGCTCAGCAGGCGGGAGGCCTCGGCTGAAGGGAGGTTCCTTCCAGGGGTGAAGGGTGGAACCGGGTGGAGTCCGCGGCCCAGTCTGAGCTGCTGTCACAGCTCCAGGAGGGGGAGTTCTGGGTGGAGGAGGATGAGTTTCTGCGGGAGTTTGACGAGGTCACCATCGGCTTCCCCATCTCAGAGGCTGGCCACCTGCAGAGCCTCTGCTCAGGTAAGGGAGGCCTGCGCCCTGGGGGAGGCCTCGTGGCTCGCAGTGGCCCGGACAACTGGCCTCTGACGTCTGGGGCTGAGCAGGCCCCGCGTCCCACCGCGGGGTGCCTGGTTGCCCCTTGGCTTCTCTTCAGGGCGGAGCGGTGGCTGCACCCCCACCTGCCCTGGGGGGACAGGTGGCGGGGTGGGGGGCCCCTGCTCATGCAGAGAACAGGAGGGGGACCCCGTCCCTGCAGCTGACGTGGGGGTCGCCACCCAGGAAGGGTGCTGTGCCACACTCAGGAGCTGCCCGGGGCCTGGGTCAAGGGCCAGTCGGCGGGAGGCTGCCGGAACTACAGCGGCTTCCCCAGCAACCCCAAGTTCTGGCTGCGGGTCTGCGAACCCAGCGAGGTATACGTGGCCGTCCTGCAGAGACCGCAGCTGCGCACGGCGGGCCACCCAGGCAGGGACTACCAGGCCGTGGGCCTGCACATCTGGAAGGTAACCCACCCGGGCCTGGCACCCCGATCTGTGGGATGCAGGCACAGGGGCGAGGAGGCCTGAGCCCCAGGAGCACCCAACGTGCCCCTCGCCCCCCCCCCCCGGCTGTCTTCCCACAGACCCCGCTCAGATCTGAGTCCACAGGACTCACCTCCCTCCGCCTAGCCCAGGGTGTGCCCTTTGGCCAAAGGCAAGCTACACAGAAGCAGCCGTTAGCAGAGCTGGCAGAGGTATTAGGAGGGCTGCTGGGGGCAGCCCCGGACCTCCCTACAAAACAGGGATGGGGTTGTTGTGCTCTCGTGGGTTGTCTGAGGTACCCTCGTACCTCAGGGTGGAGGTACGTGGAGACCCCTGTCCTGCTCTCCGAGGGGACAGGAGGGTGGCCGACAGAGGACCGCGCTGCCCGTTGGCTTGCCCAGTTGCTTGGTTGTTAACCCTGTGTGTCCTGACGGGGTCTGACAGCTCACATCACACTGTTCCCCGTCTCTGTGCGGCCACGGCCTGCCTGGTGTTGCTTTCCTCGTGCAGAAACTGCTAGCAAGCGTTTGCCTGGCAGTCCCCAGGTTGCATCAGCCTCCTGCCTTTACAGGCGCGGCCCTGTCTGGATTTGTCTGTCTCCTCCCGGAGCAGAGGAGGACTTGCAGGCTCCCGTGTGGGATGGAGCCACTGACCCCAGGGCTGAGGGGAAGGCCTGGGTTCACCGGGGTGCGGGGGACCCGTAGGCCTGGGTGCTTCGAGGGGGGCCCTTCTGTGACGGGTGCACACGGGCCTCCCCTGCAGGTGGAGAAGCGGCGGGTCAGCCTGCCCAAGGCCCTGTCTGCGCCCCCCGTGGCGGGCACCGCATGCCACGCGTACGACCGCGAGGTCCACCTGCGCTGTGAGCTCGCCCCGGGCTACTACCTGGCTGTGCCCAGCACCTTCCTGAAGGACATGCCAGGGCGGTTCCTGCTCCGGGTCTTCTCCAGCGGGAGAGTCTGCCTCAGGTGAGGGTGGTGGGCAGGCCGGGGACTGGGGCAGGGCCGCGTGAGTGTGCGCCACGGCCGCCTCCTGTGCTTCTCTCCCCGGCAGCGCCATCCAGCCGGCAGCCCAGAGCGCTGCCCCCCGGGAGGTCCTGCCCATGGGCGAGTGGGAGACCGTGAGGCTGCGGGGCTCCTGGAGAGTCGGCCGGACGGCGGGGGGCAGCCGGAACTTTGCCTCCTACCCCACCAACCCCCGCTTCCCCCTCTCGGTGCCGGAGGGCGCGGGCCTCCGCTGCGTCCGCATCACCCTGCGCCAGCACTGCCGTGACCACGAGGGCCTCCCCATCGGCTTCCACGTCTTCCAGGCAGGCGCCCCTGCTCCCGGGCGTCCGGGTGGGGTGAGCCGGGGTCGGGCAGAGAGGCCCCTGGGGTCTGTCCGCGTCATCCAGTCACACACAAGACTCATTTCTATTCCTAAAGTCCATAGCTCACTGGGGGTCACGGCTCAGCTCAGGCAGCCCCTCGTCCACTCGCCCGGGCTCAGAACCACTGGACACTTGTGTCCTGAGCTGCCCCCAGCACTGCACCTGCAGCCGGGAGGCCCGACAGGGCGCAGAGGGTGCCGTTGTCCAGCAGGAGCCGCCCTGAAGCCGCGTGAATCCTCCCCGCCCCAAACCCCGTGGCTGAGTCTGGAACCAGCGAGGGCCTGGGCTCTGGGGACCAGCAGGAAAGGGACGGAGGGGAGGCCCACACCCGCTGAGACGTGACGGATGGTCGCGCCACCGAGTGAGGGTCTTCTGATCAGAAAGAGAAGACAGAGCTGGGGGTAGGAGCTGAGAGCGAGGCCGAGGTGCAGGGCCGAATCCCAGGCAGCAGGAGGGTGGGGCGGCCTTCGGGAGCTCGGGGAAGTGCGCCAGTTGCCCCTGCAGAGGAGAGGCTGCCTCCCGGGCTCACGTGGGCACGGGTGGCAGGAGACCATGGAGGCCAGGCGAGGGCCAGGGAGTCACAAACGCCGCCCTGAGCGCCTTCCCCGGCCTCAGTCAGCTCTTCCTCTCCCAGCGCGTGAACAGGATGCACCTAGCGACGTGTAGCTGGAGAAGGCGGGGAGGTGAAGTGCTAGAGGTCAGAGGTCACAAACCCAGATCCCATGGTGAGGCGTGGCTCCCCTGCTCCTTCTGGGGACCCCGCTTCAAGATGGGCTTGGACAGTGGCAGGTGCCCGAGGAGGGCATGGGCTGGAGGATGGCCCGGAGCTGTGCCGTCAGGGGCCCGTCATGGGGCTGGACACGCTTAGCCTGCGCTGCAGACGACGTGGGGGAGCGGAGGGTCGGCTCTTCTCTGAGAAGGTTCTGTGCCCTCAGGATCCCAACGGCTGAGGACGTGCTCTGGTGCCTCGCTCCACCGCAGGCCACCCCTGGGGTACCCCCCCGGCGCTTCGAAAAAAGTGCCGGTGCTGGGGCCAAAGAGATGAGTCCTGGGGCAGGGGCTTGCGCAGTGGGGTCCTCCTGGTGCCCTGGGTCTTAATTCCCCCACCCAGCTCCTCCCAGCGGCCACCCTGAAGGCTGGGCTGTGCCCTGGTCTCTTCCCCTGAGAGCCCCAGGCAGAGCTTCTCAGGGCCCAGAAGCTGGGGCTGCAGTGACAGTCGCTGGAGGATGTGAGGGCGGGCCTTCTGCTGGTCCCCAGGCTGCGGCCCTCGGGTGGTGGGGCCCCGGTGAGTGGCGAGTCCAGCTTCGGGGGCCTGGCATGTGTGACGGGGTCCAAGCAGACTGCACCGGGGTGCTCCCGACCCAGGGCAGTGCTGCCTGGGAAGGGAGCGAGGCCAAGGCTGAGACAAGGGACTTGCCTTCGCCGTCCTGGCGGAGACAGCCGATTCGGTCCGCCCACGGGCAGGCCGCCCGGTCTAAGCCCGGGCCTCCCCCAGGTCCCAGCGGACGGCGGGGGCCAGGATGTGCCCTCCTTGCTGCTCCAGGAGCCTCTGCTAAGCTGTGTGCCGCACTGCTACGCCCAGGAGGTCAGCCGGCTCTGCCACCTGTCCGAGGGGACCTATTGGATCGTGCCCTCCACCTACCTGCCAGACACAGAGGGGGCCTTCACAGTGACCGTAGAGACCAGAATAGACAGGTGGGGCGCCGGGGCCGTGTGTGGGAGTGTGTGTGTGTGTGTCGGTCGGGGGGCCGTGGTCCTCAGCATCTTAGCGCCCCTGGCTCTCTCCCACCTGTCGCACACACCCCAGCTCTCACTGTGCTGGCAGAGCCCAGAGGCCTGTGGGAGGAGAGTGCGCTGTCTAGAGAGCAGACGGGCCTGGAGCGTGGCTGCCTCTCCAGGTGCGCGGGGAGGGACCCAGAGGGGTGAGAGCGGTGTCTTCTCCCACAGGCGCTCCATTCACAGCCAGGAGATGCTGGGGCAGCTCCTCAAGGAGGTACGTATGGGGCCTGGGAGGGCCCAGCTCACTCTGCTTTGGGGCCTCCTGGTGCCCTGCGTCTTAACTCCCCTGCCTAGCTCCTCCCAGCGGCCACCCTGAAGGCTGGGCTGTTCCCTGGGACACGAGGTGCCCTGGTCTCTTCCCCTGAGAACCCCAGGCAGAGCTTCTCGGGGCCCAGAAGCTGGGGCTGCCGTGACAGCCCCTGGAGGACGTGAGGGCGGGCCTTCACCCCTCGAACCAGGGCAGTGCCGCCAGCCCTCGCCATCTCCTCCCGCAGGCCTCCTTCGTGGCAGTGATGAAAGCCTAACCGGGTGATCCTGCGTGTCGGCTCCGGTGACCAGGGGTCTGAGGGGCTCCCAGTGGCCCACACGCCAGGGCCGCGGCGGCCGGCCTGAGCGGGTCCTGGCAAAGAGCCCCCGTCCCTGCAGGTGCTGCAGGAAGGGCAAGAAAAACTCAGGGTGGGCACCTTTGTTCCATGCCGCTGAGCCGACAGAGCCTCCCTGAAATCCTCCACGCCCTGTCTCCCTGGCCCCGGAGAGAGGCCTTATGGTGCGTCGGGACAGATCTTGTTTAAAACTATTTATTAGAAACGTTTTTAGGATGTAAATTTATAAATAAACATCAGTACTGAGCAGCTTCCGGCTGGCTCCTGGTTTAGGTAGCCAGCGGCTTCATTGGCTGTCACTGGGGGAGCAGGTGTGGGGCTCCCGCCTGGCTGCTGAGACACAGGGGGTGACCAGGTGGCCCGAGGGGTGCAGGGCTGGCGTAGGGAAGGAGGAGGTGGGTAGTGAGAGAGAAAATTGGAGGGGCGGCACATGGCAGTCTGCGAGTGGCTGAAGCGGCACGCTGCCATCAACTCCCCGTCCACGCTGGGCCCCCCACCTGGCTGCCTTCTAGTCATCTGGTCTACCAGCCGACGGGCTCTGGTGCGAATGCTGCCGCCGGCGCCCAGCGGTCTCCTGCTTCCTTCTAGGAGGTGCGGGATGAGGTCCTCTGCTCTTGACTTGGGAGGGGATAGCCTGCAGGTCTCTGACCCCTGGACCCCTCAACCCCTAACCATTTCTGGTGCCCCGATCGTGGCCTGGTTTGTCTCCTGCCCCATCTTCCTCCTCTGACTTCAGCACCGTGTCATCACCATGACTGGGGCGTCGAGCCAGTTGGGTCTCTTTGTCCTGTATTACAACACAGTCTGGAAAAAACTGCCAGTGGCCGTTCCATTGCGCGAAAGCGCGGGCTGGTCCTCGTCTCTCCTGACCTGCACCGTCACGGAGCGCTGCCGGGCCTGATGCTGCCCTCGGGGGCAGGAGTTGTCCTGGGAACCCCGAGTTCTGAGTCACGTGGAGCTGGGCTGGGGCCGCCATTCCTGACGGGACCACCCCGGGGTCTTTGGAGGCTCAAGGGGGGGGGGGGGTTGTCCCAGTCTCCACCCTCCCCCGAGGTACCGTTTGCGATTTGTTGTCTGGGGTGGGTGATGGTTTCAGCCTCGCCCTTGGCCTTCCTGACTGGCGTCTCTGACCCCAGAGAGGGTGTTGGTCATTTGCACATGTGAATCCCAGTTACATGCTTGGAGACCAGGAAGTGACGCCATTGCCCGCTGGGAGCCGGTCCTGGCAAGATTCCACTGTCAACAGCCTCCTGTGTCCCACCCTGGCAGGGCCCATGAGGCCGTGCCAGAGGTCAGTGTCAGCTCAGGACCTGAATGCCCAGTGGTTCGCAAACGTCTGGACGTCCCCTCCCTCTCCCTGAGCGCAGCCAAGGAGTAGAGGGCCTAAAGGCCAGGTGGGCGGGGGCGTCTGGGGGAGTCTGTTGTGCACACCTGCTGTCGGGGGAGGGTCCTTCCTCTTGGAGCCCGGCCACCTCTGCAGTCCATGGGCCCAGGCCTGGCTCTCTCTGCCCTGCAGCTGGAGCTCCTTCATGAGTGACCAGAGGCGGCCTCACACCTGGCCCCCAGCCACCTGCCCTGTCACCCTGCTGTCCGTGTATCTCAAACCCCCGGACGGGACGAGACCACCACCTGTGCCCAGAGGCAGGCCCCTGTCACCAGGCGCAGTGGGTGATCCAGCTCCAAACCCCATGGTATCAACTCTTCTTGGACCTCGGAGGCGACACGAAAACAAGTTTGGGGTGCAGGATGTTTATAAGGGAAGGAGGGGAGGTCTGACACGTGCATCCGGAGTCCCACATGGGGCTTAAATGCAGGGTGTTTACACCCCGCCTGGCTAGGTCTCCCCGGCAGGTTACCCCGTGGGTGTCCTTAGAAGAGGTAGCAGAGCTTCGCGTGAGGACACAGAAGGCGGCCTTCTGCGAGCCAGGACGGGGGCTCCGCCAGGAACCAAATTGGCCAGTGCCTTGACCTTGGACTTCCAGCTTCGAGAATTGGGAGAAATCAATGTCTGTGGTTAAGCCTCCGAGCCTGCGGTGTTTTGTCCCGGCACGACCGAGACAGGCTGCTCCTGATTCTTGAGCCGCGGCCGCAGCCTTCCCTGGAGTGGACTTTCTCTCTAAGCCTCCACAGGGTGCGTGTGCTCTCTGCAGCCGCCACTGCCTTGAAGAGCTTGGTCCCGAGATCGGCTGGGGCATGGAGGGGTACCTCCAGACCCACACGTCCCTGCCCAGCCCCAAAGCCCTTCTGCAGTCGGCCAGCTCACCCGATGGCCCTGCCTGGACGACCAGCTGTGTGCTGGACACCTCTCCCTCGGGCCAGCCTGGGGCTCCCTGCTCCACCGGGGCGGTCTGGGGAGGCCTCCGGGGGGCGCAGTTGAGCTGGGCCACCGCGTCTGAACTCTTGTCAAACGCTGATCCCCTTCGCTTCCCCACTTGCTTCGCTTCGAGGCGCTTCATTCACGTGAACACAGAGAAAGCCAGTGCACTGTCTCACCCTGTGAGGGTTCAGACAGGGGCCGCGCGGAGCGCCCCCCTTCCAAAGGGGCCTGAAAAGTAAAATGCTGTCAGCTGCCCCAACACCACTGGGCTCCCGCCCCGGGCAAGGCGCCAGGACTCCCAGAACCCCAGAAGGCGGGGGTGGGCCTTCCTGGGGCAGAGGGTGGACGCTGCCGGCTTCTCCCCAGGAGCCCGTGGGGTGACTCACGGTTCCCCTCGGCCAGACACCCTCGCTGTGCCCGTCTGGGGAGAGTCCTGGTCCCTCGCTGGGTGAGGGCCCCGTCTGGGTCCCACGGCGGGGTCGTTTGAAGGCCAGGACCGCGGCCGCTGCAGATGGGAAGGCGCCCACCACCTGGGCTTCTAGGCCACAGCTGGCGCAGCGGGCGCCGGCCTTGTTTACTGAGCCAGAGGAAGCAGAGTCTGGGCACTGAGAGGCAGGGCGCCGTCGGGGGTGGCCTCCGTGCCCCAAGCACCAGGCCGCCTCCTGCCGTCAGCCCCAGGCTTGCGCCAGCCGTTACATCATCCCTTCACAGTGGCCAGCCACCGGCCGACTGAAGGGGGCCTGCGCCAGGCCAGCCTCAGGAGCCAGGCAGGCGCAGTTCCACTGCACACGGTCGCCTCGTAGCTGAGCCACCGCCAGCGCAGCTTCTGTCCTCTGGGCTCCAGTGTCCTCACCGTCCGGGCTCTGGCCACACCGACATGGCGTCCCGTGTCCGCGCGCTGGCCCTCCGGTTTGCCCTGGACTCCCGGGTCTGGATGCGTCTGCTCGGGTGGGTCCGGCGCAGCCCAGGTCTGCCGATGAGGGGAGTGAAGGAAGGGGCCTGCTCCCAGGGGTCTTCCGGGGTCTAAGCCCGTCCAGCTGCGGTGGCCATGCCCCCTCCCGCCTGTGGTGGGACTCCTGATGCGTTAGAAACCTCGGGCCTTGTCTAATATCATGTCTGATGCTGGCCCCCAGGCCCAGTGCAGGATCCCCCGGGTTGAGGGGGACCGCAAAAGGCGGGGCCCCCGCAGGCTCTGGGACGGCCTGGGGCCCCGGGGGCGCCCACTGCTGCCTCAAGCCTCCACTATACTGACTGACACAGACTGGGACCCTACTCTGGGCCCACCTGGGCTTCACGGAACCCACACCAAGCTGAGTGCCCTGTGCTGAGCCCAGGGCTGTGTCCAGGGCCAGGCCCTGCCTGGGGTCCCTGTTCTGTGGACATGCCACTGGGGGCCTCCCTCCCATGTGCCGTGGCCCTGGATGGCCCAGAGGGGCGGGCCAGGGGGTGTGCAGGTGAGGACGCCTCCTTTCCCGGGCTTTCCCAGAAGACTTTGCCCTGAACCGTCTGCTTGAGTTTTGTGGTAAAATCACTTCCTGCTCCAGGCACAGCAGGCAGCGCCTCCTCGGTGGGACCCGAGTCCTGCTCAGCCCTGAGCCTGGACCTTCTCTCTCACCATCCTCCCTCCCTCCCTAGGCCTGGTCAGCTTGGGGGCGGCAGAGCTTCCGGGGTGAGTGTCGGGATCCTGGTGCTCTGAGAGCGATTGTCAGGGAGGGCGCCCGGCGGGGCAGGGTTCCCGAGCAGCAGGCAGGATGGGGCCGGAGTGCGCGGGCCTGGCTCTCAGACGCTCCAGGCCCTTTCTCTCTGTCTCTACGTCTCTGTCTCTGTCTGCCCCTCTCCGTTCCTAAGCAAGCCCTTTCTCTCTGTCTCTACGTCTCTGTCTCTGTCTGCCCCTCTCCGTTCCTAAGTAAGCCCTTTCTCTCTGTCTCTGCCTCTCTGTCTCTGTCTGCCCCTCTCCATTCCTAAGTGAGCCCTTTCTCTCTGTCTCTGCCTCTCTGTCTCTGTCTGCCCCTCTCCGTTCCTAAGCGAGCCCTTCCTCTCTGTCTCTACGTCTCTGTCTCTGTCTGCCCCTCTCCGTTCCTAAGCGAGCCCTTCCTCTCTGTCTCTGCCTCTCTGTCTCTGTCTCTGTCTGCCCCTCTCCGTTCCTAAGCAAGCCTTGTTCAGTGTCCCGTTTATGGCTCTTGTACCGTTGCTGAATTTCTTTTCTTCCCTGACGTGTAACAGATTTAACGGAGCTTTTGCTGCCGTTTGAAGTGAAGGGAAAAGGCACTTTCTTCCTGGGGACACTTGAGTTTTTATGACAACACGTGGCCCAGGACATGGCTGCTCCGTCAGAGGAAGAGTCCTTTCTAGTTGAGAGGACAAGCTTTGGGGCAGGCTGGGCCCGCCCGTCCCAGGAGCGCTCGGCTCTGCGACTCTGGGGCCCTCTCCGTCTCCAGGGTTCTGGCCGCAGCCCGGGGGTGTCCAGTCTGTGCAGCGACCTTCAGGCCATTCCTCTCTGATCCCTGGCGAGTACAGGCTGCATCTGCCCAGACCGCACAGCCCCGAGTCCGGCCTGGGAGCCTGCTCACTCGGGGTCCCTGGGACCAGTGGCTGTGGAGGCTCAGTCAGGGGCACTCCTGTGCGCGATTTCCTAAGCCTCCCGTCTCCCACCCCGCTGCCCCGCCCCTTCCCCCCACCCCCACCCCGACACACAGGGCCAGGGCCTGTCCTCAGCTGCCTGGGACACCTGGTCCCTTCACAAATCACCCAGGAAGTGAGGCTGCAGGCTGAGGAGCCAGCACTGGCTCGGGCTGGGCTGGGGCTGCGCCGTCCGGGGCCAGGCCAGGTCCCCTGCAGGTTCCGGGGCCTGGGCAGATGTGATGCTGGGGTGCCGGGGCATACGTGTGCATGTCTGTGGGCTCAGCCCTCATCCCCCAAGCCCCATGGACAGGACCGCCGGCATCTGCGCTCCCTGTCCACCATCTTGCTCCCCTAGTCCCTTCATTCTGAAGCCCCTCTGTGAGCACGTGCAGCTCCAGGTTGGACTGTCTGCACACGGGTCACCCAGAGAGTCATGACAATGAGGTGATAGGTGACGCATGGGGGTGGCGGTGGGGCTGGGTGGTCTTCGACCAGCCTGGGGTCAGCCAGGTGCAGGGCAGGGGCTGGCAGAAGAGCCGGGCACCCTCAGAGAATGGAAAGAAGCTCTCTGTGCCTGCAGTGCGGGGAGTGGGCTTGGGGAACGAGGCAAGAGCTGAGGCTGGAGAAGCGTGTGAGGGTCCCGAGGCCGTTCCAGGAGCTGGGGTCTCACGTCTTGGGTAGTGTGTGCCCCATGTGTGCCTGCTTGACATCTGTCTCTGGCTGGAGTCTCAGGAACGACTGGGGGGAGGCGACCAACCAGAAGGCTGCTGCCTTCTTGCAAGCGAGACAGGAGGGTGTCCCGGTGCGCGGGGACCGGGCGGGGGGCGCTGAGGGGAGAGGGCAGTGCTGTGGTCTGCTTGGAAAGCAAAGCCTGCAGAACGAGATGCTTCGTGCTTCCTTAATAGGTTTGGTTGTGCAGATGGACGTGAGGAGAACTGGGTGGGACCTTCCGACCCACGAGCATGGTGTAGCTATCCATTTTTGACAGTTTAATTTCTCTCAGCGATATTTTGTGGTTTTGAGCGTACCTGTTTTCCGTTCCTAGTTTGCTGAGAGTTTCTGTCATAAATGGTATTGAATTTTGTAAAATGATTGTTTTGCACCTATTAAGAGGATTATGTTCTCCTTTATTTTATTAATATAGCGAATTATATTGATGGATATTCTAATGTTAAAATAAACCTTACAGTCCTGGGATACTTGTGCATGGTGGCTTATTTGTTTTCTATATTGCTGGATTCAATCAGCTAAAAGTATTTTATTAAGGATTTTTGTGTCTATGTTCATACATGATGTTAATCTGTAGTTTTCTTGTAATACCATCTTTGTCTAGTTTTGCTATGAGGGTAAAGCTTGTCTTTGAAAATGTGTTGGGAAGTGTTCCTCCTTATTTATTTTCAGAAAGTGTTTAAGATTAGCATTATTTCATCCTTAAATGTTTGATAGAATTCACCAGTGACATCATCTGGGTCAGGAGTTTTCTTTGTGGAAAGGTTTTTAATTATAAATTCAACAACTTTAATAGATGCAGGCTATTCAAATTTTATATTTCTTCTACAAATTTTGGCAAGTTGTGACTTTCAAGGAATTTGTGAATTTCAACTGAGTTGTCAAATGTCTCTGCATAAAGTTATTAATAATATTCCTTTATTATTATTCTAATGTCTGTAGGATCTAAATGATGTATCCTCCTTCATTCTTGATATTAGTAATTTATGGATTTTTTTTCTTTTCTTTCCTTTTTTTTTGAATTTTTAAATTTTATTTTATTTACTTTTTTATACAGCAGATTCTTATTAGTCATCCATTTTATACCCATCAGTGTATACATGTCAATCCCAATCTCCCAATTCATCCCACCACCACCCCCCTTCCACTTTCCCCCCTTGGTGTCCATACGTTTGTTCTCTACACCTGTGTCTCAATTTCTGCCCTGCAAACCGGTTCATCTGTACCATTTTTCTAGGTTCCACATATATACGTTGATATACGATATTTGCTTTTCTCTTTCTGACTTACTTCACTCTGTATGACAGTGTCTAGATCCATCCACATCTCAACAAATGACCCAATTTCGTTCCTTTTTATGGCTGAGTAATATTCCATTGTATATATGAACCACATCTTCTTTATCCATTCGTCTGTCGATGGGCATTTAGGTTGCTCCATGACCTGGCTGTTGTAAATAGTGCTGCAATGAACATTGGGGTGCATGTGTCTTTTTGAATTATGGTTTTCTCTGGGAATATGCCCAGTAGTGGGAGTGCTGGGTCATATGGTAATTCTATTTTTAGTTTTTTAAGGAACTCCATACTGTTCTCCATAGTGCCTGTATCAATTTACATTCCCACCAACAGTGCAAGAGGGTTCCCTTTTCTCCATGCCCTCTCCAGCATTTGTTGCTTGTAGATTTTCTGATGATTTCCATTCTAACTGGTATGAGGTGATACCTCATTGTAGGTTTTTTTTTTCTTTCTTTCTTTTGTGGTACGCAGGCCTCTCACTGTCGTGGCCTCTCCCGTTGCGGAGCACAGGCTCCGGACACGCAGGCTCAGCGGCCATGGCTCACGGGCGCAGCCGCTCCGCGGCATGTGGGATCTTCCTGGACCGGGGCACGAACCCACGTCCCCTGCATCGGCAGGCGGACTCTCAACCACTGCGCCACCAGGGAAGCCCTTCTGCCCATTTTTGTATTGGGTTGTTTGTTTTTTTAATATTGAGCTGCATGATCTGTTTATACATTTTGGAGATTAATCCTTTGTCCGTTGATTCGTTTGCAAATATCTTCTCCCACTCTGAGGGTTGTCTTTTTGTCTTGTTTATGGTTTCCTTTGCTGTGCAAAAGCTTTGAAGTTTCATTAGGTCCCATTTGTTTATTTTTGTTTTTATTTCCATTACTCTAGGAGGTGGAGCAAAACATATCTTGCTGTGATTTATGTCAAAGAGTGTTCTTCCTATGTTTTCCTCTAAGAATTTTATAGTGTCCGGTCTTACATTTAGGTCTCTAATCCATTTTGAGTTTATTTTTGTGTATGGTGTTAGGGAGTGTTCTAATTTCATTCTTTTACATGTAGCTGTCCAGTTTTCCCAGCACCACTTATTGAAGAGACTGTCTTTTCACTATTGTATATCCTTGCCTCCTTTGTCATAGATTAGTTGACCATAGGTATGTGGGTTTATCTCTGGGCTTTCTATCTCGTTCCATTGATCTATATTTCTGTTTTTGTGCCAGTACCATATTGTCTTGATTACCGTAGCTTTATAGTATAGTTTGAAGTCAGGGACTCTGATTCCTCCAGGTCCGTTTTTTTCCCTCAAGACTGCTTTGGCTATTCAGGGTCTTTTGTGTCTCCATACAAATTTTAAGATTTTTTGTTCTAGTTCTGTAAAAAATGCCATTGGTAAGTTGATAGGGATTGCATTGAATCTGTAGATTTCTTTGGGTAGTATAGTCATTTTCATAATATTGATTCTTCCAATCCAAGAATATGGTATATCTCTCCATCTGTTGGTATCATCTTTAATTTCTTTCATCAGTGTCTTATAGTTTTCTGCATACCCGTCTTTTGTCTCCCTAGATAGGTTTATTCCTAGGTATTTTATTCTTTTTGTTGCAATGGTAAATGGGAGTGTTTCCTTAATTTCTCTTTCAGATTTTTCATCATTAGTATATAGGAAAGCAAGGGATTTCTGTGCGTTAATTTCGTATCCTGCAACTTTACCAAATTCATTGATTAGCTCTAGTAGTTTTCTGGTGGCATCTTTAGGAATCTCTAGGTATAGTATCATGTCATCTGCAAACAGTGACAGTTTTACTTCTTCTTTTCCAATTTGTATTCCTTTTATTTCTTTTTCTTCTTTGACTGCTGTGGCTAGGACTTCCAAAACTATGTTGAATAATAGTGGCGAGAGTGGACATCCTTGTCTTGTTCCTGATCTTAGAGGAAATGCTTTCAGATTTTCACCATTGAGAATAATGTTTGCTGTGGGTTTGCCATATATGGCCTTTATTATGTTGAGGTAAGTTCCCTCTATGCCCACTTTCTGGAGAGTTTTTATCATAAATGGGTGTTGAATTTTGTCAAAAGATTTTTCTGCATCTATTGAGATGATTATATGGTTTTTCTTCTTCAATTTGTTAATATGGTGTATCACATTGATTGATTTGCATATATTGAAGAATCCTTGCATCCCTGGGATAAACCCCACTTGATCATGGTGTATGATCCTTTTAATGTGTTTTTGGATTCTGTTTGCTAGTATTTTGTTGAGGATTTTTGCATCTATATTCATCAGTGATGTTGGCCTGTAGTTTTCTTTTTATGTAGTATCTTTAGTTTTGGTATCAGGGTGATGGGTGGCCTCATAGAATGAGTTTGGGAGAGTTCCTTCCTCCGCAATTTTTTGGAAGAGTTTGAGAAGGGTGGGTGTTAGCTCTTCTCTAAATGTTTGATAGAATTCACCTGTAAAGCCATCTGGTCCTGGACTTTTGTTTGTCGGAAGATTTTTACTCACAGTTTCAATTCCATTACTTGTGATTGGTCTGTTCATATTTTCTATTTCTTCCTGGTTCAGTCTTGGAAGTTTATACCTTTCTAAGAATTTGTCCATTTCTTCCAGGTTGTCCATTTTATTGGCATAGAGTTGCTTGTAGTAGTCTCTTAGGATGCTCTGTATTTCTGCGGTGTCTGTTGTAACTTCTCCTTTTTCATTTCTAATCTTATTGATTTGAGTCTTCTCCCTCTTTTTCTTGATGAGTCTGGCTAATGGTTTATCAATTTTGTTTATCTTCTCAAAGAACCACCTTTTAGTTTTATTGATCTTTGCTATTGTTTTCTTTGCTACTATTTCATTTATTTCTGCTCTGATCTTTATGACTTCTTTCCTTCTGCTAACTTTGGGTTTTGTTTGTTCTCCTTTCTCTAGTTCCTTTAGGTGTAAGGTTAGATTGTTTATTTGAGATTTTTCTTGTTTCTTGAGGTAGGACTGTATGGCTATAAACTTCCCTCTTAGAACTGCTTTTGCTGCATCCCATAGATTTTGGATCGTCGTGTTTTCATTGTCATTTGTCTCTAGGTATTTTTTGATTTCCTCTTTGATTTCTTCAGTGATCTCTTGGTTATTTAGTAACGTATTGTTTAGCCTCCATGTGTTTGTGTTTTTTACATTTTCTTCCCTGTAATTGATTTCTAATCTCATAGCGTTGTGGTCAGAAAAGATGCTTAATGTGATTTCAATTTTCTTAAATTTACTGAGGCTTGACTTGTGACCCAAGACGTGATCTATCCTGGAGAATGTTCCGTGCACACTTGAGAAGAAAGTGTAATCTGCTGTTTTTGGATGGAATGTCCTATAAATATTAATTAAATCTATCTGGTCTATTTTGTCATTTAAAGCTTCTGTTTCCTTGTTTATTTTCATTTTGGATGATCTGTCCGTTGGTGTAAGTGAGGTGTTAAAGTCCCCCACTATTATTGTGTTACTGTTGATTTCCTCTTTTATAGCTGTTAGCAGTTGCCTTATGCATTGAGGTGCTCCTGTGTTGAGTGCATATATATTTATAATTGTTATATCTTCTTCTTGGATTGATCCCTTGATCATTATGTAGTGTCCTTCCTTGTCTCTTGTAACATTCTTTATTTTAAAGTCTATTTTATCTGATATGAGTACTGCTACTCCAGCTTTCTTTTGATTTCCATTTGCCTGGAATATCTTTTTCCATCCCCTCACTTTCAGTCTGTATGTGTCCCTAGGTCTGAAGGGGGTCTCCTGTAGACAGCATATATATTGGTCTTGTTTTTGTATCTATTCAGCAAGCCTGTGTCTTTTGGTTGGAGCTTTTAATCCATTCACGTTTAAGGTAATTATCCATATGTATGTTCCTATGACCATTTTCTTAATTGTTTTGGGTTTGTTTTTGTAGGTCCTTTTCTTCTCTTGTGTTTCCCACTTAGAGAAGTTCCTTTAGCATTTGTTGTAGAGCTGGTTTGGTGGTGCTGAATTCTCTTAGCTTTTGATTGTCTGTAAAGCTTTTGATTTCTCCATAGAATCTGAATGAGATCCTTGCCGGGTAGAGTAATCTTGGTTGTAGGTTCTTCGTGTCCATCACTTTAAGTATATCATGTCACTCCCTTCCGGCTTGTAGAGTTTCTGCTGAGAAATCAGCTGTTAACCTTATGGGAGTTCCCTTGTATGTTATTTGTTGTTTTTCCCTTGCTGCTTTCAATAATTTTTCTTTGCCTTTAATTTTTGCCAATTTGATTATTATGTGTCTCGGCGTGTTTCTCCTTGGGTTTATCCTGTATGGGACTCTCTGCGCTTCCTGGACTTGGGTGGCTATTTCCTTTCCCATGTTAGGGAAGTTTTCAACCATAATCTCTTCAAATATTTTCTCGGGTCCTTTCTCTCTGTCTTCTTCTGAGACCCCTATAATGTGAATGTTGTTGCGTTTAATGTTGTCCCAGAGATCTCTTAGGCTGTCTTCATTTCTTTTCATTCTTTTTGCTTTATTCTGTTCTGCGGTAGTGAATTCCACCATTCTGTCTTCCAGGTCACTTACCCATTCTTCTGCCTCAGATATTCTGCTATTGATTCCTTCTAGTGTAGTTTTCATTTCAGTTATTGTATTATTCATCTGTTTGTTTGTTCTTTAATTCTTCTAGGTCTTTGTTAAACATTTCTTACATCTTCTTGATCTTTGTCTCCATCCTTTTTCCAAGGTCCTGGATCATCTTCACTATCATTATTCTGAATTCTTTTTCTGGAAGGTTGCCTATCTCCACTTCATTTAGTTGTTTTTCTGGGGTTTTATCTTGTTCCTTCATCTGGTACAAAGTCCTCTGCCTTTTCATCTTGTTTATCTTTCTGTGAATGTGGTTTTTGTTCCACAGGCTGCAGGATTGTAGTTCTTCTTGCTTCTGCTGTCTGCCTTCTGGTGAATGAGGCAATCTAAGAGGCTTGTGCAAGTTTCCTGCTGGGAGGGACTGGTGGTGGGCAGAGCTCAGTAAAACTTTAATTCACTTGACTGCTGATGGGTAGGGCTGGGTTCCCTCCCTGTTGGTTGTTTGGCCTGAGGCGATCCAACCCTGAGCCTACCTGGGCGCTTTGGTGGGGCTAGTGGTGGACTCTGGAAGGGCTCACGCCAAGGAGTACTTCCCAGAACTTCTGCTGCCAGTGTCCTTGTCCTCATGGTGACCCACAGCCACCCACTGCCTCTGCAGGAGACCCTCCAACACTGGAAGGTAGGTCTGGTTCAGTCTTCCGTGGGGTCACTTCCCCTGGGCCCTTCCCCTGGGTCCCTCCCCTGGGTCCCAATGTGCACACTACTTTGTGTGCGCCCTCCAAGAGTGGAGTCTCTGTTTCCCCCAGTCCTGTCAGAGTCCTGCAATCAAATCCCACTAGACTTCAAAGTCTGATTCTCTAGGAATTCCTCCTCTCATTGCCCTAGCCCTAGGTTGGGAAACCTGATGTGGGGCTCAGAACCTTCACTCCAGTGGGTGGACTTCTGTGGTATAAGTGTTCTCCAGTTTGTGAGCCAACCAACCAGCAGTTATAGGATTTGATTTTATTGGATTGCACCCCTCCTACCTTCTCATTGTGGCTTCTCCTTTGTCTTCGGATGTGGGGTATCTTTTTTGGTGAGTTCCAGTGTCTTCCTGTCAATGACTGTTCAGCAGTTAGTTGTGATTCTGGTTTTTTTTGCAAGAGAGAGTAAGAGCACGTCCTTCTACTCTGCCATCTTGATTCAGGCTCCAATACATAATCTTGTATTATGTGTGTTTTACAAAAAGGATAAAGAGGAACACAGAGATCATCTGGCCACAGCTAGTAAGTAGCAAGCGCTGGGATTTAAAGTCAGTCTCTTTGTATCCAGTCTGAGTTCCATTGCCTCCAGCTGATCAAGGAGTGAATGATCCTTTGTCTGGATTTTTTTTTCTTGATCAGTTTAGCCAGACGTTTACCAGCTTCATTGATCTTTTCAAAGAACCAACTTCCATTTTATTGATTTTTCTCTGTTGTAATTTTTCTATTACTTTTACCTTTTCTTATTTCCTTTCTTCTACTTACTTGGGTTTAGTTTGTTGTTGTTGTTGTTTTATAGCTTCCCAAAGTGAAATCTTAGATGAATGATTTTAGGCCTTTTCTCTTTCCCAGTATCAGCACTTAAAGCTACAAGTTTTTCTCTAAACACTGCATTAGCTTTATCTCACAAATATTGATAAGTTGTGTTTTCATATCAATTAGTTCAAAATATTTTCTGATTTCCCTTTGATTACCTATTTAACCTTGAGTTTGTTATACTTATGTTGCTTAATTTCCAAATATTTGGGCATTCTTTAGATAGCTTATATCTTCTGCTACTGATTTCTCATTTAGTTGTGTTGTATTTGAAGAACATATTCTATATGATTTAAATCCTCTTAATTGTTTTGAGACTTGCTTTCTGGCCCAGTATATAGCCTATTTTGGAGACTATTCATGTGTACTTGAAAAGAATGGGTATTCTGCTCTTGTTGGGTATGCTGCTCTGTGGACATCAGTGTGGGCAAGTCGATTGATGTTGTTCAAGTCTACTGTATCCTTAATAATTTTTTTCTCAGTTACTGAGAGAGGAGTGTCAAAATAACCTATCATAAGTGTGGATTTGTCTATTTATTCTTCTGAGTTGATCCTTTTATCAATATGAAGTGTCATCTTTTTATCTCCAGTAAGAGTCCCTGTATTGAAGTCTACGTAGATATCAATACAGCCATCCCAAATTTCTTATGATTAGTGTTTTCATTTTACATCTTCTTCCATTCTTTCACTTTGTTTTCATTTTTTGCTTTTAATCTATCTATTTGTTTAAAGTGTATATCATTTAGAGAGTATACTGTCACTTCTTGCATTTTTAATCAGTTTGATAATCTTTGCCTTTTAATTGGAGTGTTTAGACCAGTTATATTTAATGTGATTATTGATATGGTTGGGCTAGATCTACCATCTTGCTATTGTTTTCTATTTATCTCATCTATTCTTTGTCTCTTTTCCTCCCACTTTTGGATTGAGTACTTTGTTTCATATTCCATTTATGTCCTCCGTTGGTTTATTTATTATGCCTCCCTGTTTTATCTTTTCAATGATTGCTATTGTGCTTACAATCTGCATATTTAACTTATCAATGACTGATTAGATGTAGGAGGGAGTGGAAATTTGTGTGTTAAGAATGACACTCAAATATCTGGCCTGGGCCACAAGAGGGATCATTCTCTGAGATGGGGAACTCTGAAGGAAGATTACAGCATGGGGGTATGATGAAGGGGCTTGATGATGTGGTCAGTTCTGGTCAAGTTGCGCTTAAAGTGCTTGTTATATGTCCAAGAGAAGTTGCCTTGTGGACAGTCCATGTGTGGTCCAGAGGTCTGGGCTGGAGCTGGCAGAGGGGTCAGGGGATAGGGGTGATTCTTGAATCAACAGGACTGGGTGAATCTGTATGGAGAGTGTGTGATGGGGCAAGAAAGGGCCCAGGACCAAACCCCAGCAAACCCCAAGTTAGGGACCCAGATGGAGAACAACAGGGATGTGAGAGGAGAAGCCAGAGAGGAAAGAGCAAAATAAGGCGAGTGCACCACCGTCTCAGAGCCAGAAGGGCAGTGGCCCAGCAGTTAGCCTGTGCCCTGGGTCCTGCGGCCAGATCCAGACAGCATGCAAGGGGGCCTCAGAGGCCATCTGAGGGCCTCCCCCTTACCTGTGCACAGGTACCTGGTGTGCATTAGACCTAGTTAACGTTTCATTAAAACATTTTAAAAGTAAAGAACTAGGGATAGTTCACCTCTGCACAGTGCTGCTGGGAGATGGAACAAGGTGGTCTGCCAGGGCCTGCTGGGTCTACGACATGGCAGCCAGAGGGCCCTCAGGGAGGATGCCTCTATGTGCTGACCATGGTGGGTCCCAAATCCCAGTGGCGGAGCAAGGAGGGGTTGGGAGAAGCAGACACTGTGCGTGCAGACGTCTTTTGTCTTTTGGGAGAACGTATGGGCCTGAGGCACTTACTGTCCTCTAGCCAGGCTCTGCAGAGGGCTGGGCCCCCAGGGGAGGCAAGCAGTCAGCCAGACCCAGGCCAGGCTTCTCCAGAGGGAGAAGTGCAGCGGGGGGAGCATCGCAGCACCATGGCCGACAAGGGGCCCATCCTCTCGGCCAGCAGCACTTCCCTGGGGACGGGTCTCACGAGTTGTGTAGTGCTCTGTCCTGCTCCGGAAGCTGCTCTTGCAGCCAGCGACCCCCCCCCCCGCCCCCGCCGGGGCACGTTCCGCACGCCCCACCCCTCTCCTGGCCGCTTATCTAAACAGGAGCAGCCCCAGCAGCTTTCCACAGCCCTGCAGTCTGACCAGTCTGCCCCAGTACTGACTTCCTGGAAGTGCAGCCCCACCACATGGGGCTGTGCAGACTGACCCTGACCTCAAGCAGGAGACCAGCTGCTTGGCTCAGGGGCTGCCAGAGGGCCCTCAGCAGATAGTGGGGGGAAACGAACAGCTGGTGGATGGGGTGGCAGGCCTGCTGCAAGGGGCCCAGAACGGGCAGGTGGGGGAGGTAAGAGCAGAGGTTGGTGGCCCAGGTGAGGGTGAGCAGGTGCGAGGGTAGGGCCCATGAATCCGCCCTGAACTGCTGTGGTGTGTGTGCATGTATACATATATGTGTAGACATGTATCTGTGCCTGTGGTTGCGTCTGTGTGTCTATGTATGTGTGTGTGCATGTGTGTGCGTGCACGTGTATGTACATGCATGTGTGTATACATACATGTGCATAGGTGGGTGGGGTGCTTGTTAAGTTGGGCTCGCCCCAGACAGACTGGCTGAAACCAGCCTGAGCTAAAGGCCGGCTGCTCTTAGGGAAGGGGGGAAGGGGGAAACCCCTCGTGGAGAGACAGGAGCCTTTCAAGGGAGACGCGCCCCCTCCTGCTCTGAATCCAGCTGCTGACTTTAAGGCAAGGATGATGTGTGCTGGGCACACACTTGGGTTGCTCTCTGCCCATTGGACTCCCCAGCCCAAGGTCGTCGCCGGGAGCAGGGCCTGGGAGCTGCTGTTGGGCAGTGGGGGCCCCTGCAGGGGACTGGCCACCTGGTGAGGAAGGAGGGCGGAGAGTGGGCAGGGGATGCCCGGGTGGGGCGGCGCGGGCCGGGATGGCCATCTCTGCTGGGAAGGGAAGCCCGAGACCAGGTGGGATGCTGGCTCTGGAGGGCCGCCCGGGGACATGGAGTCCCAGGGGGGGCTGTCATGGGGCCAGCAGCTGCCTTCCAGGCAGAGAAACCCTGGGCAGAGAAAGGGGAAGGAGACCCTGGAGCAGGCAGGAACCTGCGGTTGGAGCAGCACCATGGCCCACCAACCGCCCCTGCGGGAGGGGTCCCGGGGTTCAGGGCAGGTGACGGAGCAGGCGGCCTGGGAGCCGCCCCAGAGGAGGCCCGATGGGCCGTCAGGCGCCCCTGCCCTCAGCCAGCTGGGAGAGGACTGGACATCCCTGGCTTGGCCTCTGTTGGGCGCCAAGGGGTCCCAGGGCGAAGGGAGCACGGGGGTAGGAAGGGGCTGCAGAGCATAGGAGGGCGGAAGCGGGGTCTGTCTGGGGGCACCAGGGGTTTACGAGGGGGACTGGGTGGGGGAGCTTGCAGTGAGAGAGTAGTGGCGCCGGGACGGCCGGACGCCAGGGATGCCCGTCCCAGGGCACCAGAGTGCGTGCCCGGGACCCATGGCCTCTGTCTGCCGGGCCCCTGGCCTGTGTGGTGGTCACAGACGGAGGGACATTCCAGAGCCTGGAGAGCATCTGCCGCGCTGGCTGTCTGACCAGAGGACCACAGGCTCCCCGCCCCGGATGTGCCTGCTCGTTCCTGGAAACAGGGCAGCCATCCTTGGGCCGCTCAGAGCCGGCCCCCCGTGGGCTCCGTGGCCGGATGGGGACCGGGTGGCAGTGGAGGCCAGAGGCCGAGGGCAGGCAGGCGGAGTGGCCGCCACGTCCTCCCTGGTGTTTCCAAGCCCGGTGCTCTCCCTCTCTGGCTGCGTCCCACTGACTCCACCGTTTGAGGGGGAAACACGAGCCCGTGCGGGTGACACAGTGGGCGTCCAAAGGTGGCCCGTGGGAGCTGGCCTCCCTGTCCCCTGTCTGCGGCACAGCCAGGCCCTGAGGGCGGCTGCCGGGGCTCTGGCACCCCCTGCCCTCCTGCCCACACCCTTCCCCGCTCAGCCACATTTGCTGAGTGGGTGAACGAATGAGCGAACGGGGGGCAGGGTGAGCAGGGCGGGCCTCAGAGGCCACGTAGTGGCTTTGTGGAAGGACAGAGGTGGCAGCCGCAGGGGCAGGGGCTGGAGGCCTTCCGCGGGAGGGCCCCTGCTGGCCGTGGTGGCATCTGCCACTGAGCCAGGCGGGGCTGGCAGGCAGGAGGTGGGGTCTAGGAGGGAGGCGGGTGGCAGAGCTGCCGGCTGCCGCGTGTGCCCCCGGCCAGCGGGCAGTGCACGGAGATGAGTCGTGGGTCGTGCCCGAGGCCCTGCGCTGGCGGCCGGGTGAGCGTCAGGCTTGGCACAGGGCAAGTCTTGGGTTGAGGGCACCTCGGGCCGAAGAGCTGGACTCGGGCAGGCAGCCCCTCCCGTTCCACGTGCCCTTGCTGACCAGCCACCTCATCTGCCCACCTAACGCAGACCCTTCCCCAGCCACGCACCTGTGTCTCTATTTTTATAAACTTTTTATTACGGGAAGCTCAGCTGTATATCAAGGTAGGGAGTCTAGTACAGAGAACCCCAGGTCTCCTGCCCCATGAGGATCAACTCCCCGGCTCCTGTCCAATTCCAGCCACTGTGTCACCCCAGCCAGTGACACTTGAGTGCGCTTCCAGCAGACAGGAGGCCAGCCAAGGTGCCAGGAAGGCGCCCGAGGACAGAGGGCTGATTCCTGGCCTCGTCCCCTTGCTGGCCGATTCCCAACGTCCAGTCACAGAAGGATGCCTTCCGCAGGTGGCTCTCCCCAGGTGGCGGGCAGTTGGGCCTGCGAGGCCCCATCTGGCCGTGCCTCTGGTCTGTGGATCCCACCGCCGGGTGCCCTGAGGGGCTGTGAGGCTGTGGGCAGAGCCGGGGACCTGGGCTCATCCATTGCCCCTGAGAGAGAGAGAGAGAGAGAGAGACCGACCAACCTGCAGGGAGACAAAGGGAGTGAGGCTGGGAAGAGCCAGGCCGGGGGGTGGGAGGCAGACCCAGCAGAGAGGGGCTCCTAGAGGCCAGCGGCTGCTGGGTGAGGGGACGGGGGGACGGTGCCGGAGAGGAGGGGGCGAGGGGGCAGCCCGGACCGGAAGGGTCTGTCCCCTGCCTCTCCCGGCCTTCCTCTGGGGAGCTGAGGCTGGTCTGATGGCTCAGGGGGCACCCAGGGCCCAGGGCCTGCGGGGGAGAAGCAGCCCGCCCAGTGCGAACAGGGCCGGCAGCGGTTCAGGGTGCGGGGGCAGTGTTGAGCGGGAGCTCGAGTGGCTGGCGTGAGGACCCGGGACAAGGCTGAAGGGACTGGGAGGAAGAGCGGGCGGCCCAGGGCAGGGCTGCCGGCCAGCGGGAGGAGGGCGAGGGGGATCCTCTTCCTCCCCCGAGCCGTGTCCCCATCGCCCGCAGTTTCCTGAGGGGTGTGCTCCCATCCTCCTCCACTCCCCGCGTGGCGTCCTGCAGTCACCCCCGCCTTGCCCCACTACGGTGAGAGCAGGGGCAGATGACAGGGCCCCCAGGCTGGCTTTTGGCCAAACCAGCGGGAGGCGGGAGGGATGTTTCCCAGGCCTGGTTTCCGAGAAGAGGGGAACAGAAAGTACCTGCCGTGACAGAAGCCCACGCCTCCTCTCTCAGCCTCGCAGGGATGCCAGGCCCAAGGCTGAGGCCAGGGCCCACGGGCCCACGGGCCCACGCCATCCCGGCCAGGCGCCTGGGCCAGGGTGAGGCAAGTGAGGCCTCGGCCCGGCACATCTACGAGGCCCCACAGAAGTCAGTAATCAAGATAAAGGCTCCTTCGGTACGATATTTCAATACACCAGAGATAATGCAGAATCCACGAGAACAAGGAGTCAGCGTACACTATATTAAAGGCAGGGTGGTGGGAGATGGAAGACCAGCCTCCGCGGCCCGCCAGGCTCACCAGCCTCCACGGCCGCCAGGCTCACCAGCCTCCGCGGCCCGCCAGGCTCTGGAGGTGCCTGCTGCGCGGGGTCCCCCTCCGCCTGCGCCAACGGCCACATCCCCCTGCGGGCAGTCCAGCTGCCCCGTCCGCCCAGCTGCGCCGGGGATCGTGCAAGAGAGGCTGTGGCTCATCTCCAGCCTTGTGTCCCGGAGTCGAGGCAGGCGTCGCGCTTCCATCTTCCAGGAAGCCCCTCCCCCTCTCCGCTCCTCCCACCTCCCAGGTCCAGCTCCAGGGCCTCCTCCTTCAAGAAGCCTCCAGGTCCTGACCTGCCCTCTGTGAAGCCTCGCGATATGACTGCACGCTGCCCCGTGCTGGGTACGCCCACCTGGCCATGGCCCCCGCCCCCGCCCCCTGCCAGCCATGTCCAGCACGCTTGCCCACGCGTGGGGTGGCGACGGTGGGCACAGAAGAGGGGCAGACCGTAGTGTAGAGTGAGGTCGGAGTGGACACAGAGTGTATGTAGCCTGGGGAGGACAGCCTGGGTGGGTCAAGGCCCTTGGCCAGGGGCCACACTGCCCGGCTCAGGACACCCCACCTGGGTGTCCTCAGGGTCCTTTGTCCTCTTTCTTGGCCAGGGTCCTGAATCCCCCACTCTCAGGGCTTTGTCCCCTCTTTGACCCTGACGGCAGGGGCCTCGCTGCCACCCGAGGTGAGGAAGCTGGGGCCCGGGAAGCAGTGAGGTTCCCGGGTGGCGGTGCGGTAGGGGCCCTGGGCCACGTCCAGAGCCTACGCTGGAGTGACTCCGCCTCCGGGGGGCATGTCCCTCGAAGGGAGGCTCACCTAGATAGGGTGGGTAGTGATGCATATCTCCCAGCTGCAGCTGTTGCCAGCAGCCTTTTTCTCTCAAACCCCAAACGTTCGGAGGGGTGGGGGGCCGGGAGGAAGGGGCAGGAGAGACCCTCCTTCAGACGTGCGCCTGGACCGCCACCACCCACGGGCCTGCCACGTGGGCTCCCTAGCACGTGCAAAGCTGGAGAGGAGGGTGCTGGGACGAGGCGCGGGGGGCTCCACGGTGGGTGCCAGCAGTGGGGTCCTTCCCGGTCCTTCTCTGAGGAGGGTCCTTTATGGTTTTGAGACCAGCCGGCAGTGAGAATGGGCCAGGCCTCCCGGAGCCCCGGGGATCCAGTGGGACTTGAGGAAAGGACCCGGCCCTCCCCTGAGCAGCCCCAGCTCCCTCCACTGGGAGGGAGCTGGCCGAAGGGCCAGTAGACAGAAGGGCCGTGGGGCAGGGAGGTGGGGAGAGATGCTCCATCCCACTCCAGGCCGACAGGGTTCTGAGCCTGCGGCCACTCCCGTTTACAGCGTGCCCGCTATGGGCCAAGAATCTGCTTGTTCCTTGGCGCTGGCCACCCGGTTGGATTCTCCGGTTGGGGCCCCTGCTGACCGGTGAACGGGATTTGTTGAGGCCCTACTATGCGCAAGAGTGGGTGGGGTCCCAGAACAAGGACACAGTAGACATTCAGGGGAAGCCCTGTGGAGGACGCCAGGCAGGGTGGGGGGCTAGGGAGGGGCCGGGGGAGGAGGCTGGGGAGACTGGGGGTCGGGGGACGGGCAGAGAGCAGGCAAGGCAGGGGAGGAGACCACGGCGGGACCCTCAGGCCTGGGTCTGGAGGGTGGAGCCCGGGCCCTCCTCAGGGGCCTCTGGGCAGGGTCTCTGCAGGCTTAGGAGGCCTGGGCCAGCCACTCCCCTTCTCGGGCCTCAGTTTCTGCCTGTGGAGATGGGCAGGGCTGGGGTCGGAGCTCTTCCAGCCCCTGGCAGTCTGTGCAGAGAGAAGTGCTGAGGCCAGGTGCTGCGGGACCCAAGCGGAGGGCTGTGTAGCCCGGAGGTGGGCTCTGCAGGGGGCGGGAGTAACCCTTTGAGCAGGGTGTCCCAGCCCTGAGCTCAGAGTGGGGAGAAGAGAACGCCCCGGGAGGGCCTGGCGGAGCGGGGGAGGAGAACACTCTAGACCAGGGGAAGGGATGGTCTGGAAAGAAGGCCCCTGAGGAGGTGGGTGTGACGAGGTGCAGCTGGTGGAGGGGAGGGACGAGCCTGCGGCTGGAGCAGAGCTGCAGGAAGCCCCCATGTGTCCGCGGTCACCCCGTCAGCGTCAGCGTGGGTGTAGTGCGTGCGAAGGTGCAGGGCCTTCCTGCCAGCGTGCCGGGGTGGCGTGCGGGCACCGACCGCAGCCACGGGGCTCAGCCCTGGGAAAGGCTCAGCGCCATCCAGAGAGGCCAGAGACGATGGGAGAGAGGGTGCCTCCGCGCCGCCTGGTGGTCTAGACTTGCTAGCTCGGGCCGTCTCCAGAGCGAGTGCTGTCTTAGCAAGCACACCGCTCCTCTGGAGGTGTTGACACAGGCGGCCTCTGGCACCCCACTTCCTCTCCCAGAAACTCCCCCAGGCAGCCCTGGGGTGGGGCTGGTGCAGGTGGTGGGGAGCCATGTCACCCCCGACTCTGCTGTCATCAGCCTGCCCACCGCCTGCCGGCTTGAAGGAGGCGTACAGTCAGGGGGACCGGCTCACCTCAGCCCTGCTTCCCCACCACCCCCATCAGGTAGCACCTGCGTAGGCTTTGGCAGCTCAGTGCCAGCAGGCCAGCACCCCTGGGGCCAGGGGTCTCAGAGCGGAATGAGGGCTGGGATGGGGTCTCAGCAGGTGAGGGCTGGAATGGGGTCTCAGCAGGTGGGGGCTGGCATGCGGGTCTCAGCAGGTGGGAGCTGGGATAGGGTTTTGAACCTCAGCAGAGTGTCCTGATGGAGGAGATCTGCGGGAGGTGATGGTCTAGAAAGGGGGCAGAGCGTGGACAGCAGTGCAGAGGAACTTAGGGTGTCTCCCAGGGCCTGGGCTCCCACCTCATTAAGTCTCTGAAATGTATCCGTGGGTGGAGACAAGCATCTGAAGCTGGAGGAGGAGGCATCTGAGTGGGGTTTTCCTAGCACAGTGAGCGCTGCTTTGTGAAACTTGTCCTGGATCCTGGGCTATTTCTAAAGTGGGGTCCCAGCTCCAGAGGTCGCTATGGTGCCCAGGCAACGGGGGTCTGCGCCCACTCTCTGCCCCAGATCCCATTCAGGGAGTCTGTGGGGTTCCTTGGGGGGCCAGCAGGGAGGGCTGGCGGGAGGCTGCGCTGTGCTCGGACCTCCCAAACATGACCAGACTTATCTCCAGGTGACAGCAAAGGTATTTCAGTGCATAATCAGAGGGTGCCTTCCTACGTCTTGCAGGGGAGGCCGACTGATCTCACTGTCACCCCTGGAGCAGGAAGCGACACCTCTGACGTCCTCCTACCCCTCGGGCCAGCCTCCCCCAGCAGGAACGGGCAGAGGGCCCCTGACAGCCAAGCAGCCTGAGCACCGGCCGTGCTGCAAGGGGCCGTAGCCGCCACAGGGCAGTGGCTGCGCAGTGGAGGTGACAGGTCCGTACATCCAAGCAGGAGGCCAGCTGGGGCCCCTGTTCTCCACAGAGGGCCCCACGCCCTCGCCTGGCACAGGCAGGGGCCTCAACTGGTTGCCATGCCTTCCGGGGACCCCAAGCTGTTTGAGCTGGACCTTGAGACTCGACTCCCCAAACCTTTTTCACCCTAAAGGACGGAGATGAGGCGCCGCGAGCAAGGCATTTCCTCAGAGCCTCGAGTGCACCTTGAGACGCTTGCAAAGTTGGTGTCCTTCTCCCTGACGGTTTGTTTTATTATAAAAGGGAAAACTGAAAGACTGCAGTTAGATTTTTAACTTTCCTGCACAAAATATTGGGCCACACTGAGGCTACACTGAAAGTTATACGCCCCGGGGTGTGTGCACCGGGGCCCAGACCCTAGGCAGCCGTCTGCGTGGAGGGCATCAAGGGAGGGGACAGGCCTGCCTCCTCTTCTCCCGCCCAGGCAGTGCCCTGGGCTGCGGGTGATCCAGAAGAGACAGCAGCCACCCACGGGTGCGGCACCACTGGCCCGAGTAGCGAGGGGCAGGCCCTGGACCCAGCTCGGGTGGGGAGAGGCACGGAGGACCCCCTGTGGCAGCTGGGCCTGCAGAATCAGGGGACATTCCCGGTAGGCTCCGCGGGCTCTGGGCTGGGGGTGCCACACGCAGCTGGCCTGGCTGCGGCCAGCAGGGCAGGCGGACGGGAAGGGAGGATCCCAGCAGTTGTTCCAGTGGGTTCCGGGGTCTGAGGAGACTGCCTGCGTGGGTCTGGGGGTCACAGAACCTGTGCAGAGTGTCGCTCAGAACAGGGCGAGAACAAGCAGAACCCTGCGAAAACGAGGAGAGAGGCTCCTCAGGGGCTGTAGAGATTTCATACACGGTGAAAGGGCCCATGACAATGTAATTTCTGGCAAATGTGCCGTTGATAATTCAGCAGAGGTGGAATGGGGGTAACTGGTGGAAGACTTCTGCTCTGGCTACAGTCTGAGCTCCTGCCTCCCTAGTGGCCTGTGGCCTGGAGGCTCCCAGGGGGCCGTGGCTGAGGAAGTGGGCGCCCGCATGCCGGACACCAGTGAACCTGACACTGCAGCCGCGGGCTCCAGGCCTCTTCCCTTCCTGTGTGGGGAGGGGGCCGGCGGAGCAGAACACACCAACCTGGCTGCGGGCCCTCCCCTGAGTGGACTGAACCCCCTTCCCTACCTCACCTAAAGGTCAGCGAGCCCCCAACAGGGCCTGTGCCCATGGGGGAAGGAAGGCCACTCCCGTCCCACCCCTCCAGGCCCTTCCAGCCAGAGAAACAAAGGTGGGGGGATGGGAGGGGGTCTGGTGGGCGTGTGCCGCTCACGCATGCGTGCTCCGTGGTCCCGCACGTTTGACACCAGCACCCCCGGGTGCTGCCCGGCTCAAGGTGAAGCCAGAGCCTGACCTTTGCACCATCTGCCCCGGCCCCGAATGTCAGAGCGCTGACCCCGCCCACCTCCACCCTGTTGAGCTGATCCCAGCAGCCCTGGGCTGTGTCACGGAGCATGTCCAGGGGAGCGAGAGGCACGGAGGGTGAGGCCACGTGCGTGCTTCTGATGACAGGGTGTACGACGCCCAGGGCCACCCTAAGGCCGGCTCTGAGCCACGGGTCTGCACCCGGAGGAGCAGGGCTGCCCTCATGGCCCTGGCTGTAGGGAGCTCAAGGGGACTCCTGACCCCAGGGTGGCCTCAGGCCAATCTAAGTGGGACCTCAGGGCAGAGAGCTGGGGAGGGTCTCGGAGGGAGGGAGGGAGGGAGGGAGGGAGGCTGGCGCCTGGGGTGGCCCCAGCCACTGTGCCCTCAGGAAGAGGATAAAGCACTGGTAGGAGGGAGGGAGGGAGGGAGGAGGGGGGAGGGGGGAGGGAGGGAGGAGGGAGGAGGGAGACGGAGTTCTGGAGTTTTCTGGAGAGCTGGTTGACTGAGCCACAGACCCTGCTGTCCTGAACCTCGGCAGCCAGGAAAGGCCAGGCGGGGCAGGTGCCGGCCCACCGAGGTACGGGTGTGGATCAGACGCGGGCACCACCTGCAGCTGGGTTTGCCGAGCGGGTGGAGGGGGCAGTAGGCGGCCCTGGGCTTTGTCCTCAGCCTGTCTTGGAGTCGCCTCTGAGCGTCCCCCCACCCTGTGAGAATGGTACTGGGTCTGGGGCGAGGCTGGCCCCCCTGGCCCCCCATCCCAAGAGCTGGCAGAGTGAGGGTCCTTGGGACCCGAGAGCTGGCAGAGTTGGGGTGGCTGGGACTGGAGGTGGACGGTGGGCTCCCGATTTGCTCTCTGCCCAGCGGCAGGCAGGTCCCTGCAGACGGGGCTCGGGAGAGGGGAGGGGAGCTGGGTCCAGCCCTGGGTCTGCTCACCGTGCACCTTGGGCCCGCGGGCCTCTGAAGGCCTTGGTTTCCCCACCCATCCAGCAGGTGGGGGTGGCCTGGAGGGTGCCTCAGAGCTCCTTTTGATTTCTTCTTTGGGAAGGTGAACTGGGGGCTCCTGACTGTGGGGTGGGCGCTCACCGCCTGCATCCCTGGCCGGAGGTGGGTGGGCCCGGGCTCCCCTCCCGGCCTGCGGCCTGCGCGCCTCACACCCTGCTCCCCTCCTGCAGCCCCAGGACCATGAACAACAGTACCTGCAGCTCCAGGGAGCTCCCCGGGCCCCAGGCGGTCAAGTACATCTTATTCATCTACACGGGCGGGCTCCTGGTGCTGGGTCTGCTGCTCAACGGCCTGGCACTGTGGGTGCTGTGCTGCCGCCTGCTGCGCTGGACGGAGACCCGCGTCTACATGGCCAACCTGGCCGTGGCTGACCTCTGCCTGCTCTGCGCCCTGCCCTTCTTTCTGCACTTCCTGAAGAGCAGCACAGACTCGCCACTCTGCCAGCTGTCCCAGGGCATCTACCTGGCCAACAGGTACATGAGCATCAGCCTGGTCATGGCCATCGCCGTGGACCGCTACGTGGCCGTGCGGCACCCACTGCGAGCCCGTGGGCTCCGCTCCCCACGCCAGGCCGTGGCCGTGTGTGCCGTGCTCTGGGTGCTGGTACTGGGCTCCCTGGTGCTTCGCTGGTTCCTGGATATGCAGGACGGCAGCTTCTGCTTCTCCAGCCGCTCCAGGCAGAAATCCTACACCGTGGTCTTCTCACTGCTGGGCTTCTACCTGCCGCTGGCCGTGCTGGTCTTCTGCTCTCTGCAGGTGGTGACCGCCCTGGCCCAGAGGCCAGCCGCCGACGCAGTCCAGGTGGAAGCCACCCGGAAGGCCTCCCGCATGGTCCTGGCAAACCTGGCCGTGTTCGTGGTCTGCTTCCTGCCCTTCCACGTGGTGCTGACTCTGCGCGCGGCCATGGGCCTGCGCACCTGTGCCATCGGTCTTGCCCTCCAGATCACTAGCAGACTCTCGGACGCCAACTGCTGTCTGGACGCCATCTGCTACTACTTCATGGCCAAGGAGTTCCAGGAAGCATCTGCGCTGACCGCCCTCCGCACCAGAGCCAAGGCCCACAAAAGCCAGGACTCTCTGTGTGTGACCTTGGCCTAGGAGGTGGGCCACGGGCTCCTGGGCGGTGCTGCCGAGGCGGGGACTCGTGAGCAGTGACAAGGAGCTCCGGGGTTGGGCTGGGGGCGCTCTCACGAGGCCCAGGTGGGCAGAACAGCCCAGGCACGGAGCGTGGGGAGGAGACACCCCTAGCCCTGGGGCCGAAGAGGGGCAGGGAAGACGGCAGGAGGATGAGGCCTGAGCGAGGCCAACGCCAGGGGCCCTGGGTGGGGCTGCACCCGGAGCCTGGTACCTCTGGGGTGCCGGGGGGTGGGGCCTCCTGGGTGCTGTGAAGCTCTGATGGCTAGCTTTCTGCTGCTGCCCCACAGGGGCCGGAATAAAGCTCTCGACCAAGGCTCTGTGTGTGCCACCCACACTCACATGGCGGGAGGTGGGGGCCTGGGGGCATCTTCCCAGGTAACTTTCTAGAGCTTTCCCCGTGGGGGCTCTCCTCGGGCCCTGCCACCTGCTTCCCACCCCTGCCCACACTCCACATCCGTCTGGCAGTTCCTGGAGGGGCCACGCTGGCCGCCCTGGAGGGCTGGCTCTCATCTGCCTTGCCAGGCCCAGGCCCGGGCCGTGCCGAGTGTAGGCAGCTGGTCCTGAGCTCCCAGGCCAAGTGTAAGGAGGGGCGGAGGGGACGGTTGACGTCTGTGTCTGGCAGGTGACACGAGCGAGCATCTGTAAGGGCCAGAGGTGGGAGGAGCCCCACGTGCCTCAGCCCGGGGCGTGAGGAGGCCCTGGAGACAGAGACAATCTCTGGAATAGAGAAAAAGTGAGAGATGGGAGAGAATGAGAGACAGACGAGAAGGCAAGAGGCAATGGGGGTGGGAAGTGTGGAGGAAAGGAGCAGGGGGACAGAAAGCAACGGGGGGAGAGCGATAGGGAGAGCAGGAGAGAAGGCCCGGCCAGAGACGAGACTGAGGAAGACGTTGAGCAGAGCGAGAAGGGGCATCCGAGGAAGGTGAGGAGGGAGCACGAGGGCAGAGCCGGAGACGAGGGACTAACAGACAGACAGACGACAGGTCAGCCTGGTCTCCCCGAGGCGCCAGGCCCTCACGCTCTCCTGCAGACCGGGAGCCCCAAGGGCTGGCCTGGGAGCCCTTCTGGTCCCTCAGAGGGTCCCCGAGAGCGGGTGGGGGTCCTGGATTCTTGAAGAAGGGCCAGGGGCCAGCTCTGCCTGCCACAGGAGTCTGGGGACCCCACGCCTAGGGCCGCAGGAGGATGGAACTTACAAGGGGCCACGTGGCCTGGGCAGACAGGGTAACCGGGCGGAGGTGCGGACCGGCAAAGGTGCTGGGCTGAGCAGAAGCCTTGGGTGGAGAGGCCCAGAAAGGACCCCCCACAGAGCCCCCTGCCTGGAAGGATGCCACAGTCCATGCCCAGGCACAAGGCCAGGGGCTGGGGCCCCTCGTCCCACGGGGCAGGGTAGGGGAGGTGGCGGGTCCACAGGCTGGAGGGGGCCTTGGTGGAACCCCCTGAGGTTCAGGGAGCGGCACCCTGACCCAGCTTGTTCGGGAGCCCTGGGGCTGGCACTGGAAGTCGGCGGGAGAGAGGGAGAGAAAGATGGAGGGGCTGGGGGAGGGGGAAGAGAAAGGCGGCGGCATCTCCCTCCCTGGCCCAGGTGAAGCTCAACCCAGCTGGGGCAGTGCTGGCCCCTGACCCGCTGAAGCTCCCACCGTCTCCCCCGCCCGCTCCAGGCCGTTGGCCTCGGCGCCTGTGGCCGCTGCCCCCGGGAACGACTCCAATGGCTGCAGTACGGGCAGGAGTGTCCTGTCCAGGTGGTGACCAGTGTCTCCATCTGCCTCCTCATGGCGCTGGGTCTGCCCTCAGCGGCCCGGCACACTGTGTGTTCTGCCACTGTCGGCGTAGGTTGACAGAGACCTGCATCACCTGGTCAACCAGGTGGTGGTGACCGCCCGCTGCTGCTGAGCTGGACGGATCCTGCCCCCAGGGCCGGGAGGCCGCCCGTGCGAGGTCCTGCAGTGTCTCCTAGGTCAACACCTACAGGAGCAGGTGCGTCATTTCAGCGCAGCCTGAGGGGAAGCTCCGGGGGACCCTGCGATGCCCAGATCGTCATGGATCTCAGGATGTGTCCACTCCACTGGGGCCAGAGGGCCTGGCGTGGAACCAAATGACTGGATCAGCACAAACACCTGCACTAAGAAGCCCAGGAAGGCGACCGTCCTGAGGACTCGTGCTAGAGCCCGGAACCCCCAAACCGGGGCCGGGCAGTAGCGGTGGGTTCCCCTGAACCTCAGGTGGCCAGGTGACTGGAAGAAGGATCGGGAGGCCCAGGCCCCTCGTTGGCCTCCCCAGCCACACAGGGAGATTTGTTCATGCAGAATGAGGGCGGACAGGCCGCAGGCAGGGCAGTCCCAGGCCAGAGCTGCTTTCCTGCCTGGCCACCAGCCTCAACCTGAGGGAGACAGACTTCTTGGCACTGAAACAAAGCAGCAGGGCCCTGCACCTGCAGGGTGGTCAGCGTGGCCTGCTGGTAAACCCCCGTCTGCCCATGCAGGTGCCCCACCCATGGCCTGGCCCCGGGGTCTTCCGCTGCCAGGAGGTCCAGGCTCACCTGGAGGCCCTGGCCACGCTGCCCGCCAGCAGCAGTTCACCTGCCCCCTCCCGCACTTGCTCTGGTGAGGTGGTGAGTACCTCTGGCCCCTGGGCGCACTGCTCTGGGCCCAGGCCCAGGGACGCTTCAGATGGCCCGTCAGCAGGCTCCTCAGAGAGGCCGTTTATGTAGCCAAGGCTGGTGGCGGCATCAGTGCCCTTGGCCGCTGCTCCAGGGCCGAGGACGTCAAGAGCAGCCATCCTGTCCTTGGATCAAGTGCAGAGCTTCTCGGGGTGCCAAGAGCACGGCCACAGCCCCTGCCCCCGTCTCCTCTCGGGGCTGCCTGCTGGCCAGAGTGGCAGCTGGCTGGCAGAAGGAGGTGTGGCCCTGGCCCGGCATCGCCCCCTCTGGAAACTGCAGGGCATGAAGTCCGCCCCACGGGGTCCAATCCTGACCACCGGTGGGTGGGGAGGGGGTTCCTGAAGGGGGCACCGCCATGTCATCGTGAAGAGGCAGCGCCTTGGAAGACAACCCTGAGCTGCGAGTGACCCCCGGAGGGCCAGACCCGAGTTGACTTATTCATCAGCAAGTGGAGATAAAACCAGCCCTGTGACAGGTACTGGACCCCAAAACGTGCACCCCGGAGCCTCAAGGGCTGCGTTCTGAGGCCTCGCATGGAGGGAGCGGGGAGGAGAGAAGCTGGGAAGTGGGCCAGATAGGATCATGGGGCCTTGCAGGGGGATGCGGGCTCCACGGGTGCTCTGAAGGTGGGGGAGGGTTTGCGTCAGAGGAGCCGGAGGCGCTCTTCGTGCGGGCCTCTCCTCGTGCTGCGCTGGGGCGTCCAAGGGAGGGCTGGCCAGGGCCAGGGTGGCAAGGGCAGAGGTTGGCCAGGATGAGGGCTCCGACCGTGATGAGGGGCAACATGGGACTCAGTGGGACACGCTAGAGGGGCGTGGCTAAGGAGGAAGAAAGGGTGCCCCCAGGAGTCCGGTGTCCTGGTTCCAGTGCGGAGGGGTGTGAGGGCCGGAGGAAGCAGGCAGCAGGCAGAGGCAGCGGAGTGACCCTCTGTAACCAGGAGGGTGCTCTCTGGAGAACAGCGGGGCGGGGTTGCCCAAGGGTCACGCTAAGTTCTGTCTCTTCTCAAGGACACCCCGGACCCCACCCCCACCCCTGCAGAACCCCCACCGGTTCTGTAGTCTTTGCGCCTCACACACTGGACTGGAGGCCAGAATCGCTGTCCTTGACGATGCTCAACTTGCTGGTCCCAGCCCTGCGCCCCGCACGGGGCAGGGACAGGCTGGACAGGACAGCTCTGCCGGGCGGGGGCGGAGCTTCGGTGATGGGGGCGGGGCCAGGCCACCGGAGCCGCCCACGTCCCCCGCCGCTCCAGGTTCCGCCCCTCGGCGCCAGGCCCGGCCCATGCCCAGGACCCCGCCCCTTAGCGCCCCGCCCCGCCCCCTCCCCTCCTTTTCTAGGAGGTTCCGCGCCCCGTAGGGCTGGGGCCCTCTGGTGCAACCCCTCTTCCGTCCTCAAAGACTGTTCAGGCTCCAGGAAAAGAGCTGGGGGGCGGCTCCCGGCGCTGGTGGGGAGGGGGAGGAGGGCCGGGGCTTTGCCTTCCCCCTCACCTGCCTCTCACTACGCAGCTGTGTCCAGCTCTGCTTAAGGTTTTAAGTTAATTTACGAAGGGAATGTGAATTCTGCACTGCGACGGAGACCGACAGGGTGAGGATGGCATGCTCAACAGAGACCCAGCGGGGCACACAGGCAGCTCGGGTCATGGGTCTGTCCTGCCTGCCACTGTCCCTCGGCCCTAACTCCTTCCTGTAGGACTGTCCCAGTCTGCCGGGCGGTGGGGCGCTGCAGCGGAACACCACAGGCTGGGTGGTTTGTAAGCGGAGCCCCGACATCAGTGCCCACTTGGTCCGGGTGCCGGCGTGGCCGGGTTCTGGTGGGGCAGGCTCCTGGTTCCCAGACCACCGTCTTCTGCTGGGTCCTCACATGGTGGAAGGGATGCGGGAGCTCCCCGGCATCTCTTTCATAAGGGCTCTAATCCTGTCCCCGAGCTCCACTGTCGTGACCTAATCAACTCCCGAAGGTCCCACCCAGTACCATCCCACCCGGCGTTAGGATTCCAACATAGGAATTGTGGGGACACACCGACATTGTGACCATAGCAAGGGGCAAGTGATTTGACTTCGGTCATCACCTAGAGCTTGCCTGGGACATAGTCAGTATCACAAGGTGCTGGTGTCTGTTAGGAACTTCCAAGCCCCCCTAGATGAGAACCACTTTGTTAGTGAGAAGTTCTACCCAAGAGAAACAAAGCTGAGCCCTGGGCCCCTGCCCTCCCCTCCCTGCGTCCCGGCCAGCACACACACAAGAAGGCCCATCTCCCCTCGCCTTTCCTACCACCTCCAAAGTTTCCACCCCAGCTGCCCTGTCCTCAGCCTGCCACAGCCTCTGGAACCCTCCCGCCTTTGCCCTATTGGCCTCAGCTGGGAGCCCAGTGTGCCAGGGCCGGCAGGCTCTGACCTGCCCTTAGGATAGCCTGAGGTCCCGCAGTCCAGAGCGTGGTCCCGCAGCCTGGCTGCCTGCGTGCAGGTTCGCGTGGCTTCCTTACCAGCCGCAGTGTTCTCGCCTGTATCCTGGGATCCTTGGATCCAGGGTCGCCGCTAACATTTGTAGGGCCAAGGACAGGAGTACAGGTGAGACCCAGGCACGTCCAAGTATTGAACTTACACCCGAACCCTCGGAGTCTGGCCTTAGCTCCCAGCCCAGGTCCCCAGGCCTGGAGGCCCCATCCCTGGCAGGGCTCCCCGGGAACCTGAGGCATATCCCCAACTTCAGGGTCTCCCAGGACTCCTGGGAGTGATTCCCCGGCTGGGAATGACGGGGGTCAGGGTGGCCTCCCTCAGGCACCCCTTTTCATACTTGGGATCCCGAGGACTCCCCCAAACCACCACCTGAGCAGAGGACAGGGAAGGGCATGTCCCGCCTGCACTGTCCCTCTGAGCAACTCTGAGAAGCAGTTTTCAATGCTCCTCCCATCCCATCCCCTGGACGTGCTGCAAGGCCCCTGGGGGTCCAGGCACCGCAGGCCTTGGTCCCTCTGTTTGTACGTAATATTGCCACGAATGGTCACTATCTTCCTGTCAAGATGACGAGGCAGCTCTGCATCAGACTCGGGGAAGGTTGTGGGCCTGGAGAACCCCAGGCAAAGCTTGAGTTTCGGGTGTTGGCTTTCAGGCCTGGAAATGGGGAAGGCGTTAGAGAGTCAGGATAAATGGCCACCCATGAGATTTAGTGGCGATACCTTTGATAAAACGGTCACCTGCATCGAGGTCAGAGCCAAAGATCACCAGGAAGCCTCCGGCAGCAGCCAGCACCTGTTGTTTGGTTTTTTTTTTTGTGGTACGCGGGCCCCTCACTGCTGTGGCCTCCCCCGTTGCGGAGCACAGGCTCCGGACGCGCAGGCTCAGCGGCCATGGCTCACGGGTCCAGACGCTCCGCGGCATGTGGGATCTTCCCAGACCGGGGCACGAACCCACGTCCCCTGCATCGGCAGGCGGACTTTCAACCACTGCGCCACCAGAGAAGCCCCCAGCATCTGTTTTATTACTCACTGCAGCGGGGGACTATTAAGATTCACATTTATAGCAGGTACCTTTATAAAACTCTATCCCAAGAATTATAATTCTATCAGATCCCCATTTGAGATGTTGTTTGATCACTTAGGCGGTAGCATTAACACTGAAAGAGAAAAACATCAGGATTATTCTAGAAGACAAAACAAAATTCTTGCTGTGGGGCTGGATTATTTTATTACCCTGTTTGCGACAACAAGATACTGTAATTACACTTCCCACAAATGGAATAACTTGGAAGCCCTGACCTTCTAAGGGAAAATAAAAATGATTTTAGTGGGCGAAAGCATCTCTCTTGGTTCTAGATCTTCAGAAGCTCGTGGGAAGGTGGGGGCACTCGGAGGTGACTCATTTCTGGGACCCCTTGACCTAGAGCCCATGCCCTGTGTTTCCAAAACCTGTGGGCGAAGTCCCAATAGAAGCGAACATTAGATCTTAGGAGGAGAAAGGAACGCAAGAGTTGATGAGATTGAAGTGAAACTTTGGATGAAAATTGGAATGCTTGAACAGACTGCAGGGGAGGTGCATCTGCTGTAGCAGAACGTATTCTGGGGATATGTACTGTGTCTGACTGGGGACGGCATCCCCTAATCCCATAACACAGGAGGCGTGTAAACCCAGCCTTCAGCCAGCATCGATCGGGAGTTCTAAGTGGGGGTCAGTGAGATTGTCCAGCCCACAGAGCTTATTAATATGAAATAGTATAGGACGCCTGATGGACGAAAGGGGATTACCGTCTTCATTATGTCCGGTAGAAGCTGGAGCGCAGTAAGGACAAATTGAACTATAAGGCACAAGAACTACTGCCCCATGTGGAGCACAGACTGGGCCTTAGGGTAAAAGTCAGTGAGCGCCACCCAGCGGGGACCACTGGGATGCTGGACCGGAACATTTCCGTCTGAGATGATTGGTCAGCTATTGGGCTTTGATTGAGATCACTCCTCTTACCCTGGGACATAAAGTAATTCTGAAACATCCTAAGTGATGCCAAAGAAACCGCCAGTGGGGAGGTCCGTGACCGGAAGAGCTCCCCAATAAGATGGAAATTTTATTTACTTATTTATACAGGTGCATGCTCCCAGAGGAACATCCATGATCAGGGAGACTGTTTCCCCCTTGCACTGACTTTGGAACCCCTGAGGAGCCGCCAGACGCCACTGCCGCATGGACGGTGCCCTGTACACAGCTCTCAGCAGACCAACAGAGGGCTGCCTGGTTTACAGACGGCAGTTCCAGGGGGATGGGCAGCATCCTGCTTGCATGGTCACCATGTGATCAAAGAAGGTAAAAACGAATCAGCTCAGCGGGCTGAATTGCATGCGGTTTGCCTCTGCGTTTGAGTTTTTACTGACTCGCGGGTGGTGGCCAATGGCCTGGCCATACGATCAGGTAGATGACCAACAGAAAACTGACCTGTTAAGGAGACAGTCCCACGCAAATCACTATGGAAATTTAAGGGGTGCATTAAACTAGGGCATTTCGATACCCATCAGAAGAACCCCCTTCCAGGATCAGAGGTGATCGGAATTGGCAAATGGCTATCCCGGTGCTTTTGCCTAAGGTGGCCACAGGGGCCCATGAAATGAGGGGACATGTGGGCACTGCAGCCACGCAGAGATGGGCTGAATCTCTACAGGGGCCTCCTGCACCCGCTGAGGCACTGAGTGCCGACAAAGGCTGTGTGTCCATCAACGAGAGAGACTGAGACTGCAGACGGCTGGGGGTAGGTTCCCAGCTGGCGGTGGCTCCCACAGGGCTGACAAGTCAGATTGATGCCCCATGGCCCCAGGTGGCCACAAATGGGTCCCACTAGGAGCAGATGCTGACCCTGCCCTGGGCTTTGCGGGCCCAGTGGTAGATGCAAGCGCTCAGAGTGCCAGCAGGGTTTGCACCAGTTTGTACGGTCAAGTTCCGTTTCTTCAGGCCAGAGAAGACACTTTCATCTTCAGAGTAATGGTCTGACAGAGAATTGGAGCAGGCGATTGAAACACTGGCTGTCTAAGCGGTGGGGAGATGTGGCACAAAGGGCCGGTGTGTGCTAGGGGCCACGGGCAGCTCCTCCCAGAGAGCTTCCTGTGTTTTTCTGGGGGGTCCAGGGAAAGGGGGTGAGGGAGAAGCTCGTCCAGCTATACAAGTCTAGGAAGACTTGAAACGGGGAAGGATTCTAGTGCGACTGTGCGGTTTGGTGCACATATATTAAGGATTGCCTTGTCTTCTTAGTGCATTTAACCCCTCTTATCAATATGTAATGTCTCTCTCTGTCCCTGGTAATCTCTTTGCTCCGCAGTCTATATCTGATATGAACATAGCCACTCTGACTCTAGTTCATGTTTGCACGGCGTATCTCTCTCCATCCTCTTACTTTCAGCCTCCTTGTCTGATGAGGGTTGAAGTCGGCTTGTGAAAGGCGACATGGACTAGTGTTTTCATGTCCATCCAGCCAGGCTCTTTCAACTGGCGTATTTGATCCATTTACGTCTCAGTGGATGTTGACACGATAGGGCTTTGTTCTGCCATTTTATTTACTGTTCGTTCCTTCTGTTTCTGTCTTTCTTCTGTAGAATTTACTTTTAGAATAGTTTTAGGTTTGTAGACAAGTTGAGAAGATCGTACAGATAATTCCCACGTGCCCTGTACTCGCTTCCCCATCGTTAGCATCTTACATCTGTGTGGTGCGTTTGGTGCGATCAACGAACCAATATGATTGTTGTTATTGACTCCTGTCCATAGCTCATTCCTATAGTGTAGTTTTACACGTCCCAGCATCCCATCCAGGATGTCACGTCACATCTAACTGTCCCAACTCCTGGGCTCTCCTTGGCTGTGACGGTTTCTTAGACTTCCTCGTTGTTGATGACCTGGGCACATGTTTTGTAGGATGTCCCCCTATTAGAATTTATCTGGCCTTTTTTCACTATTAGACTGGGATCGTGGGCTGGGGGAGGAAGACACAGAGGTAAAGTGCTATTTGCTTCTCGTCATATCGGTGTACGTACTAGCAGCATGATAGATCACCGTGGGTGTTGACCGCGGTCACCTGCCTCAGGTAGTGCATGTCAGGTGTCTCCACTGGAAAGTTGCCCTTTTCCCCCTCTTTCCATCATGTCATCTTTGGAAGGAAGTCACTAAGAGTGGTCCACACCTATAAGGAGTATGGGATAGGCTCCCCTCCTTGAGAGCAGAGTATCTGCGTCAATTGGAATTCTTCCACACAGGAGTTTCTTCTACCTCATTCATTTATTTATGCGATACTTTATTTTTATCAGCGTGGATTCGTGGATATTTATTTTATACTGTGGGTTATTGACTCAGTTTTTTTTTTTTTTTTTTTTTTATTATTATTTTTTTTTTTGCGGTACGCGGGCCTCTCACTGCTGTGGCCTCTCCCATTGCGGAGCACAGGCTCCGGACGCGCAGGCTCAGCGGCCATGGCTCACGGGCCCAGCTGCTCCGCGGCATGTGGGATCTTCCCGGACCGGGGCACGAACCCGTGTCCCCCGCATCGGCAGGCGGACTCTCAACCACTGCGCCACCAGGGAAGCCCTGTGTTGTTGTTTTTTAAATTTTTATTTTATGTTGAGTCTAGTTGATTTACAATGTTGTGTTAGTTTCAGGTGTACAGCAAAGTGATTCAGTTATACATATACACGTATCTATTCTTTTTCAGATACTTTTCCCATTCAGGCTATTACAGGATATTGAGTAGAGCTCCCTGTGATACACAGCAGGTCCTTTTGGATTATCTGTTTTATATATAGGAGTGTGTATCTGTTAATCCCAAACTCCTAATTTACCCTCCCCCACCTTCCCCTTTGGTGACCACAAGTCTGTGAGTAGATTTTTGTTGTTGTTGCTGCCCAGACTGTTCCAGTCTTGGCCACTGGGGACCCTTTTCAGCTGGGTCCTTGTCCCTTTGACATACTCCCACCAGTGTGGGTGTTTGGGGGGTTTTCCTACCTTCCTGGCGCTACAAGATGCTGCAGGCTCACCTTGTGTACTTCCAGCCCCAGCCCTAGAAGCAGCCATTTCTCCAGGAAGTGCTGGTTCCTTTGATCGGAGGATGGGTTTAGAAATCAAGCTCTGGGAGCTGGAGGGGTGCTTTTGGGCCCTCTCTGCAGGCACCGGACTCCTCTCCAAAAGACCCCTCCCTCGCCGCAGCCGGGCTCCCACACCCCACGCAGCCAGGACGGGTGGGAGTGTGCTGGGGGGAGGGAGGGGCAGCGGCCCGGAGATGGGGGAGCTCTTGCTGGAGCCAACCTGGACGTCGGGCCTGGTGTCTGGAGCCCAGGAAGCCAGAGGTGTTGCAGGGCAGCCCGGCCCTCGCTGCAGGCCCACGAGACCAGCCCCTGGAGTGCACCCCCCAGCGCCCCTCCCACCACTACCCTGATCACTTCCTGCCTTCAAAATGGGCAGTTTAGACCATCAGGGGCTGGAGGGTCTAGGAGGAGTAGGGGTGCAGAGAAAGCTCCAGGGCTGTGCCTGGAGGCCTCAGCAGAGGGCAGCCCCTCTCGCCCTGTAGCCAGGCTACGGTTAACGCCCGCTGCCCACAGCGGGCTGCCCTGATTCCTATACGTACTGCAGCAGGTGCGGAGCAGCCCACGCCTGGGGCGCTCCCCGCGGAGAAGCAGGGCAGCCCCAAGGCCTCCTTCGGCTGCGCAGCGGACTCTCTGGCCTCCCACTGACCTCTTTCCCGTTGCGCCTCCTCCCTGGAGGGCCCTGGGCTGGGCTGGGCACGGCACCGCGCGGTCAGTCAGCCTCTCCCCCCTCTCCGGCACAGGGGGCTGTGAGGGCGCAGCCAGGGGACCAAGGAAAGGTCCTTGGAGCAGGTTAGCGGCGCTCGTTCCTTAAGTGGCCAGCACGGGGACAGCGTAGGGGCTTAACCAGCACCCGTCAGGTAACGCTGACCATATAAAATGACGGGGTTGCCTGGGCATGAGGCTGGCAGTACAGGGGTGGCATACCCAAGGGCACCTGGAGCTGTTCAGACAGGTGCAGCCAGGTACTGAGGGAAGCAGCTGGATGCGACCACGATAAACACCACCTTGTACCTCCCACCCCTCAAGGCTCTCTCCCCTCCCCACCTCGCCACTGGGAGATGCGTGCTGTCTCCAGACAGCGCTGGACACCTGGCCCTGTGGCTATTTCAGGCCCCAGCAAACAGACCTAACGCATCAGTAAAGCCAGGCGGAGACCCGCGGGTCTGGTGTTGCATGAAGAGCCATGTTTATTTCTTAACTGGACAGAGCCTTAAGTGCACACACATCGTACAGGAGCTTAGAGCCTAACACTTGGGTTTCGGACATCAGGGAACTAGAGTCATTACATCAGGATGGCAGTTACAGTGCAGGGGCTGGGGTGTGCCACACAACCACGTATGTACAAGCCACAGGGGAACTCAGGGGACAGCTGGCCGCAGGACGCACGGACCTGGGAAGAAGCCACAGCCTGTCGTCTCTCCCAGGGGAACACGTGGCCCAGCCCCAGGGATACAGGAGGGTGCCTGCGGGGTCCCCACACTGAGGAGAGCTGACGGAGGACCAGCGTGGCCACCCTGCCCGTGCCTGCAGCATGGGCGACGTTTGGGGACCCTCCCCGAGTGCCTTGCGACATCCGCCCCAGAGGTGTCGAGGGGGGACGAGGATTGCCGGGAGACCACGTCACTGCAGCCGCCCTGGTGTGTGTGTGTGTGTGTGTGTGTGTGTGTGCGCGCGCGCGCGCATTGTCGGTGAGTGAGACAATGATTACTCAGAACAGAGAGGCCTTGAAGCTTACGAGCGTCTCAGTAGCCGGCCCTGGGCACCAGCCGGATCGCTTTGGAGCCGGGAGCCCAGCATCTCCCTCCCTGGGGCTCCTACTAGGCCCACAGCGGAAGGAGCCCACCCCTCCCTGGGGGACAGAGAGCCCTCTCCAGGCGAGCACGGCCTCAAGCACAATGAGGCTGCAGCCTGGGCGGCAGCAAGCACTGAACCGAAACCCGTCCAAGGGAGACGGCTTTCTGGATCTTTCTCTCCTTCCCCACTCGCAGGACACAGCAGCCACAGCCAGACCTGACTTTCCTGTCTGCACCCCACAACCTGAGGACCCTCACGGGCCTCCAGACCAGCCTCCCATGTCACAGATGTGGCAACTGAGTCCCAAACCACTCGTCTCTGGCTTACGTGACACCGGGCACGAGAGAGCAGCTTTCCTGACTACACACGGAATTCTCGGACCCAGGCCCTCGCGTGGAGCTGGCCTGAGAGGAGGAAGTGGTGGCGGGTAGGGGCCACCAGGTGGGCCACATCTGGTTCCGAGTCACTGCCAAGACGGCGCAAGGCCCAGACGAAGCAGCCCTGGAGGCCTCCATGGCCGTGGAGGCCCCTGAATTGGGGGCGGTTCCCAGAAACCCTCCCGGGGGCCCCCTGCCCCACTCAGCGGGTGCTCTGCAGGTTGGCTGGCCCCAGACACCTGTGCCTGGGGTGAGAGGGCCTCAGACTCTCAGGAGGCCTCCGCCTCAGGCTGGCTGACCTGAGTGGCCGTGGCCTGGCCCTGCACCTCCAATCTCCCCGCAGGAAGGAGGGGCTCTCGGAACCGACCCATCTTAGAGCAACTCACCCCACCTGTCTCTCCTCCCTGCCCTCAAGGCCATCGTGGTGGCCTGCGTCAGCGCTTGCTCCAGAGTGTGCTGTCCCCTCTGCCTCTGCGTCTTGGCCTCTGCCTCCAGGGAAGCCCTGTGCGGGGGGCACAGGCCTGCTGGTTTCTGGACAGTGTTTGACTTCAGTCTGGAATGTGAACCCTCCGTCACCCCCTCTTGGGGGACGTGGCAGGGGCGGGTCTTGTGCTGCGGTGGCTGAATGTGCCTCTGAGTGTAGGAACAGGTCACTGAAGACCCCGTGGTTTCTCTGAAGGGCTTATGGCCTGGGCATGACACACGACCAGACTCTGAGCCCGGGGCTGGCTCCTGCCCGGTCCCGGGCAACCCTCAGGCATGGGGTCTGCAAAGGGGACGAAATGGATATTGTCACGAGAGGGCAGAACAAGACAAGGGTGACACCCTCGGATACAGGAGGAAGCCCCCTTGATGACGGATGACCCCAGCACTGGCTGCCCTCACCTGACCCCATGGAGTTTTCTCACCAGGACTCAGAAACTCCACTCTTGGGGCAAAGAGGGGAAGTCACGATTCCTTCCCTGGAGCTCACCCCGGGTCTCACAGTGGCTGCAGACGCCGCACCAGAAGCCCCTCACTGCCTGGACCACCTCTAAACACAGCTCCCCGCACCCAGCCGGCCTGGACACGTGACACTCCCGGTGGGACCCTGAGCACTCTCCCGTTTGGTTCCCACCAGGACAGCTGCCAGCCAGGTGCCTGCTGCCTCACCTCCCACATGCCGCCAGGGACGGGCTGCCCCACATCCTGCCAGGGACGGGCTGCCCCACATGCTGCCAGGGACGGGCTGCCCCACATGCTGCCAGGGACGGGCTGCCCCACATCCTGCCAGGGACGGGCTGCCCCACATGCCGCCAGGGACGGGCTGTCCCACATGCCGCCAGGGACGGGCTGCCGGCGTCACCGGGACAGTCACACCTCAGGTAGCTGCTGTCCAGGTGAGACGTGGGTCCTCCCTCCTGCGAGGAGGATGCACCCACCTTCTGCGCTGCTCAGACCTCAGGCATCAGACCCCCCAGACACACACACGCACACGCACACACACACACGCCCTGGGACCAGGGCCTGCCCCACGTGCCGCTGGGCAGAGGCCTCAGCTCAGGCCGGGCAGGTGCCCCGTGGTGCCAACCAGGAGGCGCCCGGCCTGTCCAGACACCACCTCACTGTGGTCTTCCCAGGCGGCTGCCCCGCCTTGTGTGTCCCCAAGAAGCTTGGGAGGTGCGTTTGGGAGCAAGCGGGGTGGGTCCACCTGAGCCCTGCGGGTCTAGGTGAGGGCATTAGAGATGCACACTTATAAATAAAACACAGTCTTACAGTTAACTTCCGAGTGGGCTGTTTCAGTGTCACTAACTGATGTATATTAATTAGAGTCTGTCTATGCTTAAAAAAATATTAGAACGGCAGCGATGCCCCCGTGGCTCCTGTCCTCTGGCCTTCCTGGCGTCTCCCAGCTCTTCCCACCCAGGGTGCGTTCTGAATGAAGAAAGGACAACAAACGCGGCCTCTGCTGGGAGCACGACAGGTCGTGTGGCAGGTCCCCGGCCAGAAGAGGTCTTTTGGGGCCCAGCGCGGGCATCCCCAGGAGGAGGGGGCGCGTTGGCTGTCTGCTGGGAGCAGGGCTGGGCGGCGGATGACACGACAGATGGTGACGAGGGTGGGAGAGCGGGGCCGGGCCTGCTGGCTGTCCAGGAGGGCTCGGCTCAGACCCTCATCTGGGCAGACCTCCTCCTGGAGAGCTTGGACCTGCCGGGGGCGGGAGAGACGTGGCGGTCAGGGCGCCAGGCTGCCGGCATTAGCGTCTCTGGTTCCCCGGTCGCCCAAGAGCCGTAACCTCTGTCTCCTGTCCCTGCGACTCGCGGGGAGCGGCCCCCCCCCCGCCCCAGCTTCCTTTGTGAGTCACTGACTAGGGGCGGGGCTCCGTCCACCTGGGGCCTGGCTGTCCCCAAGCCTGGTGCAGCATGTCCCCGACGTGGAGGCCCGCCCTGGTTGAGTGGCGGTTCTGAAAGTCGGGGATTTACACACTCGGTGAGGAGCGACGGCCCGCAAACAAGAATCCACGTCCTCAAGACCGCGCCCCTCCCTCTGCAGGCAGGACGTACCGTATGGTCCCCGCCAGGAGAGGGTTGAACGCGTACAGCCAGTCGTGCATGTCCTTGTCGCTGCTGGCCTGCAGCAGGATGCCCCGGTGCTCCGTGCACACGGCGAACGTGTTGGGGGTCTGTGGAGGGGCGCTGCCGTGAGGGGCGCCAGGCCTCCCGCGGTCAGCTAGGGGCGGTCGCCGCTCCCCCGGGGCCCAGGTGGGGGGGAAGGGCCCTCCCCCCCAGGGGGAGCGTCAAGGATGAGGAAGCAGAAAAGAAGACCCCGAGGAGGGGGCAGCGCTGCTGCACGCACAGCCCGTCCTGACCCTGCAGGCGGTGGCTCCCCTCCGGAAGCCGGTATCTTCTGGTCATCCCCGTGGCCATGCCCGAGGCTACCTTGTCACTGCTCTGTGTCCCCGTGGGATGAGTCAACCCCTCACAGGCCAAGGTCCCTCCCCCGGGGACCCTGGCTCAACTGCTCGCCCAGATGTATCCTCTGGGGCCCGTTAATCCTGGCGTCTTCTCTCAGGCCCGAGCCCTCGACGTGGTGGGCGTGGGTGGCGGGCTGAGCTCACACCTCCCCCTCCCCCACCACAGGGAATCAGTGCCCAGTGGGCCCTGTGGCCACCAGCCAGGAGTCAGGGCTACTCACGTCCAGGGCCACTGCTTGCTCAGAGAGGAGCAGGGGCAAAGCCAGGCACAGGGCGCTGGACTCCTGGGCCCACTGCCCCGCTGGCCCTACAGGGCTCCATGACACCCACTGTGGGCGTCCCCAGGAAGAGGGGACTGTCGTTAGCCATCAAATGGGAGAGGATTAACGCCTGCCGCACCCGTCACCGCCGTTGTCACCAGGACTACAAGCCCCGTGGGTGGGCAGAGCGGCCCCGGGACACGAGAGGCAGAGAGACAGTGAGGCTGACCCCAACGGCCCTGCCCGTGACAGACGGGCCCGGCTTCAGTCGGGCAGTGGGCAGACGCAGGGCCCGCAGAGGAGGACCCGTCCCGGCTCCCGCCCTCCCTGCCCGCGGCCGCGTCGCACCTTGAGCATCGCCTGCTGGTCCTCGCTGTACTCAACCTGGGCTGTGGACAGGTTGAGCACAAACCTCTCCACGGCGTCCTTGTCGCTGTTGTACATGTAGGCGTAGGGCCGCCGCACCACCACGAAGCGCTTGGCCCAGCCAGCCGTGTGCGGCTCCAGGAAGTGCAGGTACCCCTTCTTGGAGACGATCGGGCTGGGGATGGGGACGCCCCAAAACCATCTTTCTGCAGCTGCCCACCAGGTGCCCAGCCCCCGCCCAGCACTGGCTCTGGCTCTGGTCCACCCTCCTGCCCTTTATGTCTGCTTATTCTCCACTGCTGTCCTAGGTCAGGGGGCCCTGCCCGACCCCCGGCACAGAGCTGTCCCCTGTCCTAGGTCAGGGGGCCCCCGGCATACAGCTGTCTCCGTTCCAGGTCAGGGGCGGCCCAGCTGTCCTTGCAGGAGCAGAACGGGCTGGCCGGTGCTTTAGAAGGGCCCTCACGCACCTGACCCGGATCTCCTGGATGTCGGGCACCAGCAGGCGCCGGGGCTCCTTGTCGGCCTCCGTTGCCCGGGCAGGGGAAGGGGACTTCTTGGAATCCATCTCCGGCAGGGGCTCAGGTTCTGGGCTGGCCGGCCGGGAGCAGGGCTGTGGGGTCCTGGGAAAGCACAGTGAAGCCCCTGCACTCCTGCCAGAAGGTGCCTCTCCGGCCCGCCTTCCCGACGGCCAGCGTTACCCGCTCAGAACCGCCAGGGCGCCTGCCTGGGCCTGCCCCCAACGCTGGCTCAGACCTCCGGCCGGCCCGCCGCTGCGCCGCGCTGTGTGGCGGGCAGGGTCCACGCCGACGCAGCGCCTTCTCCCGTGGCATGTTCTGGCTCCCCACCTCCACCCCCTGTGAAAGCGGCTTCTGCATCTCTTGTCTCCAAAGTTAAACTGAAGCTGACCCGACTTCCTCAGGGACCGTGTGCGTGCAGGGAGCTGCTATAGTCCACTGGAGCCACCAGGCCCAAGCGACGGACCCGGTGGCCAAGGAGGCCTGACTCAGGATGGCGCCCAGAGGGCTTGATGCCTTTTTCTTTCAAGAAGAAAATCTGGAAAGCCTGAGGTGTTATACGACCTGATGGGTCAGACACGAGCGCTGTCAGCAACGTGCGCCCCGCTCCCAACACTGCTCGGCAGGTGTCAGGTGGGCTCAGGTGTCCTCTAGGCTCCGCTCTGTCACCACTTTTCCCACTGAGTATTTTGTGAGAGCTGCCACTGAAAAGGGCTTTTTGTTCAGTGTTTTGACCCATTCCTGGTTTTATTCACGACTGTATTCTAAATCTATGCTTTAGCAGAAAATGACCTTGGACAGGGCCGCATCAGCTGGGCAGGGCAGACCCCCTCGCCCGGCCCTGCCCTAGTGTGCAGCTGTCCCCAGACACGCAGCCCCTCGAGCCCTGGCTTCTTGCTCTGTGCCCCAGTCACAGCCGTTTTGTCGGTCAGCTTGTGCAGGTGGAAGCTTTGCCGGGAGCCTGGAGCTCACTCACCTCAGTTCAGCAGCCCCGTACCGGCCCTCGACCAGGGAGGGGCAGGTGGAGGAGGGGGTGAGCGTGGCCGCCCCCAGAGGGGACATGGACGGGTCCCGCAGCAGGGTGACAGACATCTCAGAGAGCTGCGGAGGAGAGACGGCTCTTCAGGGACAGCCTCAGGGTCCTCTGCGGGTGGGGACATCCCTGCCGCGGCACCTTTGCTTGCATTTTACCCTCTGTTTAGGGCAACCCCACTCCAGCTGCGGGCTGGGCTCTCCTCCCAGCCTCCCACCCTCTCCCAGCCCCCACCGTCCCCCGGCCCACCCCGCCCAGGGCTTCAGGCTCTGCCTTTTGCTGAAGGAGGTCCTCGAGGCTGTGGAGCCCCAAAGACGGAGCGAGGACCGCTGGGTGGGGGTCAGGGAAGGAGTAGCCTCTGAGCCCCGACTTCAGGGTGCGCAGCCTGGCAGCCGCGGCAAGAGGAGGTTTGGGCAGAGGGAGAGGCCGGTGCGGAGCACAAAAGCCGGGCAGGGCTGTCTACCAGGCTGAGGGGGGACGGGTGATGGGCCCGAGCGCTGGAAGGGAAGCCTGGAGCCTGACACGGGCCAGGGCCAGCCTCCAGCACGAGAGCCGCCCCAGCCTTGGGCGTGGGTGTAGGGCTGCAAGACCAGGGTGGGCCCCCAGGTGAGGGAAGGAAGCCGAGGAGAGGGGGCTTGGCCAGCCCAGGACACAGGCAGCTGGGTGAGGGCCAGCCTGGACAGGGCCGGGGACCGGGGAGAGTGGGAGCCAGGGATGACACCGAGTGGACACCCCTGGGCCCGGCGGGCCCCTCGCTCCCGGCCCTCCACGGACCCCAGCCTCAGGCCCCGGGAAGCCAGCCCCTTAGCTGTAAGGCATCCCTTTAGGCTGGGAGAGGAATGTTCCTAAGAAAACCCTTATCTCCCTCTCTCGGCCACAGCAGTGCCCCCCCCGCCCCCCCGTGGGCGGCCCCTCCACGCCCACCTTGCTCTCGCTGGCGCTGACGCAGACGTGGCTGTGGGTGTACTCTCTGTTGAAGGAGTGGGTGAGGAGCCGTAAGCACTGCCGGGAGAGCAAACGCCTGGTCAGGGACCTCCCGGGACCCGGCTCTGCCACGGACACAGGCCCAGGACACGGGAGACTGGCCGAGGGGCCAGGCACCCCAGGTCAAGGTGGGAAGCACCCTCACCTCTCCCAGGTAATGCGGCGGTCTGAGGAAGCCCCCCGGGGCAGGCCTGGGGCCTGGGCGGGGGTGGGGGTGGGGCCAGCACCCCCTGAAGTGCGGGAGGCCTTCCCCGTGGCCCACCCAGCAGCTGAAAGGCCAGCTCTGGTGTAGGTGGCGAGCTCCCCATCAGCACAGGTATGCAAGAGAGAGCAGGTCACTGCCTGGGGGAGTAGAGGCTATAAGAGGTCCCCGGGTTCCAATGTGGGTAGGGTGGGGTGGGGGTGGGGTCAAGGTGACCCTACGGACTCATTCTCCCAGGTCCTGGTGGCCGTGACAAGTCACTGGCACCAGGAAAGGGCCAGGAGCATGGCCGCCGCCCACCTGCCACCCACCTTGACCGCCAGCTCCCGCTGCCTCTCGTTGGGAGCCTCCAGGGACGACGGCCGGCCCGCAGCCGCGAGCGGGGAGCTGGACGAGCTGTGGGCCTCGGAGTCCTCGCTGGAGATGGGGGACAGGGCCTCGGGACCAGGCCGCTGGGCCGTCTCCAGCTTCTCCCGCAGCAGCAGGTAGTGCCGGGTCTTCTCCACCTGCACAGAGGAGCACGAGTGTGGCTTTGCCTCTGCTCCCGCCAGGGCGGGGAGGGCGGGCGGCTGCTCTGAGCCCCAGGCCTGCTCAGGCCCGGGAGAGCCGGCCGCCCTGCTGGGCTGTGGCATGTGACGTGGCGCCAACAGACCTGCCCGTGCGCCGCCGTGAGCCAACGGGACGGACACTGTGTTCCCGCAGCTGCGTTCCGGGGGGCCGTGCGCGCTGCAGCTGCGGACTCGGGAAGGGCCCAGAGGGTGGACATGGCCCCTGATGCCCGCTTCCCACCCGCGCCCCGGGTCAGCAGTCAGTGCCGCTGCTGGACACTGGCCGTCCTGGCCCGAGCGACAGAAGGGCCTCGCCCCGCCCACTAGCTTCCCTCCCTGTTCCTTTCTTGTCTCATCTACGTGCCCAACAGTCTGCGCTTGGGTCAAGAATGAACTCCCGGGCTTCCCTGGTGGCGCAGGGGTTGAGAATCTGCCTGCCAATGCAGGGGACACGGGTTTGAGCCCTGGTCTGGGAAGATCCCACATGCCGCGGAGCAACTAGGCCCGTGAGCCACAACTACTGAGCCTGCGCGTCTGGAGCCTGTGCTCCGCAACAAGAGAGGCCACGACAGTGAGAGGCCCGCGCACCGCGATGAAGAGTGGCCCCCGCTTGCCGCAACTAGAGAAAGCCCTCGCACAGAAACGAAGACCCAGCACAGCCAAAAATAAATAAATAAATAAATAAATAAATTAAAAAAAAAAAAAAAGAATGAACCTCCCATCCTAGCCGGTGGCGTCATGCGGCCCTAAGCCCTGTGACGGGCGGCTCGAGGGCCACGCGCTCCATCCTGGGTGGGGTGGGGACCTGGTGGGCTTGGCCCTCTCACCTCCTGCAGGAGGCTCAGCTTCTCCAGCTCCCACTGGTGGTCCAGGATGAGGCTGTCGCTCCGCGGCCTCCAGCCTGCCAGGTTCTCCTCGCCCCGGACGTAGGCCACAGACGTGTCCAGCACCCGCCGGCGCCGCCGCTGCATCCCTGGAGCGGACGCCCGTCAGACGTGTCCCTAGCTGCAGGCTTATCCCCCGAGGGAGGCAGGACCCCCCGCCCCAGAGCCAGGTGTCCCGCGGGGTCTCGGCTGCCCCTCCTCTCCCTTCCTCTCTCCCCTCACTGTCCTCCAGCCCCCCAGCAACTCCGGGGGGCATGAGGTGAGCACTCGAGTCTCCAGGTGAGGGGCCCCCAAATGGCAGCGTGGCTGAAGTCACCCAGGTGGTCCCAGGGACGGGGTTCCCTGACCTCCAACGGTGCCCCACCCCACCCCCGACCAGAGAGCCCAGGGCAGACGCTTACCTGGGCTGCCCGTGTCGGCCACGTGGCACAGGCTGAGCTCGTACACGCCCGTCACGCGATTGCTGCCAGGAGTGGTGGGGGATGGGAGGAGGAACGTCGCCACCTGGCCCCGCGTCGGCCAGGCACCGACTCTCGCCACCACCAAACGCACACTGGGCACGAGTCCTGCAGCCGCCCACGCCAAGCGGCCTTGCACGAGGTGGCTGAGGGGCTTGGTTCCCCGCGATGCAGTCCCTGTACACGGTTTCCATCCCAGACTCCCGCTGGGCCCCCCTTCCTCTTGGGACCACTGATTCTGCCAAGGGCTCCCCGCTAACCTGCTCATGGAGAGGGGCTCACGCTCACGGGGTGACCTCCTGGACGACAGGACCATGGCCAGCCCAGGACCCCCACCCCCCCTTCCTCCCGGCTGTGCCAGGGCAGCGGGGACACAGGGGCCACGAGACAGTGCGTGGGGAGCCTCACTGAAGGCTGCCAGTGGTGACCCCCAAGAATGCAGGTCAGAGCGCAAGAAGGGACGCGGGTCCTGGTGTCCGACTCCCCCACGTGCCCCCAGCCTCCAAGAGCACTGGCTCAGCACAAGTTCTCAGGAAGTGCTGTCCAGGGTCCCCCTTCCCGCCCAGCCCCATGTTTACCCAGTTTCTCCCACAGAGTGGGGGGAGCAGTCCCAATAGCACAGATCCGCATGGCCCCTGGGGAGGAAGGTCACCGGCACCTCCCAGGGAGGCCCCAGAGTGGACACCTCAGGCCTTCCCACTGTGCCCTGTGGGGAGAGCCTGGCTATCTCACACCCCCCAACATGACATCGGGGTCCCCACAAGTGCCCGGCGGCGTCCACTGACGGTCCGAGTGAGATGGACCCCAGAGCCGGAGGCCCGACGGGACCGGGGCGGGTCCTCCGTCTCATGGGCCAGCCGGCCCAGAGTGCACCACGTGACATACTGCTCCGCGCAGAGCCCAGTCTGGTACCCGCGGCGCCCAGGGCGCCCCTGCAGGCTCACCTCTCCGAGGCCCGCAGGCTCCCGCTGCCGAACAGGTTGCGGATGGAGCGTGAGGCCGGCAGCTTGGCATCGCGGGAGTAGAAGACCATGCAGAAGTCCTTGGTGATGACGGCCGGCTGTGTGCAGTTCTCCATCTGCGGAGGGCAGGGAGGGGCTCGTACCCAAGGACACCCAGGGGGCTCGGCTCCAGCCGCACCTAGCCATCTCCCCCTCGGGGCACAAGAGCCTCCGCACCGAACCACAGCCACGAGGGAGAGACAGCGGGGCACCCACTGCCGGGGGCCCCAAGTGTCCCGGACACGGGCCTCAGCTGCCTCACCATTAAATCGGGGTGACACACTCCCCAAAACATTTGTGAGGATCTGACCAGACCCTGCCTGTGCACCCACAGTTTAACTCTCAAACCCCACAGGAAATGACTGCACAGCGAGCGAGGTGCTGTCTTAAACAGCCGGTTCTTTGGTTTTCCCGAAGCTCCGGGATAACTGCTGACAAAGCTGGTGTCTTGTCTGGGCAAAGCCCTGCAAGTGTTTTCTCAGCCTGAGCCAACCTCATCCCGTGGGGCAGTCACACATGTAGGTCCCCATATTACAGCTGGAGTAGTTAGGCTCTAGGGGGGTGGACGCCTTCGTCTCTACCATCCCGCTGGCTGCCGACCCCAAACCCCCGCCCCCATTCCTCAGTACTGTGCACAGCAAGAAACGCCCACGCCCCCAGCCTCCTCCTGTGCTTCAAAGGGAGGTCACGGCCTGAGATCCTGGGGATGGGGAATGGGAGGCTTCTGCTTTTGTGCTGCCTGGAAGATAGATGCAATGTCTGGCGGTGCTGCAGCCATCTTGCAACCCCAAGGACAAACCCATACACTAAAGGTAGCAGCGTTAGTTAACTGCGAGCACAGCCATTAAAAGTACATAGATTTAATTCAAGGACTTAAGAAGGCTTCTGAGAAGAGAATAGGGTTGACTGGGTTTGTCCAGGGCTAACAAGCACCCTCACTGCCCCTTGGCAAGCAGCTCAGGCTTGGGGGACGGGTGATTTTGGTGGAGTGCCCTGGGGGCAGGTTTCTTGCCTCAACGTAAGCAGAGAGGGTCATGTAGATCTTCTCTCGGTAAGGGGTGACCCGGTTCAGCAGGAGGGAGTTGTGCATGGAGCTGTCCCACGCAGCCTCAAACTGGTAGAAGGTCCTGGACGGAAGCAGAGACAAGGTAGAAGGTCGGATGTGGCTTGCTCTTGGTGGGGATGGGGACATGCAGACGGACAGACACAGACAGACAGACGTGTGGGCCACCCGCAGGGAGAGCCACTGGGGCCACAGGTCAGAGGCCCAGGTGTTGGTGTCCAGGGAGGATGGAGCCCTCCTTACTCAGGACCATGCCAGGTGGGGGACTCAGGCGCCCCCCAGGGTGAGTGCGGAGCCCTCTCAGCTCCACCCTGGGGGAGGGGGAGAGGGGTCCCCTGGAGCTGAGGCAGGAGTGAGAGGATGGAGAGGGGAGGAGAGGAAAGGGGAGGGGGCTGTGACAAAGGGGAGGGAGGAGGGGGGAAGGGGGCAGAGGCGACGGTGGTGGTGGGGAGACCATGGGAAGGGGTGCCCAACTCCACCCAGTCTCGGCCTGAGTAAGGAGGCACCCTGGCCTCTCCCTGGCCTCAAAGGGAGCCCGCCCGGCTTTGCCGACACTCTCCATGGCCATCTCCTCCACCAACCGACTCGCCCTTGGGGGAGGATGCTGGGGGTGAAAACCGGGGTGGCCCCTCTCCCAGACGGCATGGCCTCCGCCCACCTCAGCCAGGCCCCGTGGAAAGGCAGGGCCCCACGTAGTACAGAGCGGGCAGTGGTGGTTTCTTCCTGTCCCGAGTCTCTAACCCGGAAAGTAATGACCAGTGCATGAGCCAGGGGCCAGGAAACCCCTCTGAGCGCAGCTCAGGGCAGGCCCAGGGCCCAGACAATTTGGTGGCCTCCAGGGCAGGGTTTCCCGTCATAGGACAGCTTCCGTTTTCAAGCATCTGATGGCAGAGCTCTAAACTCTTGCCTCAGGCCGGGTGCGTGTTTTGAGGACCCTCGTATCTGAGCTGGGGCTGTGCCTCAAGGCACAGTGTGGCCGCTCTGTGGGCCCTGGCAGCCCCCAGCCTCACCCGGTTTCCATCCAAGCATCCTCACACAGACACAGTTGAGGAACGCATCACCACAGCAGCCCTGACACGGCCCGGCCCCTGCGGAGGAGCCGGGCCCACCCGGCAATGCAGGGGAAGAGGAGGGAAGCCGCGGAGGGACAGGGACAGTGCCACGGCCACCCCCTCTCTCCATGGCGCAGTCCAGGGGCGCGGGAGAAGCAGCGGGACAGGGCAGGGCCACTGCCGGACACGCCACTGAGGAGAAAGTTCCAGAGGCAGGACGTGAGGACAATGGGGTAACCAGAGAATGGGCAGAGAGAGCGGGGAGACACCGGGGGAGAAAGGAAATTGAAAGTCAGAAGAGGACAGACCGAGCGAGCGCGGAAGAGAAAAGTGAGCTGTACCTAGTGTCATTTCCGAACGAAACGCTAAAGGCGGTGGCAGCCAGGACACACACGTACACACACAGAAGAAATTCACATGTCAGAACAAGCACCGTCACCCGGCCAGGTACCAGCTAACTGATACGGAGCAGGTGGGGCTGGGCCACACCAGCCGCGGAGCTGCTGACTGCCGTCTCGTGGGGCCCAGACGCGGCCCACGGGGGTGGGGGGCTCCCTGTGGGTGGGGCCCACTCTAAGCCCCAGCCCGGGGACCTGCAGACACCCCTTCCCCTGTGTCCACAGGGAGAGCCTTGGGTCCATCTCCAGCAGGACCAGCCGGGCGCACCTGGAGCTGCCACCCAGACCCAGAGGGATGCCCTCTGTCCCAGGGGTCCGCAAATGCCCCAGGTCTGCGGACAGAGCCAGAGGCCCGCTGCAGCGCAGCTCAGAACAAATGCCCCCCCGCCCCCCGACCCCGACAGCCCAGCTCCAAATGCCACTTCACAGCACGTGACCTCGGGCTGACAGCAGACATCTCTGTGCCCTGCTTCCTGGACCAATGATGGGCAGTCACTGCCCCGCCTCATTGAGACGTCCTGCGGGTTAAGTAAGCCGGGGAGGAGCTGAGGACAGGCCTGGGAGGCATTACTGTTATTACAAGTCCTCTCCCCAGGAGGCCCAGCCGCACCCTGGGCACGGCCCAGCCTGAGGCCCCGGCCCTGGCAGGCTGGCCAGCCCCAAAGCCTCCCGCTGGCCCCGGGCCTGGCTCAGCGCTGCCACCTCTGTCCACCTGCCTAAAATGTCGCTACAGGACGCTGCCGGCCTCCTTCCCGCCGCAAGTGCTCGGGGCGTGAGGACCCAGCCCAGCCCAGCAGGGCGGGAGGGCGGCAGCCCACCGACATGGGACCCAAGCAGCACCCCTGGGCAGGGTGTCACATGGCAGGAAACTAAGACCCCGCAGGCTGGGAGGGAGCCGCGGTGCATCCCGGAGGTGCCTGGCCTGCGGGGAGACCACGCCAGGACCGACGTAAGAGCAGCCCCAGCGGACCCTCTAGGGTCAGGTCACCCGGAAGGCGCCCCTCCCCTGCGGTGTTGCTCACTCTACCTGAGCGAAGTTCAGTCAGCCCCCAGGTACACTTTCGAGGGGAATGTGTGGCCCAGACTTGGGGTCCCTGGACCCGCAGCATCTGCACCACCGGGAACTGATCAGAAATGCAGATTCCGGGGCCCCCGCACTCACAGAAGCAGAAACGCTGGGGTGGGGCCACCTTAAGGGCAGAGCATCAGAGCTTCACCATCGGCTCAGCCCTGTCACACTGTGGACCCTCTGCATCCAGCCCATTCTGGGGAAAGTGGCCAGTCCCTCCCTCCAGCAAGGCCGTGCCGGGCTCCACCATGGATCCTGGTCCTTCGCCCTTCCCTCTGCGTGCCGTGCCCTGGGACCCCGTTTTAAAGAAAGGGGCCGCAGGCAGGCCAGCCTGCACCCACAACAGAGCCCCAGGGGGTTCCTGCAGGGCCCCCAGCCGGACGGAAAATGCCCATCAACACAGTCCCTCTGCAGCAGAGTGGGGACCCAGCATGGAGAAGTCCCCCACTCAGACACCTCCGGTCCACTTCCGGGAGCCTCCGGCTGACATCCTGACTCCAAGCGAGCCTTCCAAGCCTGGCAGGGAGGGGTTCCTGGACGAGGAGGCCTGTCTGGCGGCTCTCCTCCAGCCAAAGGGGTCAGGCAGCAGGCCCCGGAAACAGAACCACCCCAAATTAGCTCTGGGACGAGAGCGTGATGCTCAAACAAGCGAGGACCCACACGGGGAAAACTTGAAAACTCAGAAAGTTTTGTTGACGAAGAAAATGCCACATGTTGTAAACATCTTTTCTGTCCTGCCACAAGTAGGCTGCAGCTGTTTCGTTTTCCCCGGGGTTGGTGGAGCGGGAACCCTGCCTGTGAGCACGTGTGGGTCCGCGGGAGGCCCTGGGCTGCCCGGGTGGGAGGTGATGGAATCTCAGGGCTCTCGACACGAGCACCTGGTCATTCTGTATGAGACTCTACCACGCCTGCTGCCGACGGCCCATCAGAGCTCGTTTAAACTTCTGACGTGCGTCACAGCCATCGTGCAGCAACAGGCCGGCGTGGCGGGCATCCTAAGGCGAATGGGTCTGCCGAGAATCTGAAAATTAAACCCCACGCTCGAGGTTTCAACCTGAAACTCGTGATGCTCTGGGAACTATGTTTCTCGAAAGAGTGTCACACTTGCAGGAGTGGCCCAGGTTCTTGGGGGTGGTGATCTGATGGGCAGGTTTCCAGGACTGAGCCCCCGGACTGCAACCAGGGCAGCCCTCCTGTCCGGTGGGGACCGTGATCCCAAGACGTGCCCACGCGGCTAAGAGCAGTGGAACGGCCTCGAACCTCAGGAATTCTGCTGTGTCTGGATGCCACACGTGCTCGGCCAAGTGGCATCACCCACCTCGCAGAGCGAGCTCTTAGACCAGAGGGACACAGGGGACGGAGGGTCGAGGGGATGAGGGGACAAGCGAACCCCCGGGCCAGGCTTTGAGCTTCCTGGGGACTGACTGTTCCGGTCTTAGTCTTTAATCCCCCTTTCTAACACCCCAAAGAACGTGGCTCACATGTGACAGATGGATGAATGAGTGAGGGAGGGTCATGGCCCCATAAGTGGCGCAGCATGGCAGGACAGAAGGGGAAACTCAACAAGATCCCACATCTGGGCCCTTCCGGGGAGGCTGGAGTAGCCTTTGGGGCACCTGGGCCACCTGTTTGGGGAAATCAGATCCCGCGCCTGGTGGGATGGTGGGGGTCACCGTGCACTGCCAGTGTCCCCCAGCCTTCTCCTCAACACCTTTGTGCTTTAAAGGGTCACGAGGACCCTTTCTGCTCCAGGCGGGTGGAAACCCGAGCCCTGGGCAGGAGCGTGAGCTGGGGTAAGAGGCGCGGACAGCGTGGAAGGTCTGACCCAGCTCTTCATGGGTCACAGGCTGTGTCACAACCCCTCTTGCGTGTCTCGGGGGCTCCGCAAGGTGGGCGCGAGTCCCTGGTATTTAAGTGGGGCCCCTTCGGCAAAATTGGAGTGGTTAGAAAAAACAGGCTTTTGCTCAGGAGGTGTGTGTTTTAAATTAATTACGAGTATTTTACATTAAATACTAACAAGGTAGTAGTGAAAATAACCACACAACTTACATTAGTAAAGTTCCACACGCAAGACCCCTGCTAAGAGCTTTTCACGTTCATCTCATTTAACCTCACAACCGTAGGCCCTAATAAAATCCCCATCCTGAGGCGGAAGGAAACCAAGGTTCCAGAAGATTCTGCCACTTGTCCACATTCACAGCCAGGCTGCCCCAGCCCAGTCGGTACAGCCCCAGTCCCCACCCCACTCCAGATGGGATGGGTGGGGGTCACCGTGCACTGCCAGTGTCCCCAGTACTGGGGACTCTGCTAGTCCCCAGTACCACCCACCACAGTGGTTTCCCGCCCCGCAAAACACAGCCCCATGAAGCAGGCACTAGCCCGAGTCTTGGGGTGCTGACCCCTCACCCCTCTGAGCGCCCTAAGCCTCCTCTTCGGGCCAAGTCCACTGGGGGCCGATGAGCCCACCTCTGAAACTGGGGGCTGGGGCCCCCTGCTCAGGTGCAGGGGTGAGGTCCTCCTGAAGTCTAGGGGCTGGCGAAGGAGGCCCTGCCGGGAAGGAGGGGCTCCTCCTTCCTTTCCTGGTGCCATGTCTCCTCCTGGCCAGAGGGTATGTTTCCATTTTACCCAGAACCCTCCTGGAGGCATGAGGTATTTGTAGGGGGGTGTCCAGGACCAGCCTGAACACCCTCTATCATGCTGGGCTGCTTGTGGAAACGCAAACTTGAACAGAATGCCCACACACCCCCGTGCGATCGTACTGATGGGCCTGGAAGTTTCCACTCATCAGGGAAACAGCCCCTACATCGGGCCCCCTGCAGGGATGAACCCGAGCCGATGGGATCCCGCCCCAGCGCCTTCTGAGACCCGGCAGACTTCCACCTCCAGGACCAGCTGGTAAGCTGCCACCTCCAGCAGGCCCTCCGGGCTGCCCGAGAGGCAGGTCCCTGCTCTGGGCTCCGCAGGGCTGTGACCCTCCCCTGGTACAGAGTCCACTGCCGTTTTCTCCTTGACCAGGTCTCGGCCGCACCCAGCTGCGTGTCCCCAGGGAGGGCAAGGATCTGCTCCTGGAGTGGGTGCATACGTCCTCGGGCACACCCCGACAGGAACCACAGTCTGCTCACTGCCCCAGGGGGCCTCAGCTACAACTGCCCGGGGCACATTCACAGTGACCATCTGTCCTGACACACCACACCCATGACCTGACAAGCACACGGCCTCCGAAGGTCCTGCTGTGCCCCCAACCTGGTCCTGGGGCTCCCCCCTCACAAAGGGGCAGGTGCCACCCGTTCCCCTCCCCGCGGCTTAAAGCCTCAAACATCGGCACTGGAAGCCTTCCTGCCGCTCCTTTCATCCTTCACAACAGTGACCCCCAGGGCCACCAAGCTCTGGCCACAATCCACAGGGACCCACGAGCTGCCCGCCCCGGCTTGGCCCCCAGAAGCCTCTCCCTCCCTTGCCGCCCAGCCTGGCAAGACAGTTACGGCCTTGACCCCCCTGCTCAGAACAGACTAGAGTCTCACGGACAAAGTCTGACTTAGGGACCGTGAGGCTGTCCGCCCCCAGGGTCTCAAGGACCCTGCACCCAGTCACCGCGCGCCAGGGCCTCACTCGAGTCGCGAGGGATCTGCTGTCCCCGGCCCAGGAGCCCGTGCCTCGGGGGGTTGGACCTGGGGCCACCCGAGCGCGTCCAGAGCCTGGGCCCACCCACCTACTTCCAAAAAGGGTGTGCGCTTGGAGCCACCCGCCTGGCCAGTCAAGGGGCTCGCACCCAGGCCTGGGAAGCGCAGAGCGAGGGGATCTCAGCCGGGCTGCTCCTGTCTACGGCCCCTCCCCCCTCCCTCTTTTCTCTTTCACTTTGCGGGGAGTGGGCCTGGCCGGCCAGCCTGCATGCGGGTGCTCCCGCTGGGGTGCAGGGACGGGCAAGGCTCAGGGGTGGGGTGGGGGGGAGGGGAGCAGGAAGTCAGCCAGTGTCTACCGAGGGCAGGAAACTACCAAAGCGGCCAAAATCAAGAGTGGGGGCAGAAGGGACGCAGCCAGGGGAGGGTGACGGGGAAGGAAGCAGTAGGAAGAGAGAAATACAAAAGGAAATAAAATGAAAGGAGAAATGGGAGAGACGGCAGGGAGAGGTGAGCAAGTGTGGAAGGAATCCAAAAAGCGGAAATGAAATCTCAGGGCTGCGGGGGTGGGAGGCGAGGCTGGAAGGAGACCAAGGGGCGCAAATGGTACCTAGGCATGTCCGAATCAAGAAACTGCCTGCAAAACACAAACAACCACAGGTTAGTGAGGGCGGGGCGGCGCGGAGAGAAGCCGTCCGCGGCCACAGAGGGGCGGGGCGGCGCGGAGAGAAGCCGTCCGCAGCCCCAGGCCCACTCTGAGCCGGGGAGGCTGCAAAGCGCGGCGCCTTTGAGCGGGGAGGAGGCTGAGGCCGCGGCAAAGCGGGTGGGCAGCTGAGGCTCCGAGGCCCAAGCAGACCTGGGTCTCTGAGCCTCAGCGTCTCTGGGGGCAGAAGGGCCTGCCGGGTCCCCCGCAGAGCAGCCGGGCCCATCGCGGCTCCGCGGACGTCAGCCACCGTCCAGGGAAGACGAGGGCCCTCGGGAGGAGCCGCCGGCCTGGCCAGCTAAGCCTCAGAATGTCTCCTGCCGGGGGCCACCCCCCGAGGAGCGTCCCTGAGATTTTCCAGGCCGGGCTGGGGTCGGGGCAGTCCTGGGGCCGTACGGCACGGGCAGAAGCCAAGCAGGGGGCAAAGCAGCTACGGGCAAGGACTACAGCCCCAGCCCAAGGACGTCCTTGAGCCGTGAGGGCCCGGACCAGCCCAGAGCTGGCCGGCCTCACTGCCCACAGCCCCCAGGGAACAGGACAGAGCCCGTCAGCGATGGGTCCTCTGGCCTCCAGGAACAGGGAGAACCTCTTTAGCCAAAGCCCCACTGACCCGAGGTCCAGCCAGGAGCAGCTGTCCCCTCCACTGCCTGGGGACTGAGCCCAGGACGAGGTCCCCCTGTGCCCTGCAGCAGCCGTGCTGGCCGGAGGACGGGAACCCAGAAACGCAGTCTCCCTCCTCAGAGCAGGGAGACCGTGTAGGGCGGGAGGCCCAGAGGCACCCCCGCCCCCTTCTCTCCCCCCCCCACCCTTTCTTGCCCCAAGAATCTAGGAATTGCCGAGGCAAAGGAAGGGTCAGAGGTCAGGGGAATGCTGAGGTCATTCTCCAGGTCCAAAGCGGCACTCAGCATGGCAGACAGAGCCCTCCCGGGCCCCACCTCCCCCGGGGTCCCCACCCCTGACGGCCCGGGCACAGCGGCCCGTGTCCCTGCAGGCAGCCCGTGCGGGTGGGCGCCAGGCCCTCTCTGCCATGTCCCCAGGGTGTGTTCTCATGGCAACAGGCCCCCCCTGCCCCCGCACTGTGCCTCACTGGCCCCTGCCCCGAGGTAAGCCCCGCCTGCCTGTCATGGTGTCCCCCGCCCCTGTGAGAACACCCCCCCAGCATTCTTCACCCAATCCCTCCCCGCTCTGGACATGAGTGCAGGGTGAGTTTCTTCTGGAAGGTTCTGGGGCAGGGCTGGAACCAGAGCCACACCTGCCCCTGTTGGGGTCTCTGCCCCCACCCCCCAAGCTGCCCACACCAAGGGATGGTTCCCTACAGCCACTCTCCAGGGAGTCAATAAAGAAACTGAGCTCCGTCTGGTCCCAGGACCCTTTATCCTTATGGATCCAGTTCTCCCAGCACGTGCGGGGTGCCCGCACTCCGCTCTGAGCACACCCAGCCCTCAAGACATCTTTCCTGCAAACACAGCCGCGAAGCCCACGGAGACGCCCATGGCTCGAGCGCAGGGTCAGCTCTCGGCTTCCTCCTCCTGGGCCTGGTCGAGCCCTCGGGACTCGGGAGCGCCCTCCCCGTGTCCCCGAAGCCCCAGAAAGCAGCACCTCAGACACAGCCAAGCCTTCCGACCTTCCCCCCGGGAGGGCGGCTCTCAGTCATGAGCTGCCTGCCCCGGCCGGGCCCCCACAGGCCTCCGCCTCACATACCCGCCCGGCCTGGCAAACCCCGACAGGCCTGCTTTGTCAGGGGCTGCCGGGGGGCCACATCCACCCACCCTGATGCGGTCAAGCTCAGACTGCCCAGGTTGCAGAGATCTCGGCCATCACCTGGGAGCTTGGAAAGGAACAGCCCAGTGACGAGGAGCGTGGGCTAAGCTGTGCCGCTGGGCAGACCTCCACCCCGGGACGCCAGACTGCCGACCCAGCTCGACCCTGAACTCCAGGACTCTCGGCCCCAGCACCCCTGCCAGAGGGTACAGACTTGCCCGCAGTGGTGTGGTTGGGAAATCCAACCTGTTTGTTCGCCCCATGCTTCCCACTGCCCCATCCCGCCCACCCACCCACGACACTCCCGAGGACAGGACCCAGCTCATCCGCCGGCAACTCCCACGCGGCCCCTCTGTCGGGTGACCGAGTGAGCCAGAGACAGGACGGTGCGCAGACAATCCTGCCGGGGGAAGTCGCAGCCACAGGCACCCCTCCCTGCACCCCTTCCCGGAGGGCTCAGAAAGGAGGGCTTGGAAAGCTTTGGGCCCTTTGTGGCCGGGGGGGCCAAGTGGATGAGCTGAGAATGCACCCTGGGTTCTGACGCGGACCCTCCTCCAGGGAGTCGGGAGCAGCCCTGCCGCCGCCCCCAGGGGACTCACCGGTCGTCCTGGGCCGGGTAGATGTATCCAGACGAGAGGATGTTGAGGGACAAGATGTTGGGGTCGATCAAGGACTCGTCGGTTTCCGGGGTGTTTCGGATGCGACCTACAGGAAAGGGGACAGGCCGCGTGTCACTGCCCAGGAGGGCAGGTGGGGGGCTGGGTCCCTGCTCTCCGCCTCTGCCTGGGCCGGAGCCTCCACCTGTGAGGCCACATCACGTGGCTCCCCACGTGGCCACAAGAGCACCTGACAAAAGGCAACACCGGGGGCGTGGGGACAGGGAGGCCCACACGGGGTCTGCACCTGCACGTGGTGCCGCCTGTCAGTGGGCGTCCTGCCATCTTTCCCTGCGGCCTAAGTTCTGAGTTTCTCAGTCTTTCAGCCATCGATAACTCTCGCAGTATCTCCCCCACCCCAACTGATAGACGCCAGTCCCTCAGCCTAGAACTCACAGGCCCTCCTACCTGCTGGAAAAGGAAATCTTAGCAAGATGAGAAGGAGAAAATGTTCCCTTTTCTCTTTACACTTAAAAAAAGGAAAAAAGAAAGAAAAGAAACACTATCTGCATCAAAAATCTCTCCCTGTAAGAAGCATCTCCAACAGCGCCCTCCAAGGCGCCCGCACTTGGGTGGGGGGCGGGAGTGACTGTAAACGGCACCAGAACCACTGAGTCAGAACTCCCTCCTGGTGGTTTCAGTAATAATTTCGTGCCTTGTAGAGATCCTTAAATTCACTGCTCTGCTTCCTCGAGGAATAAACAAATACTGACTTTTCTTTGTTAAGCCAGAAAGGAATCCCTGGCCTCTCCCCTCCTCCCCGCCCCCCATGCAGAGTTGAAATAAGACCCAGCACCAGGACAGAATTCTGAGCCCACACGCTGGGGCTCCACTTCCTGGAAGCCTCTAGCAACATTTGAGCTCTGGGAGAAGGCAGGTGTGGGCCTCCAGCCACGTGTCCCCGAAGGGTGTGTCCCCCATGGCTGGAGGCTAAGGCAGGGGAGGGCCACACGGCCCCTGCTGGGGCAGCTCAGCTGCAGGAAGAGACCTGGCCCGTGTGCCAGCCTCACCCCTCCTCACCCCCCGGGCGTGGGCTTCAGCGGAGGCTCTTCGGAGGGACTCTGTCGGCTCAGAGTCTGCCCAGGGCTCCACCTGCAAAACTGATGCCCTCGGAGCCCCGGTCAGGCCGAGACGTCCACTCAGGTCTGCGAGGTTGATGCAGCCCAGAGCGGCAAAGCCCAACCCCCTTAGCCCAAGAGTGGGGGCCTTGGTGTTCCTGCCAGCATCTCCCCGAATCCCCTTCAATAGCACCCTTATCCCCTCACCACACACATAGGCGAACACCCCTGTCTGCATTTTCAAATGGGATGTGGCCCGGAGAGCAGAGAGAAAGGTGGGATCCTGGGACCAGGGCCTGGCTCCCCAAGGCCAGCGAGGGTGCAGCCTCTGTGCAGACACAGTCCTAGGGATGAGGGTGATGGGGTGGGGCGTCAGGGAGAGGTTCCACCAGGACCAGAGCCGGGTCAGTAGGTGGTGTAGACCCTTCCCTCTGGGCAGAACAGGCTCGGGGTGACGGCGGCATCATTTCCCACCCACGTGCAGGACGTCCGCGAGCGAGCTGGGTGTCTGCTTCATCTTTCTCTTTAAATTGATGCAGAGTTTTTAGACTCACCCTAAACAACATCTGAAATGGGGGTGTGTGTGCTTGTTCGACTGTTTTTCTGATTTGTGTGAAAATAGATATGAAACGTCTAAAATAAAAGCGTTTGTCCTGGGGCCCCCAGAACCTCCCTGCCCACAATCCTGCACTTCGGGTGCAGGACGATGGGTTCCTTGTCACAGTCCTGTTACTACACCCTCAGAACCCCCCCTACAAGCCCCAGGGACACTGCCCTGGAGCTGTTGCCCACCGGCCACAGCAATGCCCCAGGGTGGGCCCCCCACGGGGCCTCAGCTCCAGGCCAGGGTGGGGTGGGCAGCTTCATGCTGATGACACGCTGGAATGGACCGTGGTCCCTATCCTTGAACGGAAACTGGGAAGACAAATTCTTTACGAAGAATCAGCAAAGGAAATGTTTCCAGTAGATGAAAGAGTTCAGGACTTGAAGTTACAGAAGGAAAGCGTCTAAGCTCCTGGGTGATTTCTGTAAGTTGAACTGTGTCCCCCCAAAAAGACGTGTTGCAGCCCTGACCCCCAGAACCTCATTTGGAAATAGGACCTTGGCAGACGTGCTCAGTCGAGATGCTATCACGCTGGAGTCAGGTGGGCCGTCATCTAAGTATCTAGGCCCTGTGAAGACGGAGGGCAGGGTGATGTGTCTACAAGCCGAGGAGTCCCTACCAACCACCAGAAGCTGGAAGAGGCGAGAAAGGATTCTCCCCTGAGGTTTCGAGGCAGCGTGGCCCCTGCTGACACCTGCATCACAGGACTTGTGCCTCCAGAACGGGGACAGGATACATTTCTGTGGTTTTAAGCCACCAGTTTTTGGTACTTTGTTACGGCAGCCCTAGCAAGTTAGTACAGCGATTAAATAGAAATCTGGACTCGTCACCTGAGGCCAAGCCCTTCTCTTCAGGTGAGGGGCTGAGGCACACGGCAACAGGGGCAGAGCCGCGGTTAGAACCCAGGCGTCTGGCCAGGGCCCGGGGTGAGGAGGTGGTCTGTGCTCTTCCCCCGAGCCCCCCCCCCCCCGCACCACTCACCCACGACCAGCTCTCGCACTTCCTTCCAGTGAATGTGGCTGCCTGTCTCGTGCAGCAGAGTCACGGTTATCCGTCTCTGGATGCCCTGCGAGGCACCAGGAGAGAAGACACAGTCAGATGGCCTGGGGTCCCTGGGGGAGGGGGCGCTGGAGGCCGGCGGGAGCAGCAAGCGCTTCGCACCTGGTGAAGCAGGAAGGTCCCCATGCACGGCATCCCGCCACGGTGGTCCACCACTGCAGGGATGTAACTGGGAGAGAGACGTGAGAGCTGAGGGCCGCGCCCCTCCTCCCTGCCCCCCACCCACAGCACACACACCCGGCCCCCAGGAGCAGAAGGGGTGAACACAGGAAAACAGATCAAAGGTGGGGCGGCCCGGTCCAGGGAGACCAGATGCCACCACGTGCCACCTGGCCCAGCCCCCGGACCCCTCCCTGCCCCACAACCCCAGAGGACCCCAGCCCATCCCCAGTGTGGGCTGCACCAGCCTTGGGACTTACTCGCCATTGGCCTCCAGCTCGCAGATCTCGAAGTAGACCAGCAGGTCGTACTTGCAGTGGCAGGGCCCGGGGCAGGGCCGCGTCAGCGTGCTGAGCTTGGTGGCGGGCACTGGGGGCGACAGGGGAGAAGCACACACTGATGGGAAACTGAGAAGCCACGTGCCGAGGGTGCGCTCAGAGGGGAGGCCAGGGAGGGGACGCCTCAGGAGCAGTGAGGTCGTTGCCCTCCAAGATAAAGCACCAGCGGACCCCTCCCCAGGGCCCAGGGTATGCCCCGCTCTGGGTACCGATGGGCCTGGGGACAGACGTGACCGTGGGCCTCTCTGTGCCCCGCGGGAGGAGCGCTCAGCCACGCGCACCTGGCACAGGCTCTGCAGAGGGCGGTACTTGAGCGACACAGAAGCAGCAGGACGGAGGAGCCCTGCCTGCTCGGAGGCCGCACAACCCGCCCAGGACCCTCTGCTACACCACCCTCACCCTCAGCCGCCGCACCAGCCCGAGCACCTGCCTCCAGCTCAAGAGGCCCCGGCCCTCGGCTCCCACTGCCCTCCACAGCCCCTTGCCCATCAAGTCCCACCTGAGCCCCACCGCTCCACCACAAATGTGCATCTGGGTGTCCCCCTGGAGGCTGCAGGGAAGGTTGAACAGCCCAGGAAACACAAGGGGCCAACCTAAGACCCACAGAGAGGCCAAGAATAATGTCCACAAGTGGTCTGCAGGCCTGGAGGGGCTGGCGTGCGCCCCCCTGCGGCGCCCTCAGTCCGAAGACCACCATCTTACGGGGACTCGGGGGCGGGTACGCAAGGGTCACTGCGGACGTGGCCCAGGAAGCAGCAGACGCACCTCCTGCACGGCCCCTCTCGGGCACCCATGCCGGAGACAACGCCCCCCGACCTCAAGGCGGGTTCCTGGACTGTGAGGGCCTCAGCTGCACCGCCCGCCCCCGTGCTGATGCTCCAGCCTTCTAGACACTGTGTCCCTGGACTTCAGCCCTTGTCGTGAGGGCAGGAAAAAACCCTATAACCCCTTTTAACTAAAACCCAACCGATCTCAAGAGCCCTTGCTCCGCCCACCTGCTCCCGGGGAGGGGCTCTGGGCGCCAGGCAAGGTGCGGACCGTCCAGGGACCCCACTGGCCTGGCCACCACCAGCCTCAGCCTCCTGTGGACCAGCTTCTGGGTCTGCCTTCCACCCCAAACCTCGTCCATCTTGCAAGGTTCAGCTCAGATGTCCCTGCCCCGCTGAAGCCCCTGCCCCCCACTGTCGGCTCCGGGCAGCCTCACGGGGCTTTGGGCAGGCACCCCCGACCACTGCCCTGCTGCCCTGTACGTGCCAAGGGGTAAAGGACGTCCCTGTACCTTCGCCCTGTGCCCCCCGCTCCGGTGTGAGCCCCTTACTCCATGGGGACCCCATGAGGCCCAGCAGGGGCAGGGTGGCCCCAGGAGGCCGGGAGAGCACCGACCCGTCACCAGGGCTGCGCTCGGCCTTGGAGGGGCTGCCTACACGGGCACCCACTCGCCCAGACGTGCACCCAGCAGGGCCCCGCCTACCTGGCTTGGACAGTGGCATGACCCGTGGGAAATGGCGGCGCGAGGGCCTCAGGGGGCTGTGGGGACAGAAGCACCCGTGTGAGCTGACCAGAGGCTGGTGTCTGCAGGCCCCCAAGGTGGAGCGGGCAGCCGAGGGCAGGGGCTGGCCGGGGAGGCTAGCAGGCTGCCGGCGCCAAGCCCGGGTCTCCCTCCCTCCCTCCCTCCCTCCCTCCCTCCCACAGGGCCCGGGGAAGGCCCGGTCTCAGGCCCTCCACCAGCTCGGAGTGAGAGGGGGGCCCCTCAGGACCCCAGAGCCCACCTGCGAGGCCCCACGAGGCCCCGAGAACCGGGGCAAGGGCCAGGGGCTCCCGGGACAGGGCCCCCTTGGCACTCCCAGGGACCGACAAGGCTCCTGGGGCCAAGTGCCCCGAAAGCAGCTCCTCCCTGGGCCCTGTCTTTCCTCGACACCCCAGACGCTTTGCTCTGGGCCCCTCGTGTCAGCTGAGGGGAGACGGAGGTGGCAACAGGGGGTCCCACCGCCCCTGACGCCCGTCGGCTGTTCCCCCCACGCTCTGGGTGGGGTGGCCCAGAGGGCACTCGCCCCCCCTCGAGTGAGCCCCCGGCAGGTTGCAGCAACGAGGGAGCAGACGAAGGGCCCCGTTCAGTCTGCGGAGCTGAGGACTCAGGGACCCTTCGGCGGAGTTCTCGGGGGGCCACAGAAGCCGTCTCCCCGTGGGCCACCCCGGCCTCCTCCAGCCCAGCACCCGGCTCCCCTCGGCCCCAGTACGCGGTCCATGCCCAGCCTAGGCTGAGGTTCTGACAGCGACGGCCTTTAAGAAACCCCTCCTCGGTCCTCAGGGGTCATCTCTGACCCGCTCTGGGTCCTGCCGACCCGGGAAACCGGCCGCCGTAGGCGGGAGATAGGCGGTGGGAGGCGCACGGCTCTGCGGCCGCCACACCAGGCTTGTCCGGGGCACGGGCCGACCCTGCTGGCCAGGGGGTGGAGAGGCCCTGACCCCCCGGCCTGGGGCCGCTGACCTGAGCACGTCCTTGCAGAGGGGCGGGAACGGGTGCTGCTGGTAATGACCGAAGACCTCGAACACGATGGGCTGGCTCTTGATGTACTCGATGAAGGACCTGGTCACCTCCACTGCGATCTGGAGGGAGGTGTGGTCGAGGGGGGGAAGGAGAGGCACAGAGGTGAGCGCTCAGCCCCCACAAAGGACTCGGCACTCCAGGCCCACATTGGAGACCCCCAGCCGGGCTGACCTGTGCCCACGACGGGGGCAGTGCTCCTTGCCTAGGTCTGTCCAGCCCACCTCTCCTACTGTCACACTCCCAGTGGACAGGCCATCGGGCAGCAGCCCTAGGGCTCGCTCCCCGGGACAGATGGGGCTGGGGGCCACTAGGCTCAGCTGATCCTTCAGAACACAGAGCTGGAGGAGGGGCCTCTGTGATCCGGTCTGACCCTTCTCGGGCCCTCGCCCACTCACCAAGAGTTGTGGGTTGAATTGTGTCCCCCCTGATTCATAGGCTGAAGTCCTAACCGCCCCCCGCACGTATGTTTAGAGACAGGGTCTTCACAGAGGTGATCAAGTTAGAATGGAGCCCCAATCCAACATGACTGGTGTCCTTGTAAGAAGGGGACATTGGGGCACAGGCACGGACGGAGAGATGACGTGAGGACACAGGGAGAAGACGGCCGTCTACGAGCGAAGGACAGATCCTCCATCACAGCCTCAGAGGGACAGCCCTGCCCACCTGGGTCTCGGGCTTCCAGCCTCCAGGGCCGAGAGCTGCTAAGTCTTTGTTGTTGAAGCCCCAGGGCGTGGGGCTCTGCTGGAGCAACAGGAAAGGAGTCCACCAAGCACACCTTCAGCCCTGGCCCATTTCCCTGCCTTAGAAACCACGGGAGCCCCTCTTCCGAGGGTCAGGACAGGCCATAGCTCGCAAGGCCCTTCTGAGCAAGGCCCCTGTGCCTGCTTATGCTACACACCCACAGCCGGGCGGCCAGGGTCAAACTCGCATTCCCTGGCCAGGCCCCTGAGGCCTCGCCACCCGAGACAGTTTCCGTCATGGCCCCATTTTCCTGCCTCACAGCAGCAAGTCCCTGCTCTCCTGACAGCCTGGCTTGGAGACACTCCCCGGCCCGGAGATCTCCTGGCCTCTCGGGCGTCTGCCCGGGCACCCTGCAGCTTTCCGCGTGCCCTGCCCCGGCCTCAGCCCCAGCGCCAGGCCAGGGTGGCCTCGCCAGGCAGCCCAGACACTGCACGTCCACATCTGCCCAAGGCTCGCCGCAGGGAGCCCTCGGGGGCTCTGATCTGCCCCCACCCCCAGTCTTAAACCCACCAAGGCCCCCGGTGCCCAGGACAGGGCTGGTGCTCAGAGGAGGGAGAAGCAGCGTCGGAGAGAATAAATGAGGCTGGGGGAGGCTGCACGAGGCCCCGGGCCCAGGAGGGGCCGGCCATGGCGGGGAGAAGGGGCTCTAGGGACGTACGTTCTGGACGTGGTAGAAGCCGAGTGGGGGCCCCCTCCCCGTGTTCTTCAGGGGCTCCGTAGAGAAGGCCTCGTCATGGCGATGGATGAAGCTGTGAATGGGGAGGAGACGTTCGGGGGGTGTGGGGCCTGGACACGGGTACCCACAGCCTCCCGGGGGTCACCAGCGCCCCCCGCACCTTGCCGAGACCCACCCGCACAGCCCGGCCCCGACGAGACTCACTTGAACTGGCAGAAGATGTCGGCGTACTCGGCGGAGATGCTGGACGCCTGCAGGACGGTCACGCGGAAGGTGAAGGTGCTGCCCAGGCCGAGGTGGTCCAGGGCGGCGTCCAGGGGCCCGTCCAGGGCGGCTTTCTCGGGGCTGTCCAGGAGGCCCTCCGGGGTCACTGCTGCTGGGAGCCAAGGGCAGAGGGGCATGGCGGGACCCGAAGGGGCTAGAGCCCGGGCTCGAGGGCTGGGCCTCACCGCCTGTGCCGGCTAAGAGGCGGGGAGGGGGTGCGGGGGGGGCGAGGAGGAGCTCCAGGCCCTCGCGGGGTTGGGCCGTGTCCCAGAGCCTGTCCCAGCAGCCGCGGGGACCCACCTGAGCAGGTGTTGTTGTTGACCTCATCGGCCGAGGGCCCCGCGTCAGCACCCTGGCCCTGGCCCTCCACGATCCGCAGCTCCTCCTGGGAGGTCCCCGAGCGGGACATCCCCACCACGGGGCAGGACTCGGACTGGAACTGTGTGGGCAGGGGACACAGTCAGACAGAGCCGGCCTGGGTGCGGCCACTAGAGCGGCGTCGAGGACCCCGGGAGCCTCGTTCCAGGACTACCCTGCCGTGGGCGGGCACCCACCTCCCCAGGTCTGTCTCTCATGCTGTCACGGCCTATATTAGCCTACCAAGTGGGAAAGGAAGGTGGGAAACGGTCTCTGGCCTTAAGTTCTGTCCCCTCTCCCCAGCCAGTACCCCTCCCGCAGCTCCTCCCCACTGTGGGCAGGACGCAGTGAGACTCTCCCATTGGCTTTCAGGGCCCTGGCCAGGTCCCCCCACAGCCTCTGCTGCCTCGTCCGTGCCCCCGCACTCTCTGCCTGATGCCCTCTGCCCCTCCTGTGCATCCCCAGCACTGACGACCCCTCCGATAGGGACCGCTGGGGGGCTCTGGGCCCAAGGCCTCAGAAGCACTGAGGTTCAGGGTGGGGCGGTGGGTGGCTGGGTGGTGTCAGGTTAGGAAGGGGCCTAGAGGAGAGAGGAGGAGCTGCCCGCCCCGGGGGGGCACCGAGCGGGACCCCCTCCTCCGCCCTCTCGCCTGAGAGCACAGATGGGAGCCCTGGGAGGGAGACACCGTCTGCCCTTCCTCCGAGTGAGGCCCGGAGTGCTGAGGACAGGCCGGAGGCCCATCCAGTGGCGCCCATGGCTGCACCACCCCTGCACGCTACCTTCTCAAAATGCTGGTCGTCAAAGGAGATTTTGGCGGTTCCCGACTGGCGGACGCCGGAGCCGTAATCAGGGGCCTCTTCGTCGGCTGAAACGGGAACGGAGCAGGTGGTCAGGGCCCAGCTGGCCCCCCGGGGGGAGTGGCAGAGCTGCCCGGTGCGGGGAGGGCACGGGAACCAGGACGGGCTTTGACCCACTTTGGGGGGAACCCCGACACCGTCAACTGGCTCTGGAAGAATGAGGGCGCCGTCCTGGGCACACTGACCCCCAGCCTGTGCTAGCCCGGGGCCCAGAGGCAGCCACGTCCTCAGCACGGCCTGCTCTGACGGGCCCGCGAACTCCACATTTTCAGAACAAAATCTTCAACCCCTGCCCCTCTCCCCCCCAGCCCCGCCCGCCTGCCCCCACCTGCCCTGGCCCAGACTCAGATGCTCCAGCAGAACCCAGGGGTCCTCCGGACCCTACCTCCCCCTCAGCAGGGCCTGCCCCACCAGGTCCTCCTGGCTTCCTCTGGGAATCGCACCTGTCCCTCTGCCGCCACCGTCACCCATCTGGACACTCAGTGCCCCACACGCTCTCACACCCCGTCCTTCACAGCGTTTGGGGTTCCCCGCTGTGCTTGGGACAAAACCCTAACCCTCCTCCTGCTGCCTAAAGAACCCCAGATCTGACTTCCCACAGACTCCCTGGCCCCCAAGTCCAGCCACTCTGGCTAGATGCCACCCCAGCAGACTTCACAGACCCCAGGGGGCTCCAACCCTCTGTTCCGCGGCCTTGTCGGGGTGTTGACACCACCATGCTCTCCACCCTGGCTGCCCGAGGGGCCGTGGCTCTGTCCCACCATCACCCAGGGCCGGCCCAGGGCCTGTGCACAGCCGGGCTCCGTGCTGGGAGGCTGGATCAGTCGAGCCCTGCCATGGTCGAGGGCGGGGGCAGGTGTGGCTTCTGAGACCGTGAAACAACACCCTGTGGCTTTGTAACGTTCCCTCTCCTCCACCACAGCCACTAGACAGGGGACGCCAGGTGTGGCCCGAGCACAGCCAGCGTCGACCTATAAGGCAGCCGGCTCAGGGGGACCCACTCACCAGCGCTGAGTGGGTCAGGAAGGGCCCAGGGAGAGCCCAGGGAGGACAGGCCCCCGGGGGCTGCGGGGGCAGCGTGCCCCGGGGCATGAGGTGGCGCTAGGTGCTCCCAGCATCCCTGCCACCTAGAGCCACCCTCCCCCCGAGCCCAGGCTCCCCCGTCTCAGCTGGGTCCCCAGGGGCCTCGGCACCATGGTGACATGACTGGGAGGTGCGGAAAGAGCACCTGGAATGACGGGGTAGTGAGAATTTGGCGAGGGGGGACCAGACATCCAGAGTGGGGTCGCGTGAGCTGTCCAGTGGGAGCACAGGCCACCCAGGTTGCTCACACTCCGAGCCTCCCTGTCTCAGCCTGGAGACATTCCACTGCCACACACTCTGTCTGTCCTGCCCCGTTCTGGCCCCAAGGTGCCTGGGCTGCTGAGACGTGTAGAGGAAAGAGAGTCCCGTGGAGGCCCCGGGGGCCCGAGGGCAGAGAAGGGAGGAACGGCCGTTAGGGTGCGAGCACCAGGCCCTCTGGCCGAGCGCGCCCACGTCTGTGTTCTCCAGTGACCTCTCCGCACTCCTGCCTCTAGGAAGCTTCAAAGCGGACGCCATTCTCAAGGCAGCAAACCCAGGCTCAAAGGCCTGTGTGGCTGCCCAGGCCAGGAGGGGGTGCTGGGAAGGTGACTAGGCAGGGCGAGGGTGTCTGCCTCTGCAGTGAGAGGGGCTGTATCGCCAGGCCCACGGTGGAGGGGGTGTTCATGGCCTCTGAGGACACAGGCCAGCACATGAGAGGTCAAGGGGTCCAAAGGGGGCAATGCTGGGGAGTCAGGAAAGGCTTGGGGGCTGCAGTGGGCGGGGCCGGAGCTAAGGGCTGCAAGTCTGGGCGCCTGCCCTGGGGCAGAGATGGCGGTGGAGGGGGTGTGGCGGGGGGCACCTCTGCGCCAGGCTGGCTCCGTGGGTCCACCTGGGGCTGCCTGGTGGCAGGCCCGAGCCGGAGTGGGCTCAGACAGCCGTGGGCTCGGCCTGCACAGCCCCGGAGGTCCCAGCCGACCAGGAAGAGTCCAGGAAGCTAGAGCCAGGAGCCGGGCAGCAGGGGCTTCTCCCACAGGGAGAAACAGAGGAGGCCGGGGGCCTGGGTGGGGCTGGATGCACGCGGACCACCATGCGAGGCCCACAGAGGTCTCCCCACCCAGGGGCCCCATCGGTGAAGGGACAGAGCCAGCCTGGGCCGCCCCGCACGCACCTGAGATGGCCTGGACGGCCACGCGGAGAAAGCCCTTCACCTCGCCCTTCTCGCTGACGATGGCCACACGGTGCACCAGGGGCACGGGGTACAGCAGGTTGCTCAGGTACACGAAGGCCCTGGGGGAGGTAGGGGCCACGGTCAGGACCAGCCCGCTGTGCGCTGTGACAGGCGGCAGCGGCTGCACGGCCCGGGCTCACGACACAACACTGCAAAGCAGAGCGAAGCGGGCAGCCAGGGCGGCAAGCAGCAGGGCGGGCGGGCAGGTGGGGCACTGCGCTGGGCGGGGTGGGGAGGGATCCTCGGCCGCAGAGGAGACGGGAGGAGGCGCAGGGACGGGGGGCACGGGCGCCGGCGGGAGCAGAGGCTGTGGTGAGGGGGTGGGCCGGGGCGAAGCCCGCGGCCTGAGCAGAGAACAGCCGAGGAGGGAGGTTTCAGCCTGCTTCAAGGAGGAGGACCTGGGACCCGCCTCGCTGACCTACGACCCTCACGCTGGTGCTGATGTCCCCCCCCCGCCCCTGTCTCCCCACCCGTTTCCCAGTGGCCCCTGACGCTTGCTCACGGACCCCACGACGGAATACGCCTCACGATTCCCTCTGAGCCCCTCCAGGAACACGGCGGGTGGGAGCTCCATGATGTCAGTAAAGCCAGGGCACCTCCCCCTCACCGGGGCCCAGGGGTCTGGCTGAGCCCTGAGGGACACCCCAGAAACCGTGGCACTGCCTGGCACGGCCCCACCAGCTCCCTGGGTGCCCAGAGCCACCCTCTCCTGTGCAGCTCAGCTGTGCACCCAGCTAGTGCCAGCACAGGCGGGACAGAGGCCACGTCACCCCGGCGGTGCCCCTCTCCCTGAGCCAGCCAACGAGTGGGAGTCACACGGGCAGCCAGGAGGCCAGGGGGGTCCCTGGAAGAGCCTGTGCTGCCCCGCCGCGTGGGCGGGCTGCTGTGAGCACAGCTCCTCACCATTCGGGGCACCCTCCTTTCAGGGGTCACCCTTGCCTCCCACCGTGCTCTGCCCTCCCCTCCAGCCCAGAGGAGCAGACCTCGGCAGCCCTGAGCTCGCTGGGCTGGGGGTCCGGGGTGGTGGTCCCGGGGGAGGGGCACGGCTTGGGCAGGATTTGGACAGAAGAGGGTGGGAGGCGCTGGGGTGGAAGTGCAGAAGGAGGAGTGAGGGAGGCCCAGGGCCTCGGCCAGGGATGGGGGAAGGTGGGAACAGAGGTGAGAGCAGCAGGGAGGACAGTGGAGGGGAGGTGGGAGTCTGCTGGCCAGGTGGGCGCTGGCACCTGGTGCATGGCCAGTGGGGGGGGGGGCCGGAGCTGGGAGGACAGGAGGAGAGGCGTGTCATCCCAGGCACCCTGCCCCTCGCCCAGGCTGAGCCACTGATGTCGCCCCACACTGAGAGCTCCAGGGTCCCCACTCTGGACCCCCTGTGGTGAGAGGCAAGAGGAGGGGCTCTTCCCCAGGGGCCCTGATTCCAGGCCCTGGTGTCCCCTCTCAGGTGGGCTCCGTGTCTTCCCGCCACCCTCCCCCCGCAGGAGGTCGGAAACCTGAGCACCGTCCTGGCTTTTATCTCAGACCCATCAGTTCTACCTCAAAACTCTCTCTGAAATCCGCCACCCAGCCCATCACCCCTGGCCTCCCACCCACTTCCTTCACGGCCTCCACAGCCGCCAGAGGGGACTTGAGGCGCGAGCAGACCCGCACCCGCCGTGGCCCCCAAGCTCTTTGCATCAAGGAGGCACCTGAGCCCCTGCGGCAGCCCCACCCGCCCGCTCAGCCCCGCTCTGGCCCCCGGCGCCCATCTCCCTGCTCCTGCCACTGCCCCCAGTGGCTCCATCTCCGCGTCCAGGCCGCCTTCTGCGCGGCTTTCCCTGTCTGTCTGAATTCACTCGTGGCCCATCTCTGTTGACTGCTTTTCGCTTTCTGGGCACCCACAGGCCAAGGCAGGCCCCCGTCAGGGGAGGGTGTGCTGCCACCTGGGCCACCCTCCTGGGGCTAGAAGAAGCCCCTCTTCCCCAGCACAGTGCCCCTTCCTCCCACGAACTCTTCGGGGGCACGGTGTAGACAGATGGTGGGGGCGCATCTGCCCATCGCGGGGTTGGTGGGGGCCTGGGGCTCCATTGCCCCGACCACCCACTAAGGTGAGCCCTGGCCCTGGTCCCAAGAGGACATTGAGGCCACAGCAGCAGAGGGCACCAGCGGGCAGGGGACGGCCGGGGTGGGCTGCTGGCCTCATCCAGCACCCACCTCGGGACGGGACGGTGGTGGCCTTCCCTCGCCGGACACCCGGGCTCCTGGCCAAGGGCCTTTGATTGACATTGGGAGTGGGAGGGGGGCTACTATGAAACAAGCAAAGTCATGAGGTCCAGAAGGGGAAACGGAGGGGGCCCAGGACTCAGGCTGTGGGAGGAGGTGCAGACCCTGCTCTGCCCCTGCACCTGGAGGCCTGTCCCCTGAGTTGGGGCACCGCCCAGCCACCCCACCCTGCCTGAGAGAGCTTAGGGAACTGGGTAGGACAGCCCCAAGCTGCAGGGCCAAGTCAACACCCACCCTCCAGCAGGTGGAGGGCCTCTTCCCCAGGGCAGGACCCCTTCCCCGGGGCACTGCCCGCTGCAGAAAGCCGGGTGTCGGGAGGCTCCCAGGAGCCCCAGGCACAGCCAGAGGGAGGGGCCGCGGCCTGCCCACTCCACCCGCAGCCTGCAGGGAACCCACAGGAGGACCCTCGGGGAAGGCGGGGACACCTCTGGTTGTGGGCTAGGTGAGGGCATGGTGCCAGGCACAGGGGTACCTAATCAGCACAGCTTGCCCGAGGGAGAGTTTAAGGGCTGTCCAGGGCCACCTGGCCAGGAGGGGAAGCCAGGCTCAGGGCTGCCTCAAAGCCCCCGGCCTGCCCAGGGCTGCCTTCCTGAAAGGGCCGGGGGCAATTCCACAGGGACTTCAAGCTCCCAGAAGGCCACTTACAGAACCCTGGAGGCGACCCAGGACCGCCCCTGAGGGGCAGTAACTACCCCTCCCCCTTTTTGAGTCCGCAAAGGCCAGGCCAAAGGGAGTCTGAGGCACTGCACAGAGAAGTAAACTGAGGCAGGCGCCGGACGCAGCCCAGGTCATAGGCGAAGGCCATGGCACGCGGGCCCCCTCCTGGCTCCCCCGCAGGGCCTCACCGCTCCACAAACCTACCATGGTCTCCCAGGGGGCGCTTTCTACCACGTGGCCCACCCGTGGGCACAGACGCCAGGGTCCCACACATCAGAGGGGGCTGCGCCCCTCGTGTCCTGAGGCTCAAACAATCCCACTGGCAGCCCACGAGACTGAAAACTCCAGTGAAGAAACCATATGTGCCTGTCCCTCCGAGCTCACGGGGGAGGCACTGGAGCCCCCAGCACCCCGGGCTGCAGGTGCGCCCGCGTCTCCTCCGTTCACATCCCAGCACGGAGACCAGGGCCCTCACCAACGGCGCATCTTAGCTGGACTGGCTGCGTCTTTCTTTCTTAGGGGCACAAATACGGTGCCGGAGAGCTAAGACGCCGTGTAGAGCTGGTGAAATACGCCATTCCTGCCCCATTTCACAGGTGAAGACGGAGGCCCAAGGACATTAAGGAAGTTGCTGGCAGCAGAGCCCCAGCTGGCATGAGACCCCACAGGCCGGCTCCTGTGCAGCTCCCAACCGTGCGGACACCACGCTCCACCCCCCACCGGCTTAATTAATGCAGCTCATTAACTAAGTAAATCCAGCCTTTCTTGATCTTTCAGGATTTCCTCACGTCAGAGGGGAAAGAAAGCCCAGGTACTTCTGGCACTGAAAAACGGCAGGGCCGGGGCCTCGAGGGAGCCCTTGGCTGGAGGTCAGGGTCTTACAATGAAAAACACGCCAGGAATCCACGGCCACACTCCCTCCCTCTGAACCCCATCACCGGCTGTGGGAAGGCTCTCACGCTCACCGGTGCCCAGGTGGGTTCGCGTGCAGATCCAGCTGCGGCTCTGGGGCCGGCGCTCCCAGAGGCAGAGAAAGAAGCCACGCTGGATACTCTCTCCTTCCTGCTGCCCCGGTCCCTGTCTGACTGGTGATAGTGACGGGTGCACTCAGCCACAAGGGACCTCTGGGGGCCCAGCAGCCACAGCCCCCGCTGGCAGCACCAGCCTCGAGGGCAGGGGGCGGGGGCTGGAAGACCCCGGGCCCACCCCGCCCGGCAGCCCCAGAACTTGAGGGGATGGGGCCACAGTGCAGAGGCTGGGCCTCCCCCTCACTGCCCACCAGGTGCCGGAAACAACCTGACGTCAGCACCCACCACCCTGGGCCAGAACAACCCAGCCCTGTCCAGAGAACCCTGCCGGCCACGGCGCACCTACCCGCACGCGGGGTGGCTTGGAGCCTCGCGGGGGCCGATTCGGGCTGAGCGGCTCGGCACACAGAGCGCACCCAGCTGGGAGCTGAGGGCCCAGCCTCGCCAGCCCAGATGGCACAGAGCAGACACGGCGGGTCAGTGCTTTCCCACCCAGTCTTGAATACGTCCCTTGGGCGGTCGCCAGTCCCCCTTCCCCGGGACCCTCCATCCCAGACAGTCACCCCCTCGCCTTCCTCTCTCTGCAGCCCACCCGCCTTCTGAAAGCCACGGTCTGAGCAGGGAGGATCATGGGGCAAAACGGAGCCCCCAGGCCCACTTCCTCCACCTGGGTTGGCCCATCTCACCTCCCAGTTCACTGGCACCCAGACCGCCAGAGGGAGACCCCCCGGGGGGCCGACCCTGGACTTGGGTGAGGAGCCCCGGGGGAGGGCGGGGGCGGCCCCTGCCGGGGGCCCTGTTCACAGAGGTGAGGCACCTTGAAGCAGGCTGAGACCCGCCGGAGAGAGAGGAGGTGGCAGAGCCGGGGCTGAGTGTGGGGCAGCGCTAACCACGAGACTGGTGAGGTGCAGACGCATGCTGGGGCCCGGGAAGCCTGTCCAAGGGAGACAAGAGTGGGCGCCCCCATTTCGCTCAAGCCTTGGAGAGAGAGCCAGCGGCTACCAGAGGGAGAGAAGGAGACCAAGGGCGGGCCCTTCTCAGGGCCTGGGCCGGCACAGCTGCTGCGCGGGAAAAGCCAATTCTCGCCAAACCAAAAAGATCAGGACGTTTCCAGATGAACCCCTCGCAGACGGCCGCCGTGGGGAGCTGGCCTCTCACTCGTGGCTTTGGTTTGGCTTGGTGGTTTTGTCACATCCCAGATCCACAGAGGGGGGAATGTCGGAAGGACCCAGCTCTTTCCGGCTGAGACTGCGAGAGCCCACCCCCGTTTCTCCCGGTGTCCTCGCCCCCGTGTGCCCCGACCCCACGCCTGCCTGGCACCCGGCCACCCTGGCCCTAGCGGCCGGGCGTTCTGAGAGGCCCGCGTGCAGCTGGCCCTGGGGCCGCACCTCCTCCTCGGGCTCAGCAGAGCAGGAACCCAGCCGGGGCGTCTCGGAGAGAGCCACGCGGTTTTGTCCAGTGGGCCAGCATCTCACACTCAGGGAAGAGTAATCAGAATAAATCCATGACGCGCCAGCTGAGAACCTGCTTCCTTCCAGGAGGAACCAGTGGGGCCTTCACTCCACCACCCGCACCCAAGGGCTCCCAGTGCTAACCCCGCTATCTGGGGACCAGCCTCGGCCTTCAGCTTTCAGTACTGGTGCTGCAAGGTCAAGACTTCCAAACACTTCCATCAGTCTAGCCCAAGGAAGCAATCTGAAACTCCTAAAGAGTGCTGTTAAAGCTATCTTACACCTTTGCCTATACGTAAATTCAGTTTTCATGAGCTGAATTTCCTACTACTGCAGCTAGGTTTCTAGGCCTTTCCTTCACCTTCCTGCTTGCATTCCATTCCATGGTCATAGACATAAGGATGGACTGGGTACGCCCAACCTGCCTGCAGGGCGGGGGGCCCCCGCTCCCCCACTGAACTTGGCCTCTCTCCTCTGTCCGGGAAACTGAATCATGAGCTCCTCTGCAAAGGGCACTTTCCCATGAGGGCACACGGCCACTGGCACCGTCTCCGGCACTGGGGGTCAGGAGGGACAGAGACTGGCTCAGAGAGAGGCCGGGCTGCCCGGGACCCAGGGCCTCAGAAGGAGGCCCTTCCACTGCCCGGGCACCTGCCCTTCCTTCCCTGCCCCCCGGCACGGCCGGCTCCAGCTTCTGCCCCTCTCCCCACAGAGAGGGTAGGGGCACTGGGAGCAGACCAGGACCCTCCATCTCTTCTGGAAAACAGTGGAGGGAGGGAAAGCCACGCTGGCCGGGGTGGGGCGGGGGGGCCGCAAAGATGCACGGCTCCGCCTTTCCGAATGCGCCCGTGGGCCCTGAACGGGCAGGGGCGTTGCTCTTCCCGAGTCCCGGAGGCCTCTCTGCGGAAACAGGCCCACCAGTGAGGAGCCCGTGCCCCGGGGCACCCTGCCCTCCTCCATCACTGGGGCCCCTGCAGGAAGGCCAGGAACCCCCGCGCCCCCTCACGCCCTGTCCTGGGGAGGCCCCGCTAGCCGGGGGCCGCGCCCTGACGGCGGTCAAATCGTGCCCGCAGCAGTGCTCCTGTGCAAAAGAGCTGGTTCCTTCCCAGCATGCTGTCCTCGACCTCACCAACCTTCCTACTACACTGAACAGGGGGGGCCGGTCGTAAAACGGGTCCCGGCCGTCGCACGGCATGCGCTCCGGAAAGACGTCGTCCTCCAGGTCCTCCTCCTCCCCCACGCTCTGCTCCTCAGCAGGCTCGGCAGCGTCGGAGTCGGGGCTCGAGGAGGCGGGGGAGGGGGTGAGAGCAGCCATGCGCTCGCTCATGCATGTGTTGAGAAGAGGGTAGCTGTTGCAGCCAGAGGTGACTGAACTGGGGTTAGTGCGACAAGACAGAGAGAAGTTAACGCCAGCTCCTCGCGGGCGGACGGGGCGGGGCAGGGGCTTCCGAGGAGAACCCAAACCAAACACACGACCGTCGAGGATGCCGCCTCGACAGGCAAGAGAGCCAAAGTGCCCGGTCCCCAGGCGTGGGCAGACACCGCACGGGGGTCAGTGTAGAGCTCCGGAAGGTTCCGGAGAGCACCGGCAGGTATGGTCCCAACCAGGTGCGGCTGAGGCCGGTGAGGGCCTCGGGAGCCTGGCCGCACTGAGGCCTCAGGAACCTTGCCCCGTGGGGGGCAGGGGCCGGGTGCAGCCCCCGGACCAGGAGGCTGGGGACATTAGGCGTGGACTCTGAGCTCTGGGAGGACACGGCTCCGCCTCCCGCTCACACCCCACCTGAAAGCCTGACCAAGCCTCACGTTCACACACACGGACAGGTGTCACCTGACGGCCATGGTCCCGGAGCGGGGGTGGGTGGCGATGCTGAGACCCCGCTCCCTGGCCAGGGCCCACCGATGTGTGGAGAGGACTGGCCAGGGGGCTCAGACCAGGAAGGACCAGGGCCGGGGAGTCGGGATGGAGAAAGGCATCTGGCCGGCCCACTCCTCGTGTCAGGGCCAGGGCCCAACCCCGCGCTGCCCCCCACCTTCTCTCAATCTCTCAGCCCGGGGGGAGGAGGCGCCTACCTGCCCACGAGCCGGAACCAGGGGAAGCGGTCGTAGAAGGGATCTCCACCAGTCACCACGTTGTCACAGTCCTCGATGACGCTGGAGGGCACCTCGGCCGCCCGGTCGTACATCTCCCGCATCAGGTCCAGCCGCTGCCTGCAGGGCAGAGGTCAGCGTGGGCCCCGGGGGAGCATCCTGGGGTCTCAGGCCCAGCACGGCTCAGGCCACAGCATCCTGCTCAGGGTCACCCACGGCTCAAGCTGGCTTGACAGGAGGACCCTCTGGGGTCCTCGGAGTCAGCCGACCGTGGCCAAGGGGCTTGCAGTTCGCCACACGTTCCTCTCGGCCCCCGTGATGGCCGCGGCACGTCAGCCGGGTGGGGTCGGGGACCAGCCCCGCTCGGGATGGGGAGTCGGGGCACGGAGCCCCGGAAGTTCGGGGGGCAAAGGGCAAGTTGTGAGAAGACACAGGAAACAAGGCGTTTTAGAGGCTATCCCCCGGAAAACCGGCCGGTGGTGGGAGAGACGCAGACGTCTCCCTCGGGGGCTCAGGCGCACCAGGAGGGACGTGGGGTGGTGGGGGACATCCGCCCTCCAAGAGCAGACGGCAGCCCAGGAGGACGGGGCAGAGGCAGTCACGTGTCTGTGAATGCGCGTGGGTCAGTGCGTGTGCCGGGGGCGGGGACTTCATAAGCAGGGAAAGCGTCTGCGTGTGAGGGTGTGTGAGCGGAATGGAGCGCGTATAAACGTGTCTGCGTGCGTGAGCACGTCGTGACCACGCTTTCCGTTCTCTGCATCTCATGACGTTTCCACATCTCTGGGGCCTGCCCCGACAGTGAACAGCCTGTGGGTGAGCCCACCTCCACACAGGCCACCACCCGCCCCTTAGCTGACTTGCACGCCAGCCGGCTCCCCAGCCCTAAATCACCCGGGCACAGCCCGGGCCCGAAGCCCGCAGGGGTTATGCTGACCAGCCGGTCCTCACTGTTCACCCTGCCCTGCTTTGCCCAGGAAAACCTCGCAGAGGCCGTGGCAAGGCCCTCCTCTCCCTCCTTGGCCCCCGGACGGCCCTGTGCCCACGCGCCTCTCGTTTCTAGGGGCACTTGAGCAACATTAAAATTGTCTTCAGTGGCAAAGAGCCGTCCTGTCACCTTCACCCAGGAAGAGCCAGGCGCACGTCACGGTGAGCGTGCGGGACCTGAGGTAGAGCCGTAGGGCAGACACCTCCCAGGACACCTGGCCGTCCTCCCTGGGGCCCCACCCGGCCCTCCTCCACCCCCCCCAGGTGGAGGAGCCCCCAGCTTCCTGCAGCGCCTCACCCGCCCCTTCCTCCAAACTGTGCCACTGCTCTGGTCGAGGAGAACGTGGATTCTATGATGAGGCTGGATCCTACTTACATCTTGTCTTCTGATTTTAAAAGAAATCGAAACAGGAGGAATCGCTGCCTGGACGTGTGCGCCCCTTGCATCCCACGCCCGCCTCTGTCTCAGCGGCCTCGGCCCAGGCCCGGGGAGCAGCCCCGCCCCACTGCCCACCGCACGGCCCACCCACGGCACCTGAGCTTCTCCAGCGTCCAGTAGTGGGTGGCCCCGTTCTTCTGGTCCTGGACCTCCACGGCCACGATGGTTCGGGGGAAGGGGCGAGTCTCTCGGTCTTTGGCGGCCTCTGGGGGCAGCAGGTCAGGCGGCAGTGGGGAGTACAGTGTGTCCGTAAGGAGGACAAACTGGAACTGGACCTGTGACCGGTGAGGAGGACGCCCGTCAGCCCCGGGGAGGGTGGAGCCCGGCCCTGGAAGGGCCTCCTTCCCGCTGCCTGTCCCTCAACCGTCCTCGGAACCTTCCCGCCGACTCCACCTGGAGAGGAGGCTCCACCTGCCCACTGGCCTGCCTACGCGTCCTGCTCTGTCAGTCTGGGGCCCCCCCTCCAACCGCCCCCCCTCCTCCCGGGGGCTGCAGGTCAGGGGGTCCGCCCCGCCCCCCCCCGGGAGGTGGCGCAGCCTGGCACCGAGGCCCGGCGGGAAGCAGGACGGGTGACGCCCGCCCTCCGAGGCACAGACAGCAGGGGCAGGCGCAGCGGCAGGGGCCCACCTTCTTCTTGAGCTCGACACTGATGGCGTTGGCCTCCTTGAGGAAGATGGCGTTGCCCCACAGCAGGTCCCGCAGGGACGTGAACTGGTACCACTTCCACTTCCGGAAGGCCCACAGCGCCAGTTCACACTCCCTCTCTGTCCACTGGACTGCGGGGAGAAGCGCACGGGGTCATCACGGGGCTGGGCGCTCAGTGCGCGGGTCCCCAGTTGCACACTAACTGGCAGGAAGCTCTGCCGCAGGGGACGACCCTCGTGCCCCAAAGAGGCCGCCGGCTCCCCCAGTGTGAGCGCCAGGGTCCTGAGAGTCAGGCTGGAGCTCAGCAAGGACCTGGGGGGCAGCAGTGGGACGGGGGCAGGAGGGCAGACCGGGGCTTGTCCCACACACCCTCTCGGGTGGACGAGTCCAGCCGGGGGAGACCTGGTCACATCAGCACAAAGGTCCCGACCAGCTGACCGGAGGCCGAGCTGGACGTGAACACCCTGCCCTTGGGCTGCCCTCGGGCCCCCAGCAGCGAGAGGTCAGCCAGTGGGCCGCCCAAGCAAATGCTCCCAAAGCGGGTCCCGAGGTGTGGAGCAGAGACCAGCCTCCCTCGGGCAGGACAGGGGTGAGTGGACGCAGGGCACCCGCCTGGGAGCACCCACCCCGCCCCGCCCTCCTCACGCTCCAGGCCGCCCCTGCCAGAACCAGCGGGTGGGTGCACACACGGGTGTGTGCGTATGCACGGGTGTGTGCTGCTGCAGCTCAGCCTCCTGCATCCTGCCTGCAGACCGGGGACCCCAGGGCAAAGGTGCCAAGCAGCTGACCTGCAGGGAGCAGCCCGGGGCCGCCTCTTTCCTGAGCCCCCTCTGCAGCCCACCCCCACGCGGGACAGGGCCCCTCACCTTCGTCCTCCGGCCCCTCCTCCTCCTCATTCGCCTCCGCGTAGCCCCGGGAGCCCATCTGCTTCTGCAAGGCCTCCAGCTTGCTCTCGTAGTCCTGGCGCAGAAGCGAGGCTGGTGGTCTCCACGTGGACACCCGCCCGTCGTCCCCAGCCCTCCCACCCGGGCCCGGGCCCAGGGCGCCCGGACGCAGCCCCAGCACAGCAGGCCTCCCCACTCTCCCTGGTTCCACCCATCGGTCCCTCCTCTTTCGGCCTGGAGCGCCCGCCGCCCTCACCAGCCTCTGCTGCTCCAGGAGGTAGGTGGCCTCCTCGCGCTCCCGGCGGTACTGGTCCTCCAGCTCCTGCAGCCTGCGAGAGCGTGCGGGGGTGAGGGCGGGCGGGACGGCGGCGGGTGCGGGGGGCGCCCGGGCGGCAGCCCCTGGGGCCTCACCTCTGCTCCATCTCCTGCTTCATGTCGATGCCCTGCTTCTCCAGCAGCTCGCGCTGGGCGAAGGCCCAGTCCACGGGCTCGGCGGGCGTCTCCGCGCAGGGCGTGCGCTCACGCTCCTGCCTTGCCTGCTCAGGGTGGTTGAACCGGAACACGTGGCTCTTTCCCATGATGATGCGGTTTCCTGGGGGATGGAGGCGAGGCCAGAGTTGGTGGACATTTGGCCTCGGCTGGTCTCGGGGGTGAGAGGGGGCAGGAGGAGGGAAAGAGGACGAATGCAGCCGGGGCTGCATCCTAGCACCACCCACCCCTGGGGGGGCCTCCAGCCGCCAGGAGCCGGCCCCCCGGGTCCTGTGCCCGGGGTCACCCTTGCCCCCGCCAGGGGGCCACCTCCCCCACCAGGACCCGAGCGGGCCTCCCCACTCTCCCCGGTTCCTCCCCTCGGCACCTCCCCTTTCAGCAGCAGCGATGGTGGCAAAACACAGCCTGGGGCTTCTCCACTGCCCCATCCCCTCCAGGGCCCCACGGGTGCCACCCCCCGGGGCCAGCCTGGCCTCCTGCTCCCGTGCCCTGGGCCTTGGCACTCCCCTACCCGAGGGCTGGGCTTGGCCCCCTCCTGCAGGGAGCTTCCCTTCCCATCTGTCCCACCGGCGGAAGCAGGGCAGGGGTCTGCGTGTTTCCGGGGCAGGGTCCACCCTGTCTGCAGGACCCTCCAGGGTGCACCTGTCCCACGAGGGCAGGGCCTGCTGTCTCTGGACAGTCCTGCCGGTGGGGGTCTCTTTGGATGGCCTAGTTTCTCTCCAGCTTTTTCTCCAGGAACCTCGGCTCTGCCTTGCGGCCTGCAGAGCTGGTTCAGCCCCTCTCCCCACAGGAGAACCCGGGCCTGCAGGCTGGTCCTCCCCAGGCCTCCCTCAGCCCCTCCCCCAGCTCCCGAGCTCGGCCTCCCCTCCCAGCCCGGGCCCTGCCCCGGACCCGCAAGCCCCAGGCCCCATCCTGAAACAACAGGGGGGAGAAGGGAGCTCTGGACCTGCCCTTGCCCAGCTCAACTGCCCCATCTCCCCACACTGGCGGCCAGGCGAGGCCCATGAACCCAGGATGCACGGTGTGTCCCTCCCTCAAAGCATCCCTCGGGACCCCAAAGGCAGGACCCTGGGTCCTGGAAGCTAAAAACAAGGCCCTTCAGGGTGGCCGGAGAGGTCTGCACGTCAGGCTGCCAGGCGTCGCCTTCTAGGCCTCCCATCCCCTCTGCACCCCCAGTTGGGGAAGGGGAGGGTCCCCCTCATTCTTAGCAAAAAGTCACCCCAGCCAAAGTTGACACGATGGTCAGTGTTGTGTCAGTTTGGCTGGGCTGGGGAGCCCAACGGCGCACCTACAGTCACGTGACCTCGGGAAGGAGCCCACCCACCGTTACGCAGGTGGGCCTCCCCCCACCGGGTGAAAGGCCTCAGGAGCTAAACTGAGGCTGCCCTGAGGAGAAAGTCCCGCCTGTGGATTTCAGACGTGCCTGTCCAGCCCTCACCACGTCCTGAGCCAATTCCATTAAATAAATCTCTTGATAGGTGAACAGACAGATAGATAGACAGACATACATATCTCCAGGTGTGTTTTAGAACACGAGGACACGAAGCCAGGGGGCCGGCGTCCGGAGGCCGGTGCAGCGCACACCCCGCTGGCTGTCCCTCTGCTCCACCACGCGCCAGCCCCACCGGGGCTCTGGGACAGGCACCCCTGCCCGGAATCCCGCCTCGGCACCCCTGGAGCGGCCTTCTCCCCCCACCCGCCCCGGCCCGTGCGCTGCCCGGCTGGTGGGGGGCGGATTGGGGTGCCGCACGAGCAGGAGGGGCGCGCGTGCAGGGCGGGCGGCACAGGGGCCACCCCTGCCTCCACTGTACCTGACCGCAGGACACTGGGCTCCGTGACTTTCTTGCCATTGACGTAGGTGTCTGCCCCTTCACAGGGCTCCAGGGTCACCACGGCTATAGGACAGATGGGGGCACGGAGAGGACCGTGAGGGGCTGTCCTCCTGGCCACGTCCCCGTCTGAGCCCAGCAAGCCCCACTCAGGGTCGGGGGCAGGGGGCTCGACCCACCTGGCCACCTGCCACCCAGGCGCGGCCCCCGCCAGGCCCCTCTCCCCCCTGTGGCACCTGGCTTGGGCCTCGAGAAGCCGGAGGGGCCTCTCAGCCCCTCACAGATGAGGAAAGTGATGTCCCGTTGGGAGGCTCACGGGCCCAAGTCAGAGGTGGGGAGGCCGTGCTGGGTGACCGCCCCGCCCCGCAGGGTCTCCAGGTGGGATGGGAAACAGTGGCTCGCATGTCCCCAGGAGTCCCAGAGCCCCTCCTGCCTTTGTGCCCACCCACCGAGGGGAGAGAGAGCTTTGGGGACGGAATTCTGGGAGAACCAACGTCCGCAACACTGTTTAAGGCCACCCTGAAGTGGCCTGGTCACAGAGGGGGCTTTGGTCACTGGTCTGCCTCCCAGAGGCTGTCCAGACACCTGCCCTGATCTCGGGGGCCGTGGGCACTGGGACAGCCCAGCAGGTGCCTTCTTGAGAAGGAAGGGTCATGCCCACAACCGGCAGTGGGGACGGAGGCCCGAGGGCAGGCCGGCCAGGGAGATGGACAGATGGCTGCTCCCAGCCCACGGGAAGGCGTGGCCTAAGAATAGCCGTCCCTTCGATCCAGGCTCAGTGCCCTCCTGCCCGTGAGCACCCCAACCAGCCCCCTGTGCAGGGACAGAGCTGCATGTCCCCAGCCCAGCCTTCAGAGCACCTTTCGGGGTGGGGCAGGGGGGCTCCCGGGACTGAGTGGGGAGCCAGGAGGGCCGACACCAGCAGCGCCGGGTAGGGGCGGGGCTGGGGGAGGCCATACCTTCACCGCCCCCTCGGGAGTCGCTCCGGAAGACGCAGTGCTTCTCCTTGATGAAGTGTCCGCTCAGGACTATGTCCTGCCGCTTCTCTGCGCCTTCCCGGCCCACTCTGTGTGTGGTGCGGTCGTCAGCGCCCGCTGGACCCAGGGCGCCACGACGCCACCCACTGGCCCGCCTGGTCCCCCTGCAGCCCCCAGCATGCCCAGCTCTTACGGGAAATGCCTGGAGAGCACAAGCGGGGGTCCAGGGGACAGCCCCCAAAGCGGCCTGGCCTGGGGGAGCCACACTGCCCGGAGGGGCCCACAGCACCCCTGCCAGCAGATGCCCGGGCCCAGCGACCCCTCAGTGGGGGAGCCCAGTCCTCCCCTCGCCCCGTCGACCCCCACCTGGTGATCCCATCCTTGATGTAGTAGAGAAGGCACTCGGACATGAGCGGGTCCTCATTCAGGTTGACGAGATGCGGCGTCTGCGGGGATAGAAGGGTCACCTCTCTTCGGGGGGCAGGGGGGGAGCCCGGCCCAGGCTGCCTGCTGCCCTCTCTCTCCCCAGGACCAGATTGCCACCCATTCTAGGCCTGGCCTCTCGGGGGACACAGTATCCTCCCAGCCTGGCAGAGAGGAGAAGACTTTGATGGGGACTCCAGAGTCTTGGGAGGACAGCTGCCAGGCGGCACGTGGGGGGCTGGGCTTCGGGAGGGGCTGGGACCCCAGCTCTGAGCACGTGAGTGCCCAGGGAGTGCTTGGAGGCTATGGTAGGCCCTTGGATGTGCAGGGCAAGGCTGGGTCTCATGGGGCCTGGGCCTGGTCCTCCATCCTAAAACGGGGCTGCAGGTCCCCATTCCAACCGGGGCAGCCAGGAGCTGAGGGCCCTGGGATTAGGACGCTGGGCAGGGAGGGGTCGGGCCCTGGATGCCAGGGAGCAGAGAGGCTGTGATAAAAGTCCCCTGAGCCACCCAGGTCAGACGCCTACACCTGTCCTAACCACGGCTCTACCAAAGCATGACCCAAGGCCAAGGTGACCGCTTCCCACAAGCTGCCCCGTCTGAGCGCTGCCCTTGGCTCCCCACCCCAGCCCGTGCCCAGGGCAGCCACTGCAGGCTCTGTCCACTGGGCCTTGGACCAGCACCCCCTCTCTTCACTTTCTCCACTGCTCTCACCCGGGGTCTCTGGGCCCCGACACTTCCTGACCTCACACCCAGTCCCGGGCAAGGATCCTGCAACATGGCGGAGGCTGGAAGAGCTTCCTGTCTGTTCCCCACCTGGCACCTTGGGCCAAGCTGCCCCCACTCTGAGCTACAAACCCCTCTGACACCCCTGCACAGGGCTGTGGACACCTGGTCATCAGACACAGGACAGGCCATCCACAGCGGCCCCTTCCCCTGAGCACAGAAGGCATCCAGCCAGGAAGGGCCTGTGCTCCCTCCACGGGGCCGAGCAGGGGACCCAGCTGGCCCATGTGCTTCTCCAGAGTCCAGTGGGGACCCCACTGTCCTCCAGAGGAAGTGTCCCTGGTGGTCCCGAGGGCCGCCCTCCCACTCCTGGACAGTGTCCAGACCCGGGGCCACCAGCAGATCCCTCTGCCACCAATGAAGCCAAAGGACTGCACAGCCAGTGTCCCCAGCTTCGCCTGCCCGCCCCGGGGCACTGCACCCACTGACAACGCAACAGCTCAAGAGCGAAGCATTCCAAACGGAAACCAAAGGCCCATCCGACAGGCACTGAGGCAGGACCCCGCCAGGGCGCCACCTGCTCCCCGCCCTGCCGAGGGCCTCCCGGGCACCCCTCCTCCCTGCTTCTGGGCCTCAGCTGCTCCCTGGGCCGGAGTGAGTGGGTGCAGGAGAAGCCTGAGGAGCCCGGCCCTGTCCCCAGGGAGCAGGCACCCTAGCGGATGTGCCCATCCTACCAGCGCCCCGTGCTCCTTTCCCTTGGGGCCCCAGTGGCTCCGTGGGGCTCCACGTGCCGCCAGCTTCGCAGGCTGGCGAACGAAGAAACCCTTTGCTGGGGTGAAAGGTCAGCCAGGCAGCAGGGGCAGGGCCTGCGGAGTCCCGTGCTGGCGTCAGAACAGACGCCACTGCCTTCCAGGCAGGCTTCTGGGCTTGAAGCTAAGCTCCTAAGGGCTCTGAGGGTCTGGCAATCTTGGGGGTGGGGGCATGGGGGTGGGGGTCTGGGTCCTAGAATCACGCAGAGACTTTTCCCCTGATGTTCATGCTTCGCCCCATCTGAGCTACTGAACAGGGGGCGGTGCTCTGCTCCACTTGAGGGCCGGGGCCATGGGCAAGCTGGCCTGGGTGGGAGAAGAGGGGTCCCTGCTGGGACAGCCAGACCCTGCCCATGAGGGCTACAGGCTCCTGGGGGGTCCAGGCCCCACCTGTTTCAGGACCCCGTCCACCCCTCAGGCAGCTAAGTGACCTCTCTGACGTCCTAAGGCCATAGGGACATCCCACCATGAGGAGGCAGGGTCTAGGCTCCACACAGGGAAGGGAGGGCTGCGGGTGAGCCTGGCCGGGTGCCTGGAGCCGCTCTCCCTGCTCCCAGGAGGACCCTGCTGACCTTCCAGGAGCCAACACCTGCCAAGGGCCGCAGGTCCCCCAGCCCTGTCCACATCGGGGCAGCCCAGAGAATGGCCGGCTCCTACCTTTTTGGGAGAGAACACCCCCAGGGTGCCGCCGTCCTCCCTCATGGCCACGCCCATCTCGGCCAGCAGCGCTTCCCTGGGGGATAGAGCGGGGGTCAGCACCCGCACAATCTTTCATCTGGTCAGTGAGTTCAGGTGTCCACTTGAGGGACTGGTCCCCTGACTGGGGATCGGCTCAGTGGGGCCATTGGTGACAGCGGGGGGCGTGTCACTGGATGAGAGGGGACGGGTGTGTCCTGCACTGGGCGCGGCCACCCCTGGGTGCAGGAGCCGAGAGCTGAGCACAGGGCTGCTGCCGGCCCCCAGCCCGCACCGCCCACCTCTCCATCCGGATGGCTTCCGTCCGCCGCAGCTTCTCCTCCCAGGTCTCATTGAGCTCAGCGATGATCTTCTCCGTCTCCTGGGGAGCAGACAGAGCAGAGCGAGGTCAGCGCGGGGGGCAGGCAGTGGACAGAGGCCTGCGTGCCAGGCAAAGGAGAGACGAGTAGCCGGGCCTGCAGGGTCCAGCACCCCAATTCCCAGGTCCATCCAGACTGCTCGAAGTCTGAAAGGTCAAGGTGAAGGGCTGAGGGCTAAGACGTGCAAAGGACGCGTGTTTTTGCTGTGGAGACACACAGAGAACAGAGGGAAAGGCAGAATAAACCCAGAGGGAGAAACAAACACGCAGGGAGACGCCGACACCGGTTCTGAGGCTCGCGTGCCCCTGGACCACGGGTGAGACGGACGACACTTCCCACACCAGCACCGCCTCCCCGTTTCCTTCCCAGCCCCCGCATTCCAGTGGGCCTCTGTACCCCAGGTCCATCCCGGGTGGACGCCTCCCACACCTCAGGTGGGCCCTACGCCCCAGGGTGGCCGCACAGCCCACCCCCTCATCAGCCCGGGTCTGGCGCCTGTGCCGTTGTCCCCTCCGTCTGGGCTCGTCGTCCGCCGCTCACACCCGGCACCTTGTACCCACTCGCTGAAGGAAGCCAGTAACCCTAACCCTAAACGCAGGCCGCCGTGGCCAGGCCGGGAGGGTGAAGACCATGCAAGAGCACGTATAAGCACGGAAACCCGGGAGGGAGGGCGCAGAGGCCCTAGGACCCCCGCCCTAATCAGCAGACGGGCCCCACGGTCCTGGACAGGGTGCACCGACCCCCTGGACGGGGTGCTTGGGGTCGGGGGCCGAGACGCACCCCGAGCCCCCCTGCATGGCTCACTTCGCCTCTGACCAAGCCCCTCCGCCTGTGACCCTCCAAGAGGAGGGGTCTTGGCCTAGCGCCCACCAGGTCCGAGCCCGGCCCTGCCTCACCTTCAGCCTTTCTATGGCCTCTTCACTGCCCGGGGCAAACAAGATGCGCTCGTGCAGGCTGGACACAGAGGCGGCACGGCTGGACAGGGCTGAGAGCGAGGACGACGGGCTCACACCCACCAGGGCGTTGGTCACTGTGGAGAGATTGTCAGGGACTGCACTCAGCTCCACCCCGCCACGGTTACAGTTACTGTTCTCAAGGTCGGACGCGTCTACGGGAGGAAGCGGGGAAGACAGACGGGGGGAGAGAAAAGAGAGACCAAGCTGGGAATAAAGCAAGAGGCAGGAAGAGAAGGCAGCAAGCAGGGCCAGGGCTGGGCACCCGCACGAGCACACGCACTGCTGCCCCTGCCACGGTGCGGCTGCGCCACCAGGTCCCTCGGCATCCCCGCCAGGGCCTCCGCTCCCCCCCGCACACATGCCGAGCCTGCGGGCCACCGGCGTCCCTGCCCCCCTGCCCCCCTTCCCACTGCCCTTTGCTGCCACTGCCCAGCGGCCCCCTGCACCCAGGCCCTGACTCTCATCCTCATCCTCCCCGCCCCTCGAGCCCGCCACCCACCAGCCCGCCACGCACCCCGAGCTGCGGGCGCAGGCGGTGCTGTCCGCCCCGCCGAGCGGCCTGGCCGAGCCGTGGACTGTGGGACCTCCGAGGGAGCCCACGCTCCTCTACCCCAAGAAGCTGCTCTGGGCCCCCCGCCACCCCAGCCTCCCTGCCCCCCAAGGCCTGGGAGTTGGGGCTGACGCAGCCCCTGGGGCGGGAGGTGCCCAGGCCCCTCCTGGCAGAAGCAGACACACAGCAGAGCAGCGGCAGACATAGGACAGCACGGGCACTGCGGAAACTGAGGGCGCCCTGTGGCCCCTGGGGTGGGGAGGCCCCAGCGCGTGCTCCTGCCCGGGGAGCCGGGCCCACAGCCAGCGGGAGACGCAGGCTGGGAGGACCTGGCCGCATTCACACTCCTGGCGTTTCCAGGGGAAGGGGCCTCGGGGTGGGTGGGGTCAGAGGGGGGCCAGAGCCAGGAGTCGGGGATGGACCCGGCCCTGTGAGCTGTCCCAGCCTCTGCTGACATTCAGGCCTGTAGGAGCACGGCGGGCAGAGAGCCTGACCCCAGCCGCGCTCAGCCTGAGGCCTTGGCTGCCCCACGCCTCCCGGTTGCCTCAGTTTCCCAGCAGACGCAAGGGTGAACCAGGATCACGGCTCACAGGGTGCCGTGAGAGAGAGGGCTCAGGTCCCCCAGACCCCAGGGGGGGAAGGCCAAGGAGGGGTGGGTGCGCCCCGCCCCCCCACCGTGCTGCCCTAGGCCCCGCGGGGCTGGGCCGAAGCAGGGATGCGCAGAGAGCAGCGGAGGGGATACACACATTTGGGTCCTCCGGGCACAGTGTTGGCTAAGGGGGGGAGGCGAGGGGGAGAGACAGAAACAGAAGAACAGGTTTGTCTCCAGAGGGCGCCGTCGCAGGCCGGGCATCAGGTAGGGTGGTGGTGGTCTTCAGCGGGACGGGGGGACAACCCCGGCACCACGGCCGGCCGCTGTGGCTTCCGGGGAGACCGTCACCGGCCTGCTTGGGCCAGCGGCAAACCCGAACCATGCAGCTCCCCAGGCCCAGTCCAGAACCCCGGCCCCCCACCCAGCGGTGGCTCTGCCTGGAGCCCGGAGCAGAGCCTGGGCCTCGGACCAGAGGGGCCGCGAGGGCAGCGGGACCTGCCCCAGCCCCGCAGCCCCGCTGCCCTGGCCAGGACGGGCGGGCACGGACACTCACTGTCGGCGATGTCACCGAGCCCCTGGGCGTACAGCAGGTCCCGCAGCCGCGTCACCTCATCCTTCAGCTCGCGGATCAGCTTGTTGTTGGGGTCCTCGTTGATGACGGCGTTACAGCGGATCTGCTTGGCCCGGTCCGCGTACCTGGGCGGCAGAGGGGGGCTGGGGGCTGTGCTGCCCGGCGGCCAAGGGCACCCGGAGCCCCGCCTGCGCCCAGCTGCAGGGGCATCTCCGACAGGGAGTCACCAGGGCCACTGACCTACGGGGGGCTTGCCACTTGGGGAAACCGAGGCCCCGGGAGGGGAAGGGACGGGGTGGAAATTTCTCCACACGGCGAGGCCTCCGCGTTTGGACTTGTGGTCCCAGGTGGACGCTGCGAATCTAACCTGCACTCCAGCCCTTTGCGGGGGCAGCCAAGAGGCCAGAGCGCCGAGCCCGGCCGCCAAGCTGCTTCCCGCAGCCCGGGACGGCCCCTGGCCGGAGGGACCTTCAGACATGCCTGCCCCCCCGTGGCTCGTTAAAAACCCCGGCGGCTCTGTGGACCACGGGTGGGGGCGAACCGCTCAGCCCGCGAGCCCAGCTCTCCTGGTCAGATGGCAGGGCCCTGGGCCACTCGCGGCCACACGCGGTGGGAAATGGAATGGGGCCCGGAAGCACCAGGTGCCCTGCCAGCCATCTGGAGCCTTAAGAAGTCCAGGTGAGCCGGCCCTGCAAGGAGGCACCCGGAGGATCCACTCCCGCCCAAGCCGGCTGGTGGGGGACAGGGAGGGTCCACGCCCCGCGGACACACCTCAGGGTACTCAGCGTCTCATCGTAGTTGATGTCTGCGGGGCTCAGCGCCGCCACCATCGCCGTCCGCGAGTTCCCACCTGTGGGCGGAGAGCAGGTGGTCCCAGAGGAGGGTCAGCCCCACTGCTGCGCCCCCTGCCCTCCCCCCACACAGGCGTAGCTGGGAGGTGAGCAGACAGCAGGCGGCCGGCCTCCTTCACCGCGCCGGGCACCCTGCTCACTTCGTCTACATAAAACCATGCTTTTCCGACATTTGGGGTCACATTACAACCAACAGGCCTCCCCCTCCCCATAATAAAGAGAAAAGTTGTGGGGAGTTTTATGGCGTTTACTACAAGGACTGTTTCTGCTCCATAAACAGTTCACTTTTATCCTTCTTACTTGGAATACGTTTCTTAACGTTTCATGTTGGATTCCCAGCTCGGGTCACGTGGATCCCAGCATCAGGAAACGCACGGACCCACAGGGACCTGTGTCCCGGGGACCACATCCCCGGGGTGTGGCCTCCAGCAGACTGCGAGGCGATGCCGCGAAGGGCTCGGGGTGCCATGCTGTGAAGGGCCTCCCCCCCCACCCTGGGGCGGGACCTGGGTGTGGCCCTGGGGCGGAGGCCTCCGTCCAGGCCGCGTCTCAGGTGAGGGACACTCACTCCTGTGACTCTCGCGTCCTCTCTTGGGGGACCCACCTGCCCCCGGGGTCTCCCATCTGCCCTCTCCTCCACCGAGAGGCCGGCCACTGCACCCGACGCTGGCCCGAGCCGCGGACCAGCTAGGCTGGTTCTGGGGTGCAGGGTCAGCCAGCCGGGGCTCCCCAGAATCACCGAGGCCCAGAGGGTGGGTCCTGGGTCGGGAGCGCTGACACAGTGTCTGCTCATGTGCAGCCCCGAGGGCCATCCGGGTCCCCGGGCCTGGCGTCGTTAACCTACTGCTGACCCCTGGCCCGGGCCCCCGGAGGAGCCCCCGGGCTCGCCGCACAGCCCGGGAAGCATGGGCACCCGCCCAGGCCGGGGAGGACGGCGGCGGCCGGGCCGGGCGAGTCCTCACCCAGGTTTTCCCGGAGAAGCCAGGTCAGCACCGAATCTCTGTAGGGAATGAAGTCTGTCTTCTTCTTTTTCTTGTTCTGCAGGAGAGGAGCGTCAAGGTCAGCCCCGAGCCCGCCGCAGGGGGAGGGAAGAGGGGCTCGAGCACGGGTGTGTCCCCGAAGTCCAGGCGCCTGGGGCTCGGGGCGGGGCTGCTCCCAGGGCCTCTCCGCCCCCCAGTCCCAGTGCCTCCGCTGGGGCTGCGACCAGGGACTTGCTAGCACATTCTGGCCTCCCCCCTCCTCCGTCGCCACAGTGTGGAGAGCCCGGGCGGGCTGATGCCAGGGGCCGGGGCCAGTGCGTCCTCGCTCCGCGCTGTCAGAAGGACCAGCGCGGGCCCATCGCCCCACAAACACCGCCCGCAGCTCTGCTGACGGAGGGCAAGAGGCCCCTCGCCTGCAGGAAGCCCTGCGGGGCCGCGCCCCGTGCACACGAAGCCGCCTCCGCCTGCGCCACGCCCGGGCCCGTCCCGCCTAAGCGGCTCCACAGCCCCCAGCAACCTGGTCCCCCCGGCACCCGCTCCCCCCGTCAGGACGGGGCTCCCGCGGGCACCACTAAGCGCGGCGCGGGGGCTTCCCGCCTCCCTCGTTCGCGCACGTTTTTGCTTCAGGAGCGTCCGCTCGGCAGCCGCAGCGGCCCCCAGGGCCCCGCGAGGGCGTTCCTCAGGGCACAGACGCATCACCCCCGAGGGGAGCCTGCAGGGCCCGCGAGTCACGGACGCTCCGAGACCCGCCGCTGGGGGCGGCTCACACCGCGAGAGCAGGTGTGGCGGCGTCTGGCCACCAAAGCGCAGCTTCTTTCCCACCGCAAACTTGGGGGGTGAGGAGACTCCACTTCCACCTTGTGCTTGATCATTTGACCCCGAGGGTGAATTCTCTGCCACGTTTGTCGCGCTCCTCGTTCCCACAGTAAATGCCCCACGGTCACCCGCTCACCCCATGAGGAGCCCAAGCGGCGCCTCTGACTCGGTGGCTCCCTCACACGTCCCTCCCTCCACCCCGCCCGCCCGGCCGCGAGTGCCTCAGCTCCAGGACGTTCGCCACCCCGACCCTCCGCCGTCCTGCCGGCCACCGCGGCCGCCCCTCCTGCCAGTGGCTCCTCACACGGCAGCCTGAGGGCGCAGCCAGCTGCAGTCAGTCTTCCTGAGCCTGCGGCCAACCCATGGCCGCTTCTGCTAGATCACAGTCAGCTGCTTCCTGGTGACGCTGGGGAGCGGGTCAGGCCCGGCCCTCTGGCCTCATCGCCCACGGGCCCCCACGCTCCCGGCTCCAGGCGCTGAGCCCCCAAACTGGTGTCGCTCTCTTCCTGCAAAGTCTCCATCGCAGCCCCTCACAGTCCCTTCCTTGTTCCCTCACACGGTTCCCTCACACGGTTCCCCACACGGTTCCTCACATGGTTCCCCACACGGTTCCCCACACGGTTCCTCACACGGTTCCTCACACGGTTCCTCACATGGTTCCCCACACCTTTCCTCACATGGTTCCTCACACAGTTCCTCACACCTTTCCTCACATGGTTCCTCACACAGTTCCTCACAGTTCCTCACACAGTTCCTCACATGGTTCTTCACACCGTTCTACATGGTTCCTCACAGTTCCTCACACGGCTCCTCAGTTCCTCAAACGGTTCCTCACACGGTTCCTCACATAGTTTCTTACACAGTTCCTCATAGTTCTACACAGTTCCTCACACTTCCTCTCACACCTCCAGTCTCTCACAGTCACACCCAGCTCCTCACACACTTCAGCACACAGTGCCTCCCAGTTCCACTCAGAGCTTCTCAGAGCTCCCACAGGTTCCCTCACGCACTTCCACATGTCTTCTCACGCGTCCCCACACAATTCCACACGCATGTCCCTCACAGGTCCTCCCACCACCTCTCACACTTCCTCTCACGTTTCCACAGTTTCCCCAAATCCGCACGCTTCCTAATGATTCTGCTTGTCGTTGCACATGTTCCCACACGCTCCTCACACCTTCTTGCACAGGCCCCCTCCCAGGTCCCACCCCACGTGTTCCTCACAGCCCAGGTTCCGCACGGCTCTCTCACCGCCACACGCAAGACCTCACACGTCCTCACGTATCTCCTCGCACAGCAGGTCCACACCTAGCTCCTCTCGCAGCCCCTCACGGAGCCCCTCACAGTTCCCGCTGTGCTGCAGCTTCACTCGCCTCCTCACACAGAGTCCCTGCACAGAGCACCACGCTTGCAGCACAGCTCTGCACACAGTTCCTGCCAGTTCCTCAGCTCCCGCACACATGCCCGCGCCTGTCACACGTGGCCCTTCAGCCTTCACGCAGCTCCTCGCAGCGCCCAGAGTCCCTCCGCCTCCTCACAGAGCTACCCGCTCGCTTCCCCCAACACGGGCCCCGCTTGCCTACAATTTGTCACACAGCCCATCACACGGGTCCTTCGCATTTGCCCCCGAAGCGTCTCACGCTTCCTCTCACAGCCTCGCCCGGTGTCGCGGTCCGCGCGCTCTCTCCGCTCCTCACGGAGCCCCTCACGGCGCTCCTGGGACCCCCGCCACCGCACGCGCTTCCTCCCACCGCTCCTCACACAAACCAGGCTCTTCCACCTCAGCACGTCACACGCTCGGCGGGCTTCCCGCCCGGTGCTTCCTCCCCCGGGGTCTCCTCAGCCCCAGGCCCAGCCCCGGAGCCACGACGCCCCCGGCCCCCCAGCCACGCGGGCGGGAGGCCACCCTCCTGCTCAGGGTCACCCTCACAGCCCCGTTCTGTCCTCCACGAGGCTCAGCGCCGTTCGTTCACCATGATCTCAGTTCCCGCCATCTCTCATCCACCCCCGCGGGCTGCTCTCCCCGCACCGGCCCCGGCCCGGCTCTGCTTCTCAGGCACCCCCCGCCCCGCCCGAGAGGGCCGAGACCCCCCCGCTCCCCGAGAAGCGAGGAAGAAGATGCTCACCTTGTTGGGCCCAGAGTCCTGCGGAGGCAAAGACAGGGTCTGAGGACGGAGCACGCCGGGCCCAGGGGCAAAGCGGTGGGGGGAGCCCGAGCCGCCCGAGCCCCCCGCACTACACTGCCTCCCCTCCACCGCCCCCCAGGCCCAGCCCCTCAGCCCGGGGGTCCCGGCTCCTCCCGACAGCCCGGGGGCCACCCGAGGCCCCTGCCCCGCCCGCAGCCCAAGGCCGCCCCCAGGGCCCTGTGGGAGGCGGCACGTCCCCATTTCACAGGTGGGACCACTGAGGCTCGGGGGAGTGACAGGGTCGTGGCTCCATCTCCAGCCCGGGGACCCCCCCACCTCCAAGCCTCTGGGCTTTTCCGTGAACCTGGCCCCACAGCAGGGACAGGTGGCCGCTCCCGGCACCTCTCCAGCGGGGCCCCCACCCCCGAGGCCACCCGACCGCAGCGCTTGGAGCCGCTCACCATCTCGGCCAGCGCGGAGATGACCTTGCCCAGGGTGGTCAGCGACTTGTTGATGTTGGCGCCCTCCTGCGCGGGCAAGACGAGGCCGGGCGTCAGGAGGCCTCAGGCCCCTCGCTCCGGCAGGAGCGGGCCTGACCACTCGGCCCTGATGGAGACCCAGCGCCCAGCCCTGCACCGTTGACCCTTCCCGCTTCCCCGTCCCACGAGAGCAGGGGCAAAGGGGGCGCCCACCCGAGGCGCCCTGCAGCCACTGGGCGCCAGGCCCCGCCGGCAAGTCGGTGGGGACCCTGGTGGGGGCGGCCCTACCTTGAGGCGCGTGCCCTTGGCCCCCGTGGAGTCGGCCCGCTCGCTCCCGGCCAGGTCCACCAGGCTGACTTTGCTCACCTGCGGGGACACGTGTGTCACGCGCAGGAGCTGTGACGCTGCGTGGCCCCCGCCTCCCCTGGGTGCGGCCTGCAGGGCCCCCCTCCCTGGGGCCGGAGCGCCCAACCCTGCGGAGCACAGCGGCCCTGCTCTCAGCTCCTCTGAGGAGGAGGCCACCTTCCCTGGGAGGCTGCACGGCCTCTGCCCCGGGCACCTGGCACCCAGCTGTTCCCTGCCTGCTGGCCGCTCGTCACCTGCACGTCACTGTCGCTATCACCCGTTCCACAGACCAGGCTCACCGTGTGGTGGGACTTGAACCTGGCTCCGGGAGCCCCTTCCCCCACTGCCCACTGCCCCCGGAGCTGCCCGGGCACTGGGCAGGGGCTCCCTCCCCAGCACTCGCCCAGCCCGGGCTAGGCAGCCACATGCACCCGGGGAAGCCCAGGGCTGCGGGCAGGAGTCGCCTGGTGGGCCTGCCAGCTGCCCTGAGCCCGAGGGGTGGGAGCTGCAGGCAGCCCGCAGCCAGGCCCCCGGGAGGACGGCACCAGGCCGGGGTGACCCAGCCTCATCGGGGACCGAGCACCCCGAGCTCCCCCAGCCACTCTGTGGACCCCAGGGTGCTGCCCCCGGGAGCAGGGCCTGGCTGGCAGGGTGCCCAGTCAGAGAAATCGAGATGCTTAGGGTCAGAGCCACGGAGGGCGCCCGCCCTACTGCCCCTGCAGCGCCCACAGTCAGCGTGTCTGGATAAAGGCCCCAGGAGACGAGGCCCCTGCCTGGGTACACTGACAAGGCCAAGGCTCATGGGAAAGGCATCTGGGGCGGGGGCAGTGGGCAGGGCCGCTCAGCACAGCCTCTCCTTTGTGCTCACAGATGCCGGCGCCCACGGGGTGAGGGGCACCCCCAGCCTGCACCAGGGCCCACGGCCAGCCTGTGACGGGCACTCACAACCTGCGGCCTTCGACACCGCCCTCCAAGGGCCCCCGAGGCGCCTCCGGCCAGTGGGGCTGCCCCGGAGACGTCCCTCCTCGGGCCTACAGTCTCCACCATAACCGCCTGGCAGGAGGCTGTTCCAGGGTCCACGGCCCCTCCACTCAGTCCCTTCCCCAGCCACGTGGCGCCAAACACCGAGAAGAGGTGGTCTCGCAGGGCTGGCCAGCCCCTCACCGAGGCCCGGGCTGGGCAGGGAACGGCCCGCGCCCACGCCTCACGGGCCGGCACCCGGCTGGGCCTCCCCACCCGCCGGCCCGGGGCCCCGCCCGCCGAGGCTGAACTCACTTTCTCTGTGGTGATGTTGGTCTCTGCGTCGTGGCGCTTCTGCGTGAAGATGATGTTGAAGACGGCGTGGGAGCGGCTGCTGGTCTCGTTCATGTTGGTGGCCGCCACGGTCCTGGGGAACAGAAGCCACACACTGTCACCCAGTGTCCGGTCGGGCGTGTGGGCCGCTGGTGCTGCTGGCCCGCTTGACCAGGTCACTAGACGTCAGCTCCCCGGGCTCCCGGGGCCGCCCTGCCCGGCCTGGTGGCGACCGTGCCTCCTGTCGAGCTCGGGCAGGGCCCACACTGCCTGCCCCACTGCGTCCGGTGCGGCTCCTTCGGCCCCGACTCGAGCCTGGCACTCGGGGCCCCGTGACTGGGGATGTCCTGCTCCCAGGGGCTGAGCAGAGCCCCCTGGGCGGCGGCCTGCAGGCTGTGACGTGGAAAGGCCCCCAGAAGGGAAAGGGGGCTCTACTGTCCATCCACACCGGCCAATCCGGGGGGGCCAGCACGGCCTTGGGGGAGAAGGCCCGAGGCTGCCAAGCGGAAGCCAGTGGTTGGTCCCGATGTCGCCGCCGTGCAGAGCCCCCAGGGAAGCCCCCAGGCTGGGCTCGCTGCCCGACAGCTGCCTCCACAGAGGCGGAAGAGCCCCCGGGGACCCCTACTGAGTGCAGGGTAGGCCACTGGCCAGGGTCCTCACCCTCCCGGGAGTCCCTGCGTGGCAGAAGGCAGGGGCACTGTTGCCACGACAACCAGGGCAGACCCTCCTAGGCTGGGAAGCCCAGGGCAGCGTGGTCACGGAGACCAATAGCTCGTGGCCGGCAGCACCTTGTGGCCGACCCTCCCCACATGCCCCTGTCCAGAGGGCCATCTGCCCTCCAAGCAGGCAGGGCTGGTCCTCACAGCCTGGCCCCACCCAGGGCAGCCACCACCCCCCAGGGCACACAGCCTGACCCCCCATGAGGAGCAGACCCTGTGTAGGCGACAGCGTCCCCTTCCTGGGGGAGCTGGAGGCCCCCATGGGCTGGCATGTGCCCTTGATGTCCTTAGGCCCACGAGGCCCACACCTCCATGGGGGCTGCTGGACAGACCCCATGGGGATACCAACAGGCACCCCAAGGACAGGTGTTCCTCGGAGAGACTCGGAGCTGCGCGGGTGGGAGGGGGAGGGCAGGGAGGGTGGGCGCGTCACCCTGCACACACCGGGCCTTGTTCCCTGAGTCCATGAGGTCCTGGATGTCATTGTAGGAGGTGACAGCCAGCTTGGACAGGTCCTCCACGTAGGGCCCCAGCAGCGGGTGCTCCCTCACGCGCAGGTTGCCCTTGTTCTTGGGGTTCAGGAGGTCACGGACACGCTCGCAGTAGATCTCCATGTAGCTGACCTGTGGGGCAGCGAGGACATCAGGGACCTCTGGGGGGGGGGAGCACACGGTGCGGCCAGGCCCCCCGCACAAACATGTCAGTGGGGGTGTCAGCCCACCCCCTGCCTGGCCCTCCCCACACACAGCCGTGCTGGGGGCTCACCCAACACGGTCACAGCGGGGACACCCGGGCCGCGCAGCTCAGAGCAGCTGCTCAGCAGACACCGCAGAGCGGACACTGCCCTTCGCTCCTGTGCCCGGCGTGGGCTGGCACGTTTGCCACATGCACGCGTGAATGACGAGCTAAGGGCACAGACCGGTGGCGGGCACTGGCTTTAAGTCAGTAAAGCCACCCTCCGAGGGACGGGTGACGGAGAGCCCTACCTCCACGGAGTAGGACATGTTGTCGTTGGTGGTGTCGTTGATTCGGGAGAAGAGGTCCTCACAGAGCTGCAGGGACAGAGCACACCACCAGACGTGAGGCTGGGCTGTGCCCAGAGCCTCACCCCTCGAGGTGCTGTGGCCCCTGCGACCCAGGCTGGACTCTGCTCTCCCGGGCCCCTCCCGCACCCTCCCGCACCCTCCCGCTCCACCTTAAAGGCACTGAGATGGCCTGTAGCCAAGGAGCCACTGTCTTCTGCTAACTCGGGGGCCCCCCAGCTGACGTCTGATCCCCTCCTGTTCCTTGCATCATCCTTGCCTGCATGAGGTGGAGGGTCTGCCATGCGACAGACCACCCAGCACTCTCCCCTGCCCTGACCAGGTCAAGTACTGACCAGCTCAGGTTCAGAGACCCACCCCGTGGGCGTCCCCTTGTCCCGGGCCTCTCCCTGCGGGGAACTCCAGCCCTCACAGCCCTCCCAGGAAGAGTCGGCCCCTACCAGCAGCTGTCCCAGCCTCCCTGTCTTATGGGTGTGACCATGGTGGGCACTGCCCAGGCCTGGGGCCCTCCCGCAGCTCCCCACCCTCGGATCTGGGTCTCCAGCCCCTTCACAGCCCGTCTGCCCCACGCTGCCCCTCCTGCCCTGCCCTCCCCGCCACCCCCATGCTTTACCTTCCCTCCCGGCCCCCTGCTCTCCCGGGTCTCAGCTTGTGCTCGCCTGCCTGTCCTGCCCTCACCGGGTCCCCCCGCCCGCTGCGTGCCTGCGGGATGATGCCCTGCTGGTCCCCCTCACCGGCCCCCCCACCGCGTGCCTGCGGGATGATGCCCTGCTGGTCCTTCTCCTGCTTGCCCATCATGGTGTAGGACTTGCCGGCCCCAGTCTGCCCGTAGGCGAAGATGCAGACGTTGTAGCCCTCGAAGGCGTGCTGCAGCATCTCCTCGCCAATGTCGCGGTACACCTGCTTCTGCGAGGCGTAGTTCATGTCTTCCGGCTGCGGGACAAGGAGGGTAGCAGCTGCAGGGGGCTGGGCCTGCCGTGCTGGGCTCTCGGCCCACGATGTTCACTGAGAGCCTGCGTCGCACCCAGGGCCTCCGGGCGCCAGGGCCACAGCACCGTGGGGAGGGACGCCTGCCCGGCCCATCCACTCACAGGAGACCCGGAGAGGGGAAATAGTCCTGCCTGGGAGGCAGCTTCCGGAGGGAAGGGTGGGAGGAGCCAGCCAGTCTAGGGCCAGACAGAGTGGAAGGGCATTTTAGTAGTGGGAAGAGCATGTGCAAAGGCCCAGAGGCGGGGGTACATGACGTGGTGCTCAAGGTAGCAGCTGTGGGGGTGACGAGGTGGGGCTGGAGAGGCAGCAGGGCAGTGGCCCAAGGAGTCCATGGTCCTGGCTATCACCCCTGGACGCTGTCCTGAAGACAGCGGTCACTTTAGGCAGGCCCAGGATTACCCTGACGACGTGAGGGGCGGGGCTGGATGGGGAAGGTGAAATGGGGAGCCCTGGGGCCGTCCCGGGACCAGGCGCTCAAGGTGTGACCCGAGGTGGGCCCTGGCCCTGGGGCAGGGGGCCTGGACACCTTCTCAGGTTCAGGAGGCTGGGGGATGGGAGGACTGGTGTAGGCCCGATGGGGGATGTGGAGGCGCAAAGGCCGGGGCTCTCCCAGGCTGCAGGGCGCGGGGGAGGGCGTGCAGGGGCTGGCGCCAGGGGGGCAGCTTCCGCTTCGGACACCGAGCTTGGGGTGTCTGGGGAAGAGGAGAGGCTGGCAGGCAAACGGCTGTACGGCTAGGACCCTGGGAAACTGCCCCCAGTGGGCTGATGGCCCCTTGGTCCCTGCCGCAGCTGGGCAGTGTGTGTCACAGCTCACACAAGGCGGCTCAGGAAAGCAGGCCCCTCCCCACAGGCCTCACACCTGTGCCCCCACCTCCCAGTCGGCCCTGCAGAGGAGCGGGGTGGTCCCTCGGCCCATTGGCGCAGAGAGGTCAAGGCGTTGGCTGAGGGCCGCACAGCGGGCAGGGCTGCGCTGGCACCCGCACGGCAGCAGCCCACCCCCTGGAACCCCAGCCCTGGGCTTACCGAAGTGTGTGACCAGTAGGAATAGTCGAAGCTGAAGCTCTTGGGCACCTCCTTGGGCTGTTTGGGGTTAACGATGGCTGCGGGGAGGGGACAGGCATGGCGCTCAGCGCTGTGCTGCAGGGACAGGCTGACCCTGGATGCGCCCGCCCGAGGGGGACCCCAGGGCAGGGAGGCGGGGTCCTCAGAGGCCTTGGCCCCAACAAAGCCAGCCCCCCTGCCAATGGGCAGCGACAAGGGCCCTGTTTCCAGGCAGACCAGCCATCTCTGCCCCCTACCCTGTCTGACCTCCCCCCAACCCCCGCCAAGGCAGCCCAGAACAGTCCCTTGGCACAGGCACTGGGTCAGACCTCGAGCCCCTGGCCCGTCCCACCTCTCGGGTCCACACCCCACTCCCCCCCAGCCCAGGTCTGTCTTGTCTGCCCTGCATGCGAGCGCTGGGAGGTGCAGCACAGTCACAGCCGCGTCCCTGCTGCTTTGGGGCCCCATCACGCCCGCGTGCTCATCCATGTCGGGGGCGTGCTGGCTGTCCCCCCACAGGGACACCACACGTGTCCCTCCTCCTGCCGGGGCACCTGCAGGTCCCGTCCAGGTTGCTCTCAGGGGCTGTGGGACTGTCCTCTGCTTAGGTCCTCTCCCAACCCATCCCCCTCCTCCAGCAGCTGCACCTGGGCTGGCAGGAGGCGGTGCTCACAAAACGTCGGTTCATCAAAGGAGGAGCAATGCCACCGGCACACACCGCCGGGCCTGCTGGGCACCCCGGGAGCCCCCCAGGCAGGGCTGAGGCATCCCATGTTCCCAGGCCCTGGACAGGTCTTGGCTCCCTGAGGCCCGGGCCCAGCGGGCGGCACGTCTTCGGTGGCTGGGCAGAAGGGGCTGCGGCCCCCGCGCCCGCCAGGCTGCCCTCTGGGACGCTATCTGAACCCCTGATGTCTGTGTGGGTAGAGGACCCCGAGGACCCCTGAGGGCCCACCTGGCCGGGGGTTTTCACCTCCACCAGGAACTTGGGCTGTCCCGGTGGGAGAGGGCTCCAGGCCACCGCTCCACGTCATCCCATCTGAGGGCCACATTCCCCCACGTACTTGGAGATGAAAGACGTGTCTGCCAACCCCTTGGACTGGCTTTCCCCAGCTGCAGTGGGCTGGGGGCCTCGCCTCTCTGGACTCCAGGACACCCCACCCTTCCCCACCAGCACATGTCCAGGGCGACCTGTAACTCACACCAAGGGAACAAGCCCTGGCCCTGTTGCAGGTTGAATTCTACCCCTCAGAATTCACATGTTGAGTCCTAACCCCCAGGACCTCAGAATGTGGCCTTATTTACATACTTGCAGACGTAACTGGTAAGGATGAGGTTATACTGGAGTCAGGTGGGCCCTAATCCAACATGGCTGTGTCTCATGAAAGGGGAAATTTGACACAGACTCACACGCAGCGTGGAGGCCATGTGAAGGGGGAGGGGGAGACTGGGATGGTGCTTCTGCGAGCCAGAGGATGCCGGCATTGCCAGAAAACCACTCGGGGCTGGAGAGGCAGGGAATGGATTCTCCCTCTGGACCCCAGAAGGCACCAACCCGGCGACACCCTGATCGGGGACTTAGCACCTCAGGAGCTGTCACCTAAGCCGTCCAGTCCACGGTGCTCTGCTCCGGAGCCCTGGGACGCTGGGACTCCCACAGCCTCACCCCACTCGGTAGCTGCCCCGGGCCACGGCTTGGCGGGCAGGAGCCGACCGGCTCTGGGTCCCAGACCCCAGGCTTTATGGGTTCTGGGAGATGACCCGGCACCCTCAGGAGGCCGGCAGGAGGGAGCAGGTGACTGACCATCACAGCCCTTTCTTTGGAGCCGAGAGGGGGTCACGTCCATGCTGGCCCCAGGAGTGAGGCTGAGAGGAGACCTCGCCATCCCGGTTTCAACTCCTGCTGGACCTGGGGATGCGGCCACCAGAACCCGAGCACGGTAACGCCGGCGCCATGGGAACGACAGTCACGGCGTCTCCGGAGCGCAGGCAACCTGGGCAGGGCCCCCGACGGCGCCCACCAGTGCCCCACCTCCACCCAACCCACCCAGCCACTCCTGCTCGCGGGCTGCGACACCTGCCCCCCCGCTGACCTTGCTCTGACTGTGTCCTGGTGCGGGGCGTCTGCCGTATACCCTGTGTGGACCGGGAGCTCCCTGACGACCCCCCCACCAGGGACGGGGCACGGATGTGCTCAAGGAACGCTGGGTGGGCAGGGGACAGCCGGCTGCGAGGGTCAGTGAACGCGGAGTGGGCCACGAGGAGAGCCCGCAGTGGGGACCACCAGGCAGAGCTGCTCTGGCCCGTGGGAACTGCTGTCACCTGCCCCCTCCCCCTTGGGCGGGGTCCCCTGGAGTGGCTCTGACCCCTGCCCTGGTCCTGACCCCCAGGTGTCCTGCGGGGGTCCTGTGGTGTCTCCGTGATCACAGATGGGGTTCTGCGCTCCAGAGGGGACGGCGCTCCCCAGGTTCCACCCCAGGCCTGCTCTCCACCGACGCCTGGGAGCCCTCACCAGGGCGACCTGCCTGGACTAGGCCTGGACGGCAGCCCCCTGCCAGCACTTAGGCGATTTGGTGGCGACGGGCTTCCCGGGCAGCTCTCGGGTCGCTTCCTCCCGTGG